>NW_027526203.1:376035781-376546327 GCF_048455015.1 Haemaphysalis longicornis | reverse complement strand
TATCCTTCGTCGACTTCGCCTTGCACAAAATGCATGACGGTCCCATCGCGACCCAAGAAAGCGCATATGTGTGTTACCTCAACATGCTTCCTAGGCGGTTTCTGTTGACAGACAGATTTCCGGCCGAACCCGCAGGCATTTCAGGCAAAACCTCCTGCAGGCGGGGTGGTCCTGATAATTGGGCGTGAACAGAAGTGGCCGTTTCCGTTCATTGGCGAAGGCACCCAGGGAAGGACAGAATAATTTTTCTTAGCGCCCCACCACACGGGTGCCCATCTCACATGAACGAAGTTTACTCCTCCTCCACCTCCTCTGTGCAGTTATGTACATGGGCCATATGAGAGCAGAGGTGCAGTAATACGTAATTAAACAACGTCGCTGATCCGCCGAATTTAAGAAATGTGTCATGCAAAGCATCAAATATATTCTCGAAAATTTCAGATTGCGTGTTTCAGCGATCGAAGGAGCATGCACCAATCGCACACACCCATACAGGAGATTTCTGCACCTACATTCGAGATTACCTTTCGGCTTCGCCTTGTCCTCCTCTAGAAAACCACCTTATCGTGCAAATAAAGTTACCATTATTAATATTAGTTGGCGGTTGTTTTATCTCTGACTAAAGTAAAACACCGTTCAGTGAAAGTATAACAGCACCCGTAAACAAGAGCCTAGTGATACGCTAGGCATGGTAAAATGGTTCGTACATTTGTTTGTTTTTAATTTACGAATCATATACGATTAAAAGGAGCCGATCTGCCCAGACATGTTTCGCGTAACATGATATGGCCGGCTGACGGCGAGTTCAAATCGGCAGCAGCCACTTCGGCAGCAGAGAAGGTGTCCTTGAAGATAGGTGGCGGCGGCTTTATTCCGTATCGTCGGCAGTCTTCGCAAGCTTGTCTTCGCAAGCAACGAAGTGACACAGCAGACACTAAGTCACTAAGTCGCGTTAGAGTGAACCTTGGTAAATTAGCCCCACACGACTGACGCTCCTAACAATATACCGAAACTGAATTTGGCGCCTCATCCTGACGTCTTCTTTTTGCTTATAATTTCATTTATTTTTGTTCGTCAAGCATAAATATTTCAAGAAAACTAACAAAAAGCATACAAACTTGTAACAAAACTCAGTTTTTGCCATAAAAGTTGCCTAATTTTAGCTTAGGGCCCTAAATTTGTGCCTCATTTTCAAGAAAAATTGTTAGCCATATCTTCAACTACTGATCTGGCAACTACAGCGTGGCATCATGGCGGCATCCATGTTTAGACACATTTTTGAGCCAGCTTTACCCGCCTGCGTTGTTGCATTAATCAATCAGGACCACCTTTGCTAAAAGCGTGTCGTGTTTTTTTTTTTTTTTTTTCGTTCTTAGAGAAATCCACGAATGTAAAGCACGATCAAATTTAGCGCCAAACGCATACCCTCGTTAGCAGCAATTTCGCCGCGCTTCTGTTGCCGTCTACGGGCAGCATTGTTTTGTTCGTTTTGAGTACTCTCGGCACCAGACAAGTCGCGAAGTGGTGAACTTCTTCAAAGCCGGGTGGCCAGGTTAGGTGTGTGTTTGCGGCCGATCTTTGCAAATCAGTGGTCACCTTGCGTGTTAAAATTTTCCCTTCCTGAGCTCAACGTTTTAAGCGAACTTCTCTCCTTCAACATGGCAGAAGACGAAAGCGTGAGGAAATCTTGTATCTGTTCACCACGAGAGCAAAATATTGTTTTTTTTAATGTGGTATCCTTCAAACGTGTCGCACGTGAAGCCTGCCCTGCCTGAACGTAGTTTTGGGCAGATGTAGATGGTTAAAGAAATTTCGCTGTGTTTAGCTGATTGTTTGACGTGTACAGAAACGGTCCGAGTAATGTTAATTCCCGGCTCATCTTTTGATCGTGGTTAGGCTTAGGGGTGAAGCCTTGCCACTGTTGCGCTAAGTCTCGGGACGACATTCAAGAGTTGAGGCCAGCGGTAACCCTTACACGATGCTTCGCCAGATAGTTGAAGCAATAGCACCAAAGCACGAGTAGCAGGTTGTGCGTAAACAAGCAGAACACTCGTAGCAGTGCTGTGTAAACTATACCTGATGGTAACATGCGTTAATAAACCCTCTGGGAAATGACTCGAGCCTGTATCCAATCTTGTGGTGGTAGCATAGCTTTGGCTGCTGTGCGCATAAAGTTCCGATAGTTACCATGCTGTACGGACCTTATGATATACACCGATGGCGTATCGTCAGTGTGTTGATAATCTTACCTGGTTGCGTCATTTCCATTGACACGTATCGCGAGGCGAAAAATGACCTGCGGTCTCCTTGGCCTCGTTTTCCGTGTCATTTTTCTTTTCCCCACTCCATTTATTGTTTGCCTTTTCTGACCGTCACCACCACTAAACCAGATTTTTCGCATTCTTGTTAGGCCATCTGGTAGTCCTATTCGTCTAGTTCGATGAGTAATGCGTTATTGCACCATTCCTGCTTTTTTCTGTATTAACCACTATTCGTAAAAACAAAACGTGCTTATTGTGCTTCCCAAAAATTTCTGTGAAAGAAAACCACGAACTGCTCACTCTTGGTTGCGTTTAGAAATTCGAAAATGTGCAGCGCAGCGCAGTACTGCGCTGGTGCAGTATTGCACTATGCTACAGCACCTCAAAATTGTCACATTCGAACTCGCGCCCAGTTCACTTTTTTGTGTTATCGAGCATGAAATTGTCTCCGGAACTTGATGATTCATAAAAAGTAATGATTAAAGAAAACCTTCCAAGGTGGTGAGTTTGGAGCTTGTTGAGTGACGCGGTTTTTAAAACCACTGTGAAAAAGACCCGAGAAAAAAGAACTGGAAAAGGCCATGTCTGTATAGAACTACTGCTGCTGCTGCTGCGTTGGCTGGCCACCGTTCGTCACTCCCGTTTTTGTGTCTGCCGTCGTCATCTACAAATAAATGTGGGATGCCACAGCTTGAGCACGGCGTGTTGTACATCCCAGTTGCCAAATGATACTTAGTTTTTGAATTTTGTGTTCAGTTTCTTAGCCGGAGCTAGAAAAGGACTCATGGCACATTAAAATTGTTAAAATGTGTTTTCCTTATTCCTTGCCATCACACGGAGCAACACAGTCTCATCATCGGCAGCTTCTAAATCAAGCTGCTCATGATTTAAGGTGTTTATGTGTGTAGAAGTTAGCCCTGAATCATGTTTATTTTTCTCGTTAATTTTAAAGCAAGAACAATGTCGCAAAATTATTTAATTTCGTAGCCCAAATTTTTTGTGGAGCGTGCAAAGCGCAGATATTTCTGGTTCTGTGTTCAGCGATTTCTTGTGAAACTTGACTTTTTCTCTTTGTAATGTAGGGAAATGCAGATGGGCTCTGAAAGGGAATTGGGCACCTGTGGAGTTGACATCCCACAATGCATAAAAATGCAAAAATGAAATGGCAGCTCAGTTCTTTAACTCTGAGTGTCACTTAAACAGATTGGGGAGGGGGGGGGGGGGGGGGGGGGGGAGTGGCACTCTGCTGCTTCAAATACTTTATGGGCTTTTAAAAATCTCTGAAAATAATGTCTTACAAAAATTCAAGGTTTTGTATGACAGGCTGGAGCACTGCACAGGTCTGCTTTTTAAGGTCCAAACAAGCTGCGTGAATGCTCATGGACAGGAAACTATGACCTTGCGCATGGGGCTTTTACTCCAGGAAGGGCGAGTGAACATACCTTTACATTGTAGTCATTTGAATTTAAAAAATACTGCTTCACAACCCCACAGGGACTTAAGAGGTTGATGTAAGTGCACAATGTTGAATGCTAAGATGAATGGAGTTTTGTGTGGCTTAGTTCATTATGGGCTGTATGAAATGATACGAGGATGAAATATAACGGGACAAGGAAAACCAAAAAAGCTGCAACCGGCCCTGGTGAGGAGGCAGTGTGCCTCGCCCAGCCCAGCCCAGGCTTCTGCATAGGCTCGAACCTATGCAGTGCTCATCACAGCCAGCATTGTACTATCACCACACACATCCTAGACCAGGGGTTCTGAGAGAGGGTTCTTTGGGCCCCCCAAACACGGTTCCTCTGTGATGCCTCTGTCAATGCATACTTCTCTCTAGTTCCACTTCCTCGAGCTGAGGTTTTAAGTGAAAGCCATTTTTAAATGATATATCGTGCAAAAAAGCCAGTGTACGGCATCCATAACAGAGACAGCTGCTTTGGAAGGGTTTCATACCACAAGGCGTTCATAGTTCAAGTTTAAAAAGGAAGACAAAATACAAGTTTGTTTTATTCAAAAGCTTTGGTGTTTTATAGTGCCCCCAGTGCTTGTCTGGCAGCAATCAATGCTTATCCACTGAAACAATTTAAGCCAAAATTTTTATTCTTCCTCTGAATCCTTTGTTTCGGGATGTCTGCAATGACATATCCAGGGCAGGTACTTGAGTGAGCGTTAGTATTGACTAGGGCTGGAGCGAACGGTAAAGCACTTTGTTTTCCATCAGTCCTCTTAGATAGCACTATGATACTGCTCAGGACTGCTGTCTGCACTCTATTTGCTCTTGACTGAATTTGCACCTGGCTTATTTTTGTTACGGTTGATGGTAATCGTTTCGTGAAACATTGGATGTGCTCGACAAACAGTCACAGATGACAATGTCGCGTGTGCCAGTTGGCCAGTGTAAGCTCAACGCGCCGGACGGCTGTGCAGCTATAACGTGTGCGCACTGGTGCTTCTATGGTTAGGTGTACAGCATTCTTACTGCTATAAAAAGAATATGCATTAAAATTAAGTGCAAACAGCTCGTTCTGCAGTAAGCCCTGCCTTACTTGCATTTGCTTTTGCCAGCCTCAGCCAATTGCACAGCTGCCCATAATACGTCGTAGGTTCTAATGCAGGAATTGAACTAGGGGGTCACTTGGCTATTTTCTTTTTTATAGCTTATTTGAGTGAAGTTTGCGTTAAAAGTGGTGTCAACGTTGTTCTAACGAGGCGACCTTTGGAGTCAACCAAACTTGCATTTTGTCTGCATGGCCCCTTTAAGCATGGCAGTAGCATGAAGTGGCTCCTTTGGAATAGTTCTATTACACAAGGTTAAACTCTGCAGTAGTGAGGGGTGGCATAAGAAAGTTTGCCTACCCCTCCAACGAGATATCTTCAGTTTATTATGCATAAATTTGGGTTAATGACATATAATCTACTAACATAATGGGCAACAGATGGGTGGGGTCTTCAGAAGGGGGGGGGGGATCTATCAATGGCTTATTGATGGCTCTGAGGGTTCCTTGGGACCATTGTGCAGATGCCGTCTTGGACGATATTTTTTTATGTACAATGAGCTGCCTCCCACCACCCTCTCTCTCCTTGTATTGTATACAGTCGAACCTCGTTGATTCGAACTCCAAGGGGACAGAAAATTTGTTCCAATTACTGGGAGTTTGAGTTAGCGGGGGGGGGGGGGGGTCCATTTGATTAGCGATACAATGCATGCACGTTAAAGTAGGTCCTACTGCCCAAGGCCTCAGTGCAGGGCAGCATGGTTGGGTTAGTGTCTGCTTCAGGTGGCCACCCGACAGGGTGTTCCTTCCACCGGTCTTGTCTTTCGTTCTTTATAAAAAAAGGGTGTACGTGGAGTGGGCACGGGCCTACAAGTTTGAGACGCTGCAGCGTCTAGTGATGCACCAAGCTTAGGCATTTGGCCTGGAAGAGCGTGAAAAGTAGTCTGTGCGGATGGGCAATCTTGTTCAAATTAACCCTGGTGCATGTTTCACATTTGAATTTAGGGGAATTTTTCCCCACTGAAATACCCGTCACTTTACCTGGGCCAATGGACAAGTTCGAATCATCTGTTGCTGCGATTTATGCGACATCGAATTAAACACGGTCGACTGTATATATAATATACAAAGCTTTGCAGTAGGTGTGGTCTGCCATGTAGAACTGTTTAAAGGAAAAAAAAAGCATTTCTCTCTAAAAAAAAATTGCAATATGTATAGCAACTTTGAGTAGTGTATGTGAAGTTACGCATATCCTGCTGTATTTCCAGATGTCATTTTTATTCTGCCGATACTTTGCGAGCTCCCGATGTTCTAAATGTGAATTTCTGTGCAAAAAGGAAACTTGTTCCGCAATAAGTGAAATGTGTGTGCACGCTGTGTCTTGCCTGCAAAATTTCTGTTTGCAAACTAGTGCCTCCTCGGAAATAGTGGGGAATTTGAGTGGCACTCTTCTCTTCCACAGATCTTTGACCCATCTTTGAAGAAGAAAAAGAAAAAGAAGAAGACTCCATTTGACCCGAGTGCATTTGAAGATGGCACCACAGCTGATGTGGCCCAAGCTGAGAATGGCATTGAAAAGGAGGATGCGGAGAAAGAGAACCGAGAAGACAAGGACGAGGGTGAGTGGATTAGGGAGGACTCTTTTAAGCGCACACCAATGCAGCCCGGAAGAAGAAATTCCTGTAAATTTTTGAGGCCGTGTTCCAATTACTTTTGACGACATCTGTACATTCATTTACCATGGCCATATTGTGTCATGATGATAAAATATTGGTGAGTGTTTGGACTTGTCTCCACACATTAGCATGGTTGTGATTTTGCAACTGCTGTGTTCTGCTTTACAATCAGAACATTGCTTTCAGCACCCACTACAAAAAATGTAAAAGGAGACTGTAAGTTCTTTTTTTGAAAGAGTTTGTGGGCAGTTTATTTTGCCTCATTAAGGCTAAACATTGCCATACCTGCCGCATTTCTTTAAGAATGACCCTTCCCAGTCAGCCTCGGCTATATTAACACTGAGTCCGCATGTATTTATTTCTTCTGAGAAAGGGAGAACTCGTGGCACAGCCACTGCCATCTTCAATTCTTTTACTGTACTTGTGGGTCGGATCATTGCAAGGCTTGTGTTTGTTTTGCCCTATGGTGGAGTTTACACAGCTGCTAGGGAACCACATGAGGACAAATGAATGGGTTTTGATTCATCAGGCAGCCAGTCCGTTAGCCGCCATATGAAGCTGAATCTTCTGCCAGAGCCTGGATTTGCTACCTCTTGTTTCGAGGCCCTGCTTGAGCCCTCTACAAGAGATTGGTGCCCTTTGTGTGGCCGCGGTACTTGCTATTGTGCGGGGATAATCACTGTGAAGGCCCTGAAGGTCATAATAGTTTTGGAATAGAAGGCCATGCATATTTGACTTTTTTTGCAACACATCCAATGGTGATTCCTCATTTTTGGTGCAGACATTTCCGTGGGTTCATTTGTCATTACTTTTTTTTAATTTATAAGCCCTATAGGAACCATACTGTAGTGGCCATAGTGCCATGAACAATCACTCAAGTTGAACCAATGGTCTGGTGCAAGTGCAGTGGCTGAGGTATAGCGAAATAGTTTCCCCTCTGCCAAGGTTTGCTAAGTTCAACTCGAATATTCAGTGTACATTGCAAGCCCCAGCGGTGCTGGACGGGATTCGTTCTGGGGATATTGAGAAGCCTCTGAGCGAGTTGGTGAAGGAATCTCAGGGTGCGCACAGGTCCTTCAAAACCTTGAATACCCTTGAATTCCAGAAGTCTGTTTTCAAGGCCCTTGAAAACCTTGAATTTTTTACAAGTCCTTGAAAAGTCTTGAATTTCTTGAATTCTAGATTTAATTTAGTAATTGTCATCAAGAAAACGGACTTTGTTGCTGAACTTTTGTTCTTGTTTAATCATTCTGAACCGCAGTCAAGAAAACACCGGTTTTTATACCTCTGTAGCCGATTCTGTTAGGCAGCTGGCAACACTGAAGACAACGAGCCGTTTCCATCCCCATCGCTATCGCATCGCTACCTCGCCATCACTCGCTGAGTCATACGGCCGCGTCCGTGCGCTAGTATTCGTCTAATCGTGATTTCAGCGCTTTTTGAACGTGGCTTCTTCGGTTCAGTGAAAGTGATGTGTTGATATGTGAGACAATGCCCGGGAAAAGCAAGTTTCAGACTACGTGGCTCCACCATGACGACTACAAGCAGTGGATTGCACCGGACACAACAAGTCCGCATCGGGCTAAGTGCAAGCTTTGCTGCAAAACCTTTGATGTGACTGCCATGGGTGAATCGGCTTTGAAAAGCCACATGAAAAGTGCCAAGCATATTGCTGCAGTGAATATAACGCAAGGTCGCGTGTTGGACAGCCATCTCACTGCTGTCGCGAGAGAGACAGGGCAGTCCGCTACCACGGCTCCGTTGCCGTCACCAAGCCTAAACGACGCTTGCAAAACGCACGAGCTTGTTACTGACGCTGAAATTATTTGGACTCTGAAAGTCGTCACATCCCACATGTCGTACCGGATGTCATCGCAAGCAGGGGAGTTATTTCAGCGCATGTTCCCGGACAGTGAAGTGGCAAAGGCGTTTTCGTGTGGTGAAAAGAAATGCGCCTATGTGACATGTCATGGTCTGAGGCCTTTCTTTCTCTCAGCTTTGCAGCGAGAGATAGAACAGTGTGAAGTTTTTGTGGTACTTTTCGATGAGTCGGCAAATGACTGTCTCCAAAGCAAGCAAATGGATGTGCACGTGAGGTGTTGGGACTCCGCTCAGAAAGTGACGATGAGGTATTATACCTCCGTTTTTCTGGGGCATTCTACAGCTGATGACATCCAGGAGAAGTTGCTGAGTGCCCTTGAGCCATTGCCCCTTGCAAAAGTTCTTCAGATATCTATGGATGGTCCAAATGTTAATCTGAAGTTCTTTAGGCACATCCAAGTGCACTTGCAACAAAATTACCAGGTTCAATGTGTGGACTTAGGCACTTGCGGGCTTCACACAGTGCACAACGCTTACAGGGCAGGAGTTTCAGCAACTAAATGGGGACTTGATTGCCTGTTGTCTAGTCTGAATGCACTTTTTGAAGATGCCCCAGCACGGAGAGAGGACTTTTCTGCAGTCACCGGCCAGCACACTTTTCCTCTCAAGTTTGTCGCCCACCGGTGGTTAGAGAATGTCCCTGTAATTGAGCGAGCGTTGTTGGTGTGGTCTGACATCAACAAGTACATTGAGGCTGCTAGAAAAAAAGCTGTCAACCTGCCTAAATGTGCCTCGTTTAACAACTTGTTGGAGTTCAGCTGTGATGCTTTGCTCCCAGCAAAGTTGAATTTTGCATTGTGTGTGGCAAATGCACTGAAGCCTTTTTTGGTAGAGTACCAGACAGACAAAGCAATGGCCTTTTTCCTCGCAAGGGATTTAGAGACTGTTCTAAGGAAGCTGTTCACAAAGTTTCTGAAATGTTCAGTCCTGTCTGCCAAAGGAATCGTGGGCCTGCTGAAGGTCGACCTTGAGAATGCTGAGAACCATATTCCACTAGAAAAGGTGGATATAGGCTACAAGGCAGAGCAAATCATCAAGAATTCTCATGCAAGCGCAAAGGATGTGTTTCAGTTCCGGATGGAATGTAAACAGTTCTTGATCTATGCCACAAAGAAGGTTCTAGAGAGAAGCCCCCTGAAGTTTGCATTTGTTAGGGGCCATTCTTCACTGGACCCAAGACAGATGTGTACAAAGCCAGACGAATGCCTTCCTCTTTTCAGAAAAGTGTTGGATACCCTCATCACTGTGGGTAGAATGGCTGACCACGTTCGAGACACAGTGTTGGCTGAGTACACGGAGCTCCTGCATGAGCAAAAACATAAACTTAGACAATTTGACAAGGGCACTGATAGGCTGGATGAATTCTATGCTGACCTCTTGGTGTTCAATTCAACCTACTCGGAGTTGTGGAGCATTGTGAAACTTCTGCTTGTCCTCAGTCACGGCCAAGCAACAGTTGAACGTGGATTCAGTGTGAACCGGCAGGTGTGCGTAGAGAACTTGAAGGAGCTTTCATACGTGTCGCAACGGGTTGTGTGTGATGCGGTTGAGAAGGCAGGTGGTGTCCTACAAATTCCAATCACTAAGGAACTGAGGATTGCTGTGTCGGCAGCTAGGCAGAGGTACGGAGCATACCTGGAAGCCCAGAAAAAGCAGGACCTTGATGCTTCAAAGCAGAGGAAAAAGCACTGCATAGAGGAAGAGCTTGACGCAATGAAAAGAAAGAAACAAAAGCTGGAAGCCACAATTGATGACCTCGTGGCTTCTGCAGATGCCTATGCGGAAAAAGCAGAGGCAGAAAATGATGTGACACACATTGTCAAGTCAAATAGCCTCAGGAAGACGGCAAAGGACAAGACAGCTGAGCTTCACTCGATCAAGGTCCAAATTCAGCAAAAGCGACTGGAGCTCCCCTGAAGAGGGTGGCTAGGAGGAGCTGCTTAATTTTTTTTTGCTTTGTGCAGTTAATGCTATTTGGGGCAATAGAACAATTTTCTATTGTGTGTGACATGAACAAATCTGCATTGTGATATATGATAAACCTATTCTTATTTTTTCTGTTCAGTGCAAGCAAATTTGCATTGTGAGATTTTTTTCTTTGTGCAATAAATATGTCGGGCCTTTTGAAAGCCTTGTCTGCAGATCTTTGATGTAAAAAAATCAAAATAACCTCGCGCAGAGGGCCTTGAAAAATCCTCCCACAGGGGCTTGAAAGTCCTTGAAAACCCTTGAATTTTTCTCTTCGAAACCTGTACGAACCCTGAGGATGTACCGGTACAGCAAGGGCACTTCAGAAGCCTCAAGCAGCTGAACGTTGGGCCCAGGGTTGTAGAACTGAGTCTGTGAGAAGGAAGAAGTGAACACTTCTTTGGTTAGCTCGGTAATGCAAGAAAAGAACTGTGATGGTGTGTTCTTCTAATTGGGACTCAGTTTTCCTCAGCTCAAGATTTATTACTAGACTGCCTTTTTTTTTTTTGTGTGTGTGTGTGTGTGTGTGTGTTTTCCCTTGTTTTCATCAGTTGCAAGGGGTCGGGTTTTTTTTTTTTTTTTCGTTACATTTACTGAGACTTTTCCTTAAGGGGTTCTCTAAAATGTTGAGAAAAAGTTGCCCAACTGTGAGGTAGATTCTTACTTTTGATTCCTTGTGCTCAGAAGAAGAGAATTTATGTGAATGTGGTTGATAAGTCAGCAGAGCTTCGTATAAACACCTTATAAGGAACCTTGAGAGAAACTTTATTGACTTAGTTAGATTGTGGGCTAGTCAAGCACATGGTTGTAGGAAAATCAAGGGCTATTTAGGGAGATTGGCTTGAGCTGTGTTCTGATCTTTATATTTTAGCGCCTACGTAAAATCCCAGGGGTATTTAGGGCGGTTAGTACCATGTTCAGATTTCGCAGGAAAGTCGCCTATCTGGGTTTGTGGCTGTTTATTTCATTGTCACTTCTTTGTTTAGTTTAGTTCCAGCTGTGTTTTTGGTTCAGCACGAGGACGCAGGTTCAATTCCCGGTCGCCGCGGCCGCTTTTCTGATGGAGGCGAAAGGCAAAAACGCCCGTGTGTATGAGGTTTCGGCACACGTTAAGGATCCCCAAGTGGTCGAAATTAATCTGGAGCCCTCCACTACGGCGCACCTTATTGCCTGCATTGTGTCGATGCATTAAACCCCACAATCAATCAAGTGTGTTTTTGGTGCTGACCGTGATTTCTTCTGCTTTTGCAGACCCAACGCTGGATTTGGATGACTTCTCTGGAATGAAGAAGAAGAAAAAGAAAAAGAAGCCATTCAGCTTAGAAGACATTGACGCCGCACTTCCTGTATGAAATATCACATGAATGAGTGTGTAGACCAACATAGTAACTAAAGCCAGTAAAATGTGTAGGGCAGGGGCAGATGTAGGACTACTGCGCCTCTCCGTGTGAGGCCATAATTTCTGCCGCAGTTTATTCTTGAACTTGTGCAAGGCTTGTGCCAAAATCTCTGTGGAAACACAATAGTGTAAAAAGTTCACTCTCAGGTCAGTGCCATGAGGAAATCTGCCTTCATTGCTTTGGAGCCTGCTGATTGGCAATTCTGTGTGTTGTACAAGTGATCTTTTGGTACCAAGCAAGTGCAGACGTATAGTACAAGAATGCGTGGACCTGAAAATGTTTCTCGAACTTGCACCAGAGGCCACCATATAATGCTACTCTTTGCAGAAGTACTCTTTGCAGTGGTTTTCAAACAGCATACCAGTGCAGTGCAAGATTGAAACAGGCACTGGGGCTGTCAGTACTGCTTGCTCATCTTGTTAGCACCAGCGGAGCCGAAACTGGTTTTTGCAGAAAAGGTTAAACTGCCTTTCATTGGTTATGACGTCCCATATTAGTAAATAAATCGAAATTGCATAAAAACAGACTTATCCTTAAAAAAAGCTTGCCTTCAAAAAATAGTGAATCCTTTTTCGTCCGATTGATGAGGTCAGAATTTGGGGCCATTTGCGTTCAAATGTACCTGATTATGCCATATCTGTCCTTTTTTTTTTTTTAACACAAGATTCTTGTAATCGGCTTTCTCTGGACCTTTGTGCAAATTTAACTTTATTGTGCTCAATCCGGTTGCATAACAATGTAGCAGAGGCTCCTAATGGACTAACCTTAATGTGTAAAGTGCATTTATGTACCTCTTGCTTGTCTACTCAAGAAGTTGTAAGACTAAGGCACTTGCCCTCTTTTTGTTGTTTTGGGAACTTGAGCTGGAACTTAAAAGGACACTGCAGTAAATGAGCTTTGTTTAGCCTGGAAGGAAATTCCACATGTATTGTTATTCATGACCTTATGGTAACAAATACTCTGCAGATTCCGTTCCTCGCCCCTGTGGGAACAGGGCCCTGCTGTGCTGCGCAGAATAGAGAGAGAGAGAGCTAGAGAGCCAACCGTGCAATGTTCTATCAAGCAATTATTCTTACCGCTGCAGTGGTGTGCTAGCTAAGTAAGGCCTTGCATAATGCTTGGTAGGGTTGCATTGCATTTCCAGTGACATCTTTAGTTTAGGGAGGTCTTGAAGGCAGGAAATCTGCCTTCATTTGTATGGGACTCTTAACGGTTAAACGAACGAGTCAGGGTTCAATGTGGCATGAATGTAAACCCAGGGCAAAAAGAAATTTTTTTTGTTTTAAAAAAATTTAACATTGAGAAACTTCTGCCCTTTCGCTCAAAAACGAGCTTTGCAACGTAGAACCTTACTTGTAAAGAAACAACATTGGCACTAGTGAAGGAGTTTTACAAAGGAAATTGTCATGCTTAAATACTGAATAAAGCTTGAGGTCTTGAGTGCAAATTTTGTCAACAAATGGCACTATACTCGGGAACAAGTTAAGAATGGCAATAGCTCATGTACGGTATCACATTGCCTAAGCGACTGACCCAGTGTCAACTGGCACGTGCGTTTTGATCGGAGACTGCTATGAATGTGTGATGTCGTCTGCCTTTTCTCGCGTAGTTTGTTTGTCATCACTGCAGTAGTTTGAGTATATAAAGTCCAAAAAATCACCAAAACGGCTCATAAAAATATTCCCAGTAACGCACTACTTGCGCTGCATGGAGTAACATCCGGCTGCGGTGATGAGGCACAGCGGCAAATTCTGTTGCCGTGATTAACTTGTACCCGAGTGTACCTGAATCGTTCAAACTGCATGTTTACAAAAGTAATTGCGTGATATTTTTCGCTATGTTCATGCCTGTAATGCCCTGCTTGGGCGACTAATGCGCTGCTCATTTTGGTAGCTTGTACTGAAGTGGGCGGTCTCGTGCAGGACACTGAGTCCAAGGAGGACGTATCCTTTGTGGGGGACGACGACAGGGATGAAGACCGGGAAGGTGCTCCGGATGATGACTTAGATTTCAACCTGCCCAAGAAGAAAAAGAAGAAGAAGAAGATCACCCTGGATGCAGTTGACGCAGAAAGTGGTGCGGCTGGAGACGACGATAACGAGGATACGACATTTGGTGAGTTTGCCAGCCGATGGCTTCTGTCGTGTCCAGCAGTTCTGTAGCGACAACGAGCAGCACCGTTACTACTGCCTTTGTATGACACAGTTCAATCTGAATGGCACTGCCCTCTATAATTGGCACTGGGAGCACATGTTGTTTTCTTTCTCTGTGTAGCAGAGATGCTTGAAAAATAAGGAATGCCAGCCATCAGCTACTGCTGGCTGTACAGTAAAACCTCGTTACAAGAGACACGTGGTTATAAGAGACATTTGAATGAAAGCGGTTTGGTTGGTTTTCCTATGTTTGCCATGTTAGCAACAGTGCATACAAGAGACCTTGGTTACACGAGACACGTTTTCTAGGTCCCTTGAGTGTCTCTTGGTAACGGGGTTTTACTGTACTGAGTGTGTTCATAGCCTTCATTAATGATACCAATGTTGCCTGTCTTCATAAGTTGAGTAAGTTACTAGAGGGTGCTGCGTATGAATGCTTTGATGTGAAATCTTTTTTGTGCTGCAGACGCTACTGATCGTTCACCGGAAGTTAGTAGTAGAATGGAAATTCGTAAGTATTTAGCCTTTTAATGTTGCCTTATGTTACCTTTTGTTGGTGGCATGATGGAAGCAGACTCTTCTGACAGAGTGAACGGCTGGAGTGATTGGTTTTTGTTTTGTTTGTTTCTTTTAATTGCTTCGTTTGGACATTGTAATATTGTGTGTTACACCTTGCAATAGTTCGAAGCATTCGTACAGTCAAACCCCGCGATAACGAAATCCCACGAGTACGAAATATTTTTGGATCCCCGGCGAACTTCCATAGAAGCCCATGTATTTCAGATCTCGTGGCTACGAAATGTTTTTGGAACGCGGTCCCATGTTAACGAAATTCGCTGCAAGTATTAGATAAGGTTACAGAGTAGCGGCACTCTTTTCTCCTATAGTTCAGTGCCGCCACTGTGACCATTGGTCAGTTCGCATCACGTGACATTTGTTTACACTGTGACGGTTCATGGGCACCACCATTTTGTTTTTATACATTTTCTGTCGGTCAACTGCGATAGTCTCAGCTTGTCCTGCCTGCTGTGCGGCTGCGTGCGACTGGCATCATTCGAATGCATTTCAGTGGCAGAAGTGTGTCCGAAGATGACTCAGTGGGGTGGAAGCTTGGGCGTGTTGGTAATTCATATTGGAAAAAGGTTCACAGCGCGGGAGACGAGGACGACAAAGAATACAGGCCAAGAGCATGTCACCGAAGATGACGTGTTGCTGCATCTTCGGCAGTGTTGTTTGCAAATGACCTCTTCAAAGTTAGCAGTGAGGCTGCAGAAGCGGCAAGCTGGCAATGCTGATAAACACCAAAATGGCCGCCGTTGCTCACTTGCGTGCCACAGTGACGCTACTCTGTATCTTATCTAGTGACACTAGTGCCGACAAGTTTGGAACCGCCTGCAGCTCGCTCTACCATTCCGAATAACAAGGATGCGCCACACTTTAATGGCGCACGTGTGCAAAACAAAACAGGGACGGCTGTGACCTTTCTGGATGTCAACAAAGTGGTGTTCACTTAGTTTTGTGAACAGCATTGGAACAGTGAGGAGCCACTGTCTAGCAAAGCTCGTCAACAGAAGAAGCTGGACTTCACTTGCATGCTCGGACTTACTTGGTGCCCAGGACCAGGGAGAAAAACGTGCAGAGAAGGCAAACCGTCAGAATGTTTTGGATGCGTTTGACGTGATTCGGTTGTTCTTAGGCACGCACAACTAGCAATGAAGCACTTCTTGTAGTGTAAGAGCTGAGCTGTGAAGTTACTGCAAGGTAAGGCTCACAAAGTAATGTAACCGACTTTCAGGAATAAGTTTTCAGTTTTCGGGCGACTTTTCTGTCGTTTGTTTCATTCTCGCGGCAGCGAAATTCCCACGAAAGTAAAATTTTTCGCTTCCCCCGGCAGACTCGTTGTTGCGAGTTTCGACTGTAGTATTTAAGAAAAAGTAGTTCCAAAAGATGCCTGTGCTTCTTTTTTCTTTTCTCCCAGTACAAATCTGCAACAAAAGATATGACCACAATAATAGAACACCTCACTGCTGCAAGAAGTTGATCATGTTGCGTTGGTTTAAAAAAAAAAAGGAAAAATATTTGTCATCACACAGCTATTGCACATTTCAACATGCAAAAATGTGAACCATGAAGTGTGCTCTCCAGGTAGTCAAGTTTGAGCATGAGGACACGGGTTCGATTCCCGGCCGCCGCCGCCGCTTTTCTGGTGGAGGTGAAAAGCAAAAATGCCTGTGTGCACGAGATTTCAGCGCACGTTAAAGATCCCCAGGTGGTCAAAATTAATCCGGAGCCCTCGACTACGGCACGCCTCATTGCCTGCGTCGCATCGGCACATTAAACCCTACAATCAATCAAATAGTCAAGTTTCAGAGATGGACTCCAGAATTTTTGAAAACCATAATTTTTGAGGCCTGTAAAAATAAACCAAGAGAAAGCTATGGCTACAGGGCTAGCAGTTTTGTTAATTCTACAAACGTGAAAGCAAAGCTGTGGCACTTTCTAATACAGCCAGTACGTTTTTTGTTGCCCTTTGCAGGATTCCCAAAAATGTGCGCAATGGTAGTAAAGCCACTTCGCGAAAACTAATAGCCCTGTCGCATAGTAAATTTTTAAGAAGTGAGGGCGATGTGCACCGTCCATAAGAACTTCTACTGTTGTGGATCATGCAATTGCAGCTGTACTGTTCCGGTGCAGTCCTAAAAGTTTCTTTATTTTTTCTTTCCTCCCAGCCTGAAAGGACATGCTATTGTAAGGGAAAAATAAGGCTCTGAAATAAGTTTATAGCTAACCCCAATGTACTAAAGGGATCTTTTGCTTCTCTAGTGCTGGTCTAGAAAACTTCAGTACTCCGTCTTGATACTCGTATAACAAACGAAAATTATTCTGGCTCGGTTTAACGGTAAACTTTAGAGAAGAAAAAAACATTTCTTGCAGTCAATGTATGTGTTAGTTCTATGTACATTTTTTTAACAGTATTGTGTATTTTATGCTTATAGCTGACGACATGGACATCAAGTCAAGTACAACTACCAGTTCGAGCACGTGGTCTGGCAGCGATAGAGATTACACGTATGATGAGGTGGGATTTTTTTTTCTTCTTCTTACTGTTGTGCTGTTGCAGTTTCTGCTGAAAGGTGTTTCCAAAATTTTTGGCTTTTGCCGCATTCGAAAGTTCAATTTGGCACTCTGTGTGGCTTCTTTACATATTGAGCATCGCCTGCTGCAAAAAAACGTGATAGCTTCACCACGAAGCTTTAGTCTAAGGATGTTTAGATTGTTTCAAGTAGGTGTGTGCGAATACTCGAATATTCGAACATGAATCGAATAGTACCCTCACGAATAATTCGATTCGCGAAGTCTAGTGGCGTTTCCGAATGTTGCCGGCTTTGCGAAAGTGAGAGACGTTGGAGAATGCTAACGCACTGATGCTACACCGTCTGCTCGGCAAGTTTCATCCAAATTGCGCTTTCGACCAGTGTGCCTTGTGGAGGCCGTAAATTTTATCCCGCTGCGCGGCGTTCTCTGCGATCTTGTCAATTTCTTTCCTGCCGTCGCCGTCGACTCTGGCCACCATTTTGAATTCTGCGACTGGACGTTTACATGTTAGGGCAGCTTCCGGTAAAGACTGCCACTGTTTTGACAGCGGTTGTGGCTGTTTTTAATGTGGTTGGTGTATGGGGTTAATTCGATTCATCTTGCACCTCTTGAACCAGTTCACAGCGGTGCAAAGCCAGTTCCGCCATTCGAAGTAGTTGTGCTCATGTGGATTTGTTATGGCTGATGTGAACTGGGAGTGGAAGTGAATGGTGAGAGTAGGCAATTGCCTATAGGGCTTTCCTTGCGGCTGCAGCATTCTTGCCTTTTGTTTTCAGCTTTTGCAGCGGGTGTTCAACATCATGAGGGAAAAGAACCCTGATATGGTCGCTGGTGAGAAGAAGAAGCTGGTGATGCGTCCTCCTCAGGTGCTGAAAGTTGGCACCAAGAAGTCTTCTTTTGCCAATTTCCTCGAGATATGCAAAATGTGAGTGTCCCAGGAAATTTTCTGCATAAGAGGAATATGTCACAGTAGTGGCAAAAAGGGGGGCTCAGAATAGCATCTTTTGATTTTGCCCACAATGTAGCAGTTTTTTTTTTTTTTTTTTCTTTCTTTCTTTCTTTCTGGAGCTGCCTTAGAATGCAATACAAGCGATACGCATGACAGTTTTTTGCCTAACCATTGTGTATGTTAGCACAAAGGAGCTATGTGATACGCCGGTCCTTCATTAACAAAATGGTGCTTCGAAAAAGAGCTGGAGCACTTAAAAGCTTTTTGTAGTTTTCCAGCTGATGGTAGCTAATAGTAATGTATTTAGCTAAAGCTGATTAAAAATACAGAGGAGGAAAAAAAGTCATCAATACCACATGATTAGTACTTGCTGAAACATGTGACCGTTTCATTTGTCAGTGCTTTACTGCTGCGTTCATAGGAGCGTTTGCATCGTGTGTCTCCCTTGTTCGCTTCCAGGCATGCTAGTGATTTGCACTGTTCCTTCTTGAAGGGGCCATGGAGGCAACATACAAATTTGTTGTATTCAAAAGATTTGGTGTGTTATAGTACCCTCGGTGCTTTTCCGGCAGCAAATGATGCTTTATTCATTGAGAAACAGTTCGAGGTGAAATTTTAATTCTCCCACTGTATCTTATGTTTCGAGACTTCAGCAGCAATGTATTAGGGGAAGGTATAAAAACAGGTAGTTAATATGGTGAGTCATGTACTAAAATAACTGGAACTGAGGCAGGCTATTGTGATATGCGCTGGGTTGTGATATTGTGATACGCGCTGTCAGCCTTCCTAGATGGTGCGGTGATGCTGCTTGGCAGCAACCTTTTACTCAGTTCAGTGCTGATTGGACTTGTACTTGCCGTATTTTATTACAGTTCATAGGAATGGTTTCGTGAAGCAGGATACGACTCTACAAACAGAAGTGGCAGTGTTGCTTATGCCTGTTGGCTGGTGTTCCAGGCGCATATAGTTAGTTTTGCGAGCTTATAATCCCTGTTTAAATTGTGTTTGATTTGTTGGCCTCAGCCAATTGCATGAGCAGTCTGCAATGCGGCATAACCTAAATGGGGGGAAGTAGATGACGAGGTGCATTCCTATTATGTTTTTCTCATCACGTTAGTTGAGTGAAGTGTGGGTTAAATGTGGTGCGAGTGGAATTCTAACGAGGCAGTCTTTTGAATGAACCAAGCTTGTATTTTGTCTTTGTGGTAGCCCATAACTGCTGGTCATCAACCATCCTTTCTAAATGAAGCATTCCTGTGCTAGCCCTTGGGATTAGCATGTTCAGGGCCTGCTGATTGCTAAATTGGCGAGTGGGATCATTATTACCCTCATGTTAGCAGGAGTTGATCATTGTTCCCTACTGCTCAGCATTTGGGTTTGAAGAGTTGCTGCGAAGACAAGAATCAGGGGAATCCCATCTTGGTGAACAGTAATCAAGAACAGGTCTTGTTTTTAATCCAACTAGAGTATGAATGAATGCACTTGTTTCGTGTATGAACGAAACAAGTGCACTCATCTGGCTGAGAATTTTTACATGCATAACCTGCCTGGCATTTGAGCCAGGCGGTTACTGAAAGTTCGAACTAACCAAAGTGAAGGCTAACAACAGAACGCTGCGATTGGAAACCAGTAAGGCATATCAAGAATTTAATGTTAGGACTTCGATACTTCTCGCACCACCTCCTTTTGATAAACAGCAGCTGCATGACAATTGGGGGCCTTAGAGGTGATGCTGAACGAAGGGGAGACGGCTGCCGCTGCACTCTGGCCTCCGTGCTGGTTGGCTTTTACCTATGAAGGAAAGAAGTCTTGCCAGATTTTGCCTTCTATTGTTTTTCTCTCACTTCCGGAGGTGACACAGCCTCGTGTGTGGGCGGCGTGGGCATTTCTGTAGCAGTGTGCCAGGCACCAGGTCGCCAGTGGGGTGGCGTGTAGTGCAAAATTCAGATTACTGCTGCCAGTTATGTGCGCGAGTTTTTTGGTTTGACGTCATGTATGTTGCAGAATTTGCGCACTGTATTCTGTTGTAAAGTGACTGAGTTCTGATTTATTTTTATCATTCTTTTCCCTACAGGTTGCATCGTCAGCCCAAGCACGTCCAAGCATTTTTACTAGCGGAATTGGGAACGAGGTTAGTATATACAGTCGATCACGGATATGGATCTGTGCCAGAATTCGCTTACAATTAGACGATATTTTTCAGTGGTTCCGTGGACGCCAACAACCAGCTCATCATCAAGGGAAGGTTTCAGCAGAAGCAGATAGAGAACGTGCTCAGGCGGTACATCAGTAAGTATGCTGCTCTCTCTGTTGGAAGAAATTGAGTCTGTGTTATAAAAAGAAAAGAAAGAGAGAGAGAGCAGGATGGCTGGGAAGTACTGCCATCTAGTGGAGGGGGTGGAAACTACCCTCAAAAATTTCCAGAATTGCCTTGAATTGTGATGACCAGTAAAGCCACCACCTGGTTGCTGGTTGCCTAGTTCCATTTGGTAATATTTAGCTTGCATGATTAAAACCGAAACATGCAGTGAGGATTGTATGTGGTTTTCAGGTTAGGCAGCCTGGTTGTTAAGGTTCACAAGTGAAAAATGTGAAAAGCAAAACATTTTCTAAGATTCTGCAGCAAAGGTGGTGTGTTTCTGTTCTGAGTGCTTTAGTTGTGTATCTCCATTATGTCGTATAAAATAAGCCATCTTATCATGCCTAAAGTTTTAAAGGGAGCCAATCCTGTTTTATTTTTAACGCTAACAGTGTGTTACTGTAGTAGAAAACTCAACACTTTTCTCTAGGGCATCTTTTTTCCCCTGTAAAGCACATAGTAAGGAAGTAAAGGGATACCATCAAAAACTTTGGACGCTCGTATTTATTATTATTTTTTTTTTCAAAGAACTGCTAGTTCTTGAAATCATACTGTGTAGTAGAAATTTGTCTTAGCACTTGCTAAATCAATGCTAGTCAGTAATGCAACAATAGCTTAACAAAAAAAAAGGTGGGTGGGGGAGGGGGGGATTCTGGGCTGTTTTGTTTGATTTCACAAGTTGTAAATACAGTAGTTGCCAAAGAAT
Source organism: Haemaphysalis longicornis (assembly GCF_048455015.1). NCBI lineage: Eukaryota > Metazoa > Arthropoda > Arachnida > Ixodida > Ixodidae > Haemaphysalis > Haemaphysalis longicornis. Next base: position 376,525,386 of record NW_027526203.1, on the reverse strand, counting down.
TACAATTTCGTATCGAGTATTTATTGGATTACTACACTACAGAGCCTTTCTTGGGGAGTATTTCTGCTTTTTTTTTAACCTTTGCATTATAGCATTGACTTTGTCCCAGGATCATCATATGCACTGGTCATGTTCTCATAACTATTGCTGTACTTAAAAGCTTGCAGCTGTTGTGGTGGTATAGAAGGAACACTAAAAGGCATATAACCTTTGTCATTACAACCTTTGCCATTTAGTTGATCTGGTGAAATTTTGAACATTTTTGAAATGTGATATGCGAAGCTAGAATTTAAAGCTACAGTGTAGTTGCTTCATGTCTGTTGTGGTCTATGAAGATGTGAAATCCCAGCGCTGCATCTCTTTTTGTACAGTGAGATGCCTGCGAAGCCTAACGGGATGGACAACTACAATTTTTTGATCATATGCTCACTAGTGCACATGTAAAGAATACCTAATTAAGTAGGAAGTATGTTAATCTGGCACCAAACAGGGAAAAACTAAGGGATTGACATTTGGTGCTTAACCCTTTGAGGGTCGAATTTCTTTAAAACAAAACTTTCCCAGATGGTCAAAGTACTTGATGGTGATAAACAAGCTAAGAGTAGCGCTAATATAGGTAGAAATCAACTTCCACTGCCCCTGCAAGGGAGTGCTGATAAAGATAAAAATCAAGTTTTGTGCTTCTCCGTTGCGGTCACGCAGCGAAAGTGAAACCACGAAAGGGCATTGACACAGACCGCGTGAGTGGTGAGTGCTCACTGGCACTCGAAATGGCTGTAGCTTATCTGATATCTCTGCAAGTTCTACTATTCGGTTTGCTGTAAATTTGTTTGATAACTTTCCTGGTTGTTTTTTTTTTTTTTTTTTTTTTTTTGCAATTTAGTTGTGTAGGATTCACACAAGCAGAAGAAGCATTTTGTTTGTTGTGATTTTGGGGCGCGTGTGAAAAAAGGATGCAATTATACCGCGTTCAGCGCATGATGTGTGGTACATTGTGAAGCCAGGGCTGCCCTCTCCCTCGGTGTGCTTCTGCAGAGGAGTACGTGACGTGCCACACGTGCCGGTCTCCAGACACCATCCTGCAAAAGGACACGCGACTGTTCTTCCTCCAGTGCGAAAAGTGCGGCTCGCGGTGTTCAGTCGTGAGCATCAAGTCTGGTTTCCAGGCTGTCACAGGGAAGCGTGCCGCCATTCGAGCCAAGATTGCCTAAACAGTGTCCTCCCTGCCGCTGCCTGCCTAATAAAAGATTTTTTTTTAATCTCTGTCCGAAAACGCATTAAATGAAGGTTGCTGGGCCACCTGGTGTGTCGCTGTGTGATGCTGAACATCAATGACCTCATCTGCGAACTAAAAAATAGGTCGAAGACAGTGATGTTTCCCCATTTTGTGTTTTTTTTTTTTGAGTCTGAAAGAAAGTGGTGAAAAAATGCCCGCCGGGTGGGATCCGAACCCACGACCTCCAGAATACCGGTCTGGTGCGATGACCACTACGCTACCAGCAGGGCTATTTTCTCCTCCACTTTCTGGGGTATTTATGTTAAGGTATTTTTGTTTCCTGCGCTTGGGGGTGGTAGCCAGCGCCACTCGGGGTGAAGGGGACCTTCTTTTTAATCCCCGTGTTGTGACTCTAGTGTCTACGACATGTCGAGAGTGGTCGACCAGCGTTGAACCCTCTTAAGCTCCCTATGGCACCAAGACTGCCAGAAAGAACAGAGGCCCTCGCTATGCATGCAGCGAATCAGAATAGCAAATGAGGTTCTCGTTGAAATAAGACAGAAATAAGGGTTGGCAGTCAAGAAAACCGTGGGTTCGGATCGTGGGAAACCATGGGTTGTGGGTTTGGATCCCACCCAGCGGGCATTTTTTCTCCACTTCCTTTCCAAATTTTTTATCTGTTTCAATGACCTACCACATCCTCCCCTTTGCTTTTCGAGGTTTTCTTGACTCCCAACCCTTATTTCTGTCTTATTTCAATGAGCCCCTTATTTCCTATATATATATAGCGAAAGAAGTCGTCTGACACGTTTGCCGTTTTTTGTTGCAAAAAGTTTCGTAGTTAGAAACTCCTTCTTCAGGGCTGTATTTTAATCTCGCATTTCGCCTTTATACAAAAACTTCTGTGAGGGAGGGGCCCTTCCTCATCCCTCTAGGACAAGTCGCGGGTGAGGGGTGTTTCAAACAGTTGCATTCCAATTGGCTAGAAAGGTGGAAAGGGAAAGAACACGGACGAAAAGTGTTTTCGTGCTGCCAATCGGAATGCAACTGTTTGAAACACCCCTCACCCGCGACCTCTCCTGGAGGGATGAGGGAAGTGCCCCTCCCTCACAGAAGTTTTTGTATAAAGGCGAAATGTGAGATATTAAAATACAGCTGTGAAGAAGGAGTTTCTAACTACGAAACTCTTCGCAACAAAAAACGGGAAATGTGTCAGTCGACTTCTTTGACTATTTTTATACTGGCCCATCGAACCTCATGATCTATATATATGTATATATATATATATATTTTTTTTTTACAGGTACTGCCTGTTTGATTTTTATAATGTGATTGCTGACATCCATGTCCTCAATCAAGTAATAGAAAAATGTATATGGCATTTATAGACTACAAAAAATTAGTGCCCTTCCACTCTGAAGAAGGATGGTCTGTAAAGCTGGACACAGTCCATGGAGGGCACGAAACAAAACGCATTTGTTTGTAATTTATGATTGAGCGAATACTTCCGAGCCAATTAGCTGAATGAAACTTGGAATGACCTGAGCTTTATTCTAGATGACAAACATGGAGCTGCCTGTTTCGATCCCGCGTCGTGGGCATCTTATTGTTTATGTAACACACCAACACAATCCGCTCGACCACTGAGGAACCGGACAGGTGGCGTAGGGCCGTTTGACGTCCACGTTTAAACCTCTCACCAGCACAAAGGACATGTCATCAGTAAGGGCATGAAACCTATAGCTGCGCTTGCACGCCCCCCACCTCCCTCCACTCCCAACCCATGCACACAGACTGCGGCAAGGTTATGTGAGTGTGCTTAGAATTGAAAAACACCGTCGAAAATGTAGCTCTGAAAGCCCTTTATTAAGCTGAACAAGTAATATTGGCAAACGGCTGCGTTCCAAGTTGGCAAGTTGCTGTTCATGCGGGATGGATTCGCCGCGACTCGTCGAGCTGGAACTTGAGGCGGAAACGGTGGCAGCAACGGCTTTCCGTTGTTTTTGCACCCATTCGCGCTTCTGTTCAGGCCAACGCTTCAATTCCTGCTCTCTCCAAGCGAACAACATGCGTCCCTTCCATTAAAACCTGGAAGTTAAAAACTGGAAGGTCTCGAGCTTTACTATAACAGACAAACATGTGGCTGTTTGTATCCCTCCCCTGTCGTAGGCGTCTTACCCAGACCTAACCTCTTGGTTACGGTGGACAGCTGACAGGGCGATTGAGCCGTGACATTTCAATGTTTAAATCTCCCACCACAATGGGCATGTCATTCCAGTAGTGGCGTGAAGTCCAGCTGTTGGGGCACGCCCCTCCTCCTTCCATCCCCAACCTGTGCATGCATAAACCAGCAACCGGTGATGGGCGCATACTTATGTGGGAAATACACTGACGAAAATGTCGCTCGGGAAGCCTTTCAAGTTGAAGTATGGGCTCACGGCGTTCCAACCGGGAAAGTTGCTCTTCAATCAGGAGGGATTCGTAGCTACTTGACCATGCGGAATTTGAGGCGCGGCAGCGGCTACATGCTCGGCGGCAGCGGTGACTTTCGGTCGTTTTCACGCCCATTCGCGGTTATGTTGATTATCCGTTTATAATCTGATAACGCCGTTATCAGCCGATTGGGCAACTTGGTAAAAGAGGCATCTGTGGTGGCGAGAGGAATAACTAGTGAACGGGAAGAGCAGCGGTGGCGAGGAGGAGCCACGCAGCGGCGCCGAGTAAAGCGGCTTCATCGGAATGAAAACTGAGGGGGTAGACTGCTTCGCAGTAAAAAGCATTCGATTCTGCCTCAGTACTGAAAGCATTGAAACAACATTCAATTAAGAATATTTGCATAAGGCTCTCGGAGGACATACACAAGGGATGCTCAAACACGATATAATCCTCCACAAGAAGAGTAAACAATTTCCGATCAGAAAGGGAGTAGGACAAGGACACACCGTTTCTCCAAAATTGTTTACAGCATGTCTAGAAGAGCTACTCGGGAAGCTTGACTGGGAGGAGGCAGGATTGCAGATGAATGGAGATTTTCAGACGACATAGTCTTGCTCAGAGAGTCTAGAAAACACACATGCAAAGATTACTCAGGACCTGCACTCGGAAAGCTTGGTCGTAGAGTTAAGAATAACTATGAATAAAATTTAATTAATGCCAAACAGACATTCCGAAGCTCTCTCTTCAGCCTAGACAACAATTAAAACGCAAGAACAAGTGGGAGAAAACCACTGCTGTGAGCGGTTGTCAGTGCCCATCCCAACCAAGAGAAGATAATCCAGCGCAGAACACACTCAATCAAGTAATGAATAGTAGGCTCCCTCTATGACCCAAGAAAATGCTATACAACCAATGCATATTGATGGTAATGACATATGGGGAGAATCTTGGTACCTTGGTACCATTAGGAAAGAAAACTTGGCCTATGCGAGCCGTCGAAGTATGATAGGAGTAACGCTCAGGGACAAGAAATGAGCGTCTTGGATCGGGGAACAAACTCGAGTGGAAGATATATTTCAAATTAAGAAAAAGAAATGGTATTCGCGGCTTGCCATGTAATGCAATGAAATGACAACCAGTGGACCGCTAGGGTAACAGCACTGAAAGAAGGGACTAAATGTTGTAAGGGACGACCATTAATTCGATTGAGGGATGAAATATGAAAATTTGGAGGCAATGAATGGACTTGGGCAGCAGGACAGATGCCGCTGGAGTTCTATAGAAGAAGAGAATCCTGCAGCAGACTTGGGTGCACTCTACCTGTGGTTCAACTGCACTCAATGCACTCAACTGAACCATGCATGCAGCCAAGAAAGAATATTGATGAATGGCGATGTTGAGCCAATTGCGATTTGACACGTATCAGTGTCACGGAATGAAGCATGATGTTCTAAATTGCGCAGTGCCACGGAAGAAATGCCATTTCGAGTCCAATGACATGCACACTGCTGTCATTCGCCAAATTTAATTTGTTGTCGGCATAGATTGGTCAATCGAGGGCACTGTGGGGAAGTTAATTGGACCACAATATTGCCTTAAATTAAGTGCAGGGTGATGATGATTAGATAAATACTCACAGAAAGGAAAGCGCTTTCCTTTCTGTGCATGGGCGTCGGCACGGGGATGCAAAAGGGGCACTTGCCCCTCCCCCTCCCCCCAAGCCACACCAGAACAATTGCCCCGCCCCCTCACCCATTTCCCCTCAATACAATGGGTTTGCCCCCTTCAAGACAAACTCCTGCCGACGCCCATGTTTCTTTGTATGTTTATAAAGTTGGTCTTAATGACAACTGGAAAGTTGAAAAGGTAAACAGGGTGCAATACATAACATTTTTGATGTTTCAGATTAGATGGGGGACCGTCCTGTGAGGTCGGGCCCCGTCCGAAACATCAAAATAAAGTTATGTTAAAGTTAAGTTTTTTTTGCTGTGCTTGTTTTCAGCAAATTATATGAATACACACACATATTACTATAGCAAAATTTGTTCATTCAAAGCGTTTCACGCGATGACGAAGACCGCGTGATGCTGCCTAACGACTTAATAGTTCCATGTTCACACCGCCTTCTTGAATCCGCTGCTATCTGACAGGAAATGGCAGCGGAGTATCGGGAGGCGAGCCGCAGCGGTCGTGCTCTTCGATTGTCAGTGCCGGACTCGCCGCGGACTGTGCAAAATGCCATACGGTATTCGTACTGTTCGACTACCCGCGGGTTACCGCGGTGAGTCAGACAAGCGAACAGCCCCAGTAGAGAATGGCAGAGCGGCTTTGCAAAAAGTGTCGTCAGGGTCTCATTTGAATTCTTTCTATTGAGGAAACATCTATGTCGGCAGCGCTTCGAAGTTGTCGCTCGTGGGTCGACCAATATTTAATGTTTTCCTGTGCGCGGCAATTTGAACATGGCGCCAAAAAAGAATTTAGCCAAAGTTGGGCATTATAGTTTCGTAGTTTGGTAAAAATATGTTGCAAACACTACATAATAGTTGTTTTTGAACCTCATTTAGCAACAGTGAACGTTAAATTATGGTTTAAACGCAAAAGAATTTTTGTTTTTGAAATCGGCATGAAATAATAAAAATTCTTAACAATTCAATGCAACTGCAAAAATATTAGAAATCATATTAGTACATAATAAATTTTTTAAAGCAGGAATCCTTACCGCTTCTGCTCTACGCACGTTTTAACAGTTCTATCGAAAAGAGAAAAATATATAAAGAAAAAAAAAACCGACCGTGTTCCGTGTGCGCTTGCATGGCGGTATTCCTTGTGCGCTGTGAGGTTCGAAGCTTCGTGTATTAGGTGTTAGCTTGAATGATGCCCGTTGCCCGTAGAGATGTCTTGATTATCGTCTGCTGCAGCTAACGCGCTAAGGGCTTCTGTCTAGGATGGAACGAGAATTTGAGGAAATCGATTCTAAAAACTCCTGGAATTCAATTTATCAGGTAAGTTGCCTTGCCGCCGCTGCAGCCGCTCACCGTTGTGGTTCGTTGTCACAGCTTTCATGTAACGTAGCTTCCTTCGTGGATTAAAGTTCCCGGTTATTTTAGTGTCTAGGGCCTTCGAAGTTTTCAGTAATAAATGTGAAGCGGCTGTATGTTTCGCGTCATCTGCTTTAAATTGGAATAAGCGTTAGGCCTATGGTTTGTTAACAATGTAAGCTTGGAACCCACGCATCCAAGGGGCAGGTGTAGCCAGTAAAGTTGAAATGTGCGAGTTTGTGGTCATGATGCAGTCAGCAAGTGTCATTATAATCAGCCCTTGAGGACTGCAATTTGTGGTGGATAAGGAACATCGCCGATCTGAAACCGGCACTGCGCGCAGCTGTCTTTCAGCATCAATGTAAAGCGGTAGCTCGTATCGTTTTCTGCGTGTTGGCGCCTTTGCTTTAGAAAATTATAGAAGCGTTTCAGTCCAGCTATTGTCACTTCTGTAATACAGAAAAACCTTGGCGTTTTATTTTGCAGAAGATTAGGCACAAGTCCAACAACTATGACTACACGTGTAAAGACGCAAGACGTATGGACAACAAGGGCTTAAATCGGTATCGAGATGTCAACCCATGTGAGTACACGATGTACTACAGACATTTTGATGTCATGTGTAACAATTATCTCTTATTTGTGTCATGCAGTGCAGTGAAAGGAATATGGTTGCTTTGCAGCAGCTGTGTAGTGTGTATATTATGTGTTGCGCCTTGGACTTCGAATATCCCGTTGACGTTTGCATAGAAAAAAAAAAAAAAGCAGCACCGTCGTTTGATTGTGGAATAGTAACTATGCAAACTGTGTGGTACAGTGGAAGGGACACTAAAACTTCCATTCTTTGGGCTCGGACTTCTGGAATGACAGCAGTCGCTCGTGTCGTGCATGCCATGGGGCATCACCAGTCCAGGACGTGATCCAGTATTACTTTTCCACGTCTATTCCTATGGCGAGTAGAATCCCCGGAACCATCCGTGGACATTACGGGGCGAGTCCAGTACTAATAATCGAAGGAGTGCATGTTTAGTTTGGTGCTAGTATTTAGCACACTAGTCATACTCCGCCTGATTATGTTGGGCCAGAATGTTGGATAAAAATTTATTCAATTCTGAGGAGGGCAGTTTCGTTCCGTTTTAGCTTAGGATAAAATAACTCAAACTGGTTAAGCTTTTCATGTAGGCATGATTACCCCCCTACCCCCTTAAAAAAAGGGATTAGTGTGCATTGAACCACAACCTTTACGAATTACAGCGTTGCCATCAAAGAGCAGAGTCTGTCAGGGCAAATGAAGCACTCTCTAGAACATGTCAGAAGTAGCACCAGAGTAGATTTTGTTGGAACGTCCCTGTGACACATTAATGAGATGACATTGAATTTTGTCCTTGGTTAAACGGCATCAGAGCGCCACCACCTGGTGACTGTGTTTGGTGTTTGCACCACTTGGATACACACAGTTTCTTTGGAATGAAGCATTGAGCATATTCATCGAACAGTGACTCATACCACTACATGTTGCAAACTGGCTGGAAGCATTATATTATCCCATTACAAAATTGTTTTAGTCTGAAGTCATCATTTTCTGGCATCTTTAATACCACTTGAAGGTCTTCAAGGTCTTGTGACACTGGAACTGATGCAACACCTTGGAACCTGTAAAAAAGCATTCAGGGAATGGACCTCTTTCCAGTAGCACTCTGCGCATGCACTACTCTCTCCGCCAGTGACCGATCCGCCATTCTTGGGGGCAAAATGTAAACAAAACGTCACCATATTTGATTAGCCAGTTACGAACGCTGAGCCAGCTAAGGGCTACTCTGTTTTCTGAGCCATGAAAGCAGCCGACAGGTAGGCGCTATGGCTGCCATCGAAAAATTTCTGACACCAAAACCATGCGTGGCGCTTGGGACGGCTTCCTGGACTGCGCAGGGCAAGCATAAATAAAGGGGGTGTGTTCTTCTGTATTCCCCCAAGTGCGGTTAGGGCGGCCGCCGCAAGAGGGCTACGCTACTGGGAAAAGGTCCATTACATTAGTTTCCATGCTGCCGGGATGAAGTGCTAGTGTGAAAGCAGAATAGAAGAGACCACCCACTGCAATGGTCCAGTGACTGAGGCGTAGTGCTGCTGCGCTCGAGGACGCAGGTTCGAACCTGGCCGCAGTGGCTGCTTTTCTCATGGAGGCGAAAAGTAACAATCTTAAATATGCCCCGGTGGTCAAAATTAATGCAGAGCCCTCCACTACGGCATGCCTCATAGCCCAGGTGATAATTTGAATTATACAGAAGAGAGAAGTGGAAACAGCAGTCAGTTCCTTTGGAACAGCACAACACTGGTCATCTTTGTTCCATCTGCTTAAACCAGAATAAAAATTTCTCAGTTTCACTGTGGTGTGAAAACACAAATGTCCGGGTTATGATTTTATTGGTTCCAAAATCTTGGTTGTGCCACTTTTCTGCTGCTGTAATATTGGGATCAGAGTTTGGCTGAACACAGGAGCGTGTGCCATCCTGTATTCAGCAAAGGCGCGTTCTGACAAGTTCGCACGTATGGCTGTGCATATGCAACTAGGCGCTCAAAGCAGTGTGCTAGCAGTAGTTTACTATGCAGCAGGATGCTTCGCTCATGCAATAAATGTGCAGACAGGAAATGACGATCGACATAGCAGGTGACAAGCAAACGTCTTGGTGACGTGTGTGTGGTGAACTTATAGCTTCTTTGCTAGAGCACTGTGCATGGGTCCGAAGTTACAATGAATGCTGGCAGACTTCTCCCGCGGGCCGAATGACACACGCCCCTGTGATCACCCGGACCGTGATAGGGTAGTATATGGCACTGTTTCAACAGCACGTCACGCGACGCCTTTCGCTATAAATTGTAGTTTAGATAGCTGCAAAATTTGGGTGGATCTTTTCGCATCTCATTCACTTGCTTGTTTCCTTACGATAGCAGCATGAAAAAGCTGGCGCTGAACAGCTGTTACTGCTGTGACCTACCTTTCAACAATGATTAGTTTGTGGTAACTGCCAGTGTTGAAATTAGTTTGTTGCCTTTGACATTACTTGCCATTATTTGAGCTGTTGTCTGGAGGGCCTTTGTGACTTGAGTATAGGTGGTAGGTACAAGACTTCGCGGTCATTCTGCAGCCACCAGGTGCACATGTCTAACCATGGAGTGGCTTTTAAAGTGCAGCTGTGTATTCCATTATTCTGCATTGTCAGGAGATCATGATGCAGCTTGCTCGCATAGTATGCTCAGAATTATCATTATCGTCACCTTTGTAAATGCAGGAGGTTGGACAAAAAGCTACTATTAACCATGATAATTGCCGCTGTCGTATTTGTCAACGCATAGACAGTCATTAGCCAAATTTGGGGGACACTTGGGAGTTTACCTGGAAATGTTCGTGGTGATGGCGGGAAGTGGACTGTGTTGGCTATGTGGAGCATTGCTGCGAAATAGTTAGCCAGCTGGCCCAATAGTTAGCCAGCGACGTTCCAGGTGTGCTTGTTTTGCTGCACGTGCAGTGCTTGGCACTGTGCAAGTTGAAATCACTGACGTATATGCTGAAATCACTAATGCCTGTCCTACACAGCAACTTTCAATTGATAGCTGAACGCTCGCTTACAATTGCGCCGTATGTATGCATAATGGGACACTTGAGAGACAGTTGGTTTGATGGCCTTCAGAAGGCCTTTGAAATGGCCATGTAGCACAGCTATCATTTACCTTCCCCAATCATCTGCCAACTTTTGTGGTCTAATATAGGTAGGGTTCTGTGTGTGCGCGTGCGTGCGCGCGCATTCACATTTATAAGGTGGGTCATTTGTGACCCTTTTTGGATATCTACAGCATCCCCACTTTTTCTGTCATTTGCCATGATCTTTATTATTGTAGCCTTGGGAGGGGACTAATACCCCATGTGGTTATTGACGGAAGTTGGTGGGCCCCCTTTCGGCCATCTCCTACATACAGCATCTTTGTAGTGCTGCCTGGGGGCCTAAGCTCTGCACTGGCACCTGGGTGGCTCTCTGCTACACTGGATGGAATACTGCATATAAAAAGGCTAATCCAATTGCTTTTTTATGTTCTACTTCTTTATGACACTAAAAGGTATACTGGTTTAATGCATAATCAGTAATGTTTGTTAAATTTTGGTCATCTGGCACAAAAACTGTTTTTTGGGGGAACAGAACAACAGCTAAAATTTATTCAAGTGCATCAAGTGTAGAAAGCAGGAAGGGATCAGCTCACTTAAGGGAGTACTGACATGAAATTTCAAAGCTCAGATAGCTATGCGAAAAGCTTCCTTTGTATATAAAGATACCCCGTCGGAAGTTTAAACCAAAACCGTTCAGTAGAACATACTTCAAATCAATTTTAATCCTTGCACGCTCGAGAAAGCTCATCCGCGCCATCGAGCGAGCTCGTGACGTCAGCTGCGCTTCGACCCAAACGGCCGGCGTCAGGGCTCCCGTGACGTATTGAGGCAGCCACGGTGCTGTTGGCGAGTGCTTTTTCGACTTGTGAACACGTCACAGTTTTTGGGACTGATGCCTGTCAGGCCGGTCTGGCGTGCCCAGACCGGAATTGGCTGGGGTGCGACGAGAACAGTGACACCAAATACGCCTTTCCATCAAGGCGGCTGCCTCAGTGTCCACTTCAGTGAAACCGAAACTGACAGGAATAAACAGAGCTGAAATTATCTATGCTGCGCTTGGCAATATAATGTGCCATTCTATGATTAGTGGGCTCGTAGGCACCTATAGCTGAAAAAACAAAAAACAAAAAAACAACAACAAAAATTTTGTGTTAGTACTCTCTTAAGCCTGGAACCAGCAAATTAAAACACAACTTGGAAGCTTACTAGGACCCGCCGTGGTGGCTCAGTGGCTAAGGCGTTGCGCTGCTGAGCACGAGGTCGCGGTTTCGATTCCCGGCCGCGGCGGCCCCTTTTCTGATGGAGGCGAAAAGCAAAAACGCCCGTGTGTGCGAGATTTCGGCGCACGTTAAAGATCCCCAGGTGCGCCACTACGGCGCGCCTCATCGCCTGCGTTGCATCGGCGCGTTAAACCCCAACAATCAATCAATCAATCAAGCTTACTAGGGCCGCTTAAGTACTATTGACCTTTTGTTGCTTTTCTTTTTTGTCTGGCTGGTATCGCACTGGTTCTGAGCTTTTTTGCCTGCTTTGCTTTCCACAGTTAATATATGCCCTTTCCAACCCTGCTAGTTTCACGTGGGAAATTTGTTTTTTAAGCTTTTTCAATACTTGGGGGCGCCTAGCCTGTGTACTTGTTTTTAATAACTGGTGGCGTTTTGCATTTCTGCATAACTCAACAAAGAAAGGGTGAGACCACCCATGTTTCACGAAAACATTCGTGGTCTTGACTTATTTTATATGCTCAAGATTTTGCAGAAACAAAATAAACTATAATGTCTAGAATAAACCTATAAACTGAATTTAAAAATTTTTTGTGAAAACCTCTGCTGTTTTGTAAAAAAACTTGAGCAAATATGATTTTGCTTTAATATTTGCTCGGAAGGGTCACCACCTAATATTTTTTGGGTGCCGTGTCACACACAAAAGCGTAGCTGTCCTCTGAACGTTAAAAATAATTTGGTTTATTGGCATGAGCCATATTCGTACGCACAATCAGTGACTGCTCTGCTCCCACCGTTACTTTTATGAAGTGTCCATTATGCTGTGAAATCTTGTCTGTACAGCTGAGGTCATATTAAGTATATCTCACGAATTCTTTGATCTCTGCCACTGCAATTTTTGCAGCACAGGGGAAATCCCAGCTTCCTCCTAGCATTGCCACTAAAGAAAGCAATGCAGCTAGTCTTAAAGGAAGGTTTCTTCAGATTAGGAAACCTTTTCTTTCTTCAGATTTATTTTTTCATGTCTGTCTCTGAATATATCATGGTCTGGGTTTAAAAGGCTTGAAGCAAATGGTTTTTAAAAGCCAAGTAAACTGCGCGTGTCGGGCGCTCAAAAGTACTCTCCAGAAACACCCATCAATTTTGCTAAAAAAATTTGTAAAAACCACAATACCGCATTGGAGGCCACAAGGAGGACTGTATTTGTGATAATATTGCAGTGCTTCTGTGTTTGGTTTGCGAGACGTCACGAAACTCTGTGTAGTGGGTACTATGCATTTGTTAATTAGCTTTTTTCTCTTCCTTACCTTTGTGGGCTTTCTAAAATTTTAGCAGGATTGTATTGCTGGAAAGTGTCAACACTGGCGCTAACATTATTTTTTTCCAGATGACCACAGCAGAGTAATTTTGAAAAGAGGAGACAAAGATTACATTAATGCCAGCCTGGTTAAAGTGAAGGCAGCCAATCGCACCTACATTTTGACTCAGGTCAGTCTGTTAATGCTGCTTTGTTATTTAATGAGAGCTCTAAGCATTTGTTTTGAAGGATCGAACTAATGCAAATCACCAGTTTGGTGCAGAATGCCGGAGCGAGCAAGTCGTTTGGGCACCAAAGCCTCTGATTGGGAATGCTGTCCTTTTGTTGCTTGCGACACAAATTTTTTTGGACATCGTAGCTTGACCACAGTATTTTGTTACCCATAGTATTTTTTTATTTTCTTAACTGCAACGAGAATTTACTTTGAAAGCAGAATGTCTGTTGAAGTTACGTGTATGGCTCGCAGGGTGTTTTTGTTTAAAGGGACAGACAACCGATTTTTGTCTAATATTTTCTTTCTTCCAAATAAAAGGGCATCACTTAAAACACCTTAACCCAAAACGATTTTGCTGATGGCGCCCTAGAACTTATTAAATCACAACATTTAGATCTACCAGCCATACGTGTCCCGCCCAAAGGAGTGCTGGCAGCCATGACAGTGAGCCATGCTGCAGCGTTCTTCTCACTGCACGTGTGATTAAAAGAGGGGCTTGAAAAATTGTCCCTGGCCAAAACAACAACAATGTGCAACCTTTCCTGTTCCTTCATTCAGTTTTCGAATCACGTGTTGAAATTGACGGAACTGTTTGGCCACATAAGGTCGTGTCACGTTTACAGATTACATGTCACCATCTTTCAGACTTCAGAAATTTTAGTGTGAAGCTAAATATATTCCTGCCTGTTTATATAAAATTCCCTTGCGGTTACCTTAGTATATAAAACACTGGCTTTCGTATGAGCTGGAGGACACGCACTCCACAAAAATCTGTTGTCTGTCCCTTTAACCACACATTTAATACGGTTGCTTCACAACAAATCTGAACACTGAAAATTTTGTTTGTACAGTTATATGATGCATTTATTACATTTTATGCATAGCTGTTTTATATAAGTTTCTTTACACTTTAAAATTCTGTGCTAAATGGTTGACTGAGGAAGGATAAACAAGGACGATGGTATCTAAGAACTGGTATATATATATATATATAATCAAAAAAACACTTTTATAACCTGTACATCTGCATGTAATATCTCTGGAATCCTGGCATGCAATATACCAAGGGTAATACTTGAATTAAAGATGTGACCGCTGTTGTTCCCCTACTTATCCAAAATGGCAATGAATGGATGGATGACTTAGACTTCCTCTTTCGGCCAGGAAAAGTGAGAAGCTTTCATGATTTCCCTCGATGTTTGATAAGAATGGCGGATTAAAAGACAGTGTAGCTATAGTGGGATGTGCGCTTATACACATTGCCATTCAAAGTCAAGTTCAAATTCAGGTTTTATGCACCGAAGCTACGCCTGGGGATCTTCACGTACACCGAAATATTCTTACCCGGGCTTCTATGTTTTCTGTCTCCATCAGAAAAATGGTTGCAGGGAATGGGGTTAAACCCACATACTCATGCTCAGCAGCCTAGCGCCATAGCCAACAAGCACTTCATACGGAAGCTACATAGTAAAGCTGGTTTTCGCAGCAAAAAGTATTGGAAGCGTTTTTTCACTCCAAAAACCTGCTTTACTTTGTAGCTTCCACAGTAAGTGTTCGTTCAAAGGTGAAACCAAACTGTGAAGGCAAAGATGGCATTTGAAACGACTACCAGCTTGTTGACTGCAGTTCAAAATACGATATACAGGATCCAATTCCCATGGCTTGCAGAAGTGTGCATGTGGGTAAAACAGGCAAATGCACTAATGTAATGTTAAGGGTCCAGTTAAAAAGTATGACCGAGCATACATTTGATTTTGCGCTGTAACTTGCCTAAGGGCACCCAGTGCGCCAGCAATACTTTGTTATTGAACGATCTTGATCAAACATAGAGGGAAATCATGAGTGTCTTTCACATTTCTAGGCCCAAAGAGTGTGCAAGTCCTCCATCCATTGCCATCTTAGATAATGATGTGGCAGTACAGTGATTGCATCTTTACCAAAACAGTTTTGTGTGGCACAGCTGGATTCCTAAGAAGTTATGGGAAGGTCTGTAGGTTATATTAATGTATTCTTTTCTAAAAAATAGGCGAACCTGTTGATGTATGCATTTGTCCTTGTATGTCCTTGCTCGGTCCTCGCTTATTTAGTGCAAAAATTTTGTCATTAATAAAACTAGGCCAGCTTGCAGGGATACTGTACACCTGTTTGGCAAGTATGGTGCAAATTTTGTGAAAGTACTTTGCATCTGTGCATCTGTACTTATTATTTTTATTTCTTTATTTAATACCTTATTTATTATTCATTATGTTGATGATTTGGTACCTTGCTTGTTAGTCTGCTGATCATCTAACATGTCTGCTTATTTGAGCTTTGTGCATTGCATGCCATATATCTGGGCATCCAAGCAGTGCCATGCAAAGGCTGATAGTGGGTTTATTGGCTGTAGCATGTAAGATGCACTATCATTGCAAAAGACCTAAATGTTTCCAGTTTCTTGGAGCATATTGACTGTCGGGTCCTATCAATTCCTGGCTTGCTGTACACCAGGGTTGCGTAGCAAAGTTGCTAGATTCTCATTGGAACTTGCACAACATTAAGACTTAGCACAGCAAAATCTTTCTTGTTTCCGAACAATTACATGGAGCAATCACCGAAAAGTTGTTCACTGTAGCAGTATTACACAGCCTATGCTATATAATGGACCGATTGTGAGCCATGTGTGATCCGCCATATTTATGGGCCTTTTTAAAAAAAAACATGGCACCAGCTTGTGTGACCGCAGTGTGATACCTAAATGCTCTCTGCCCTTTGGTTACAGGGTCCTCTGCCGTCAACTACGAGCCACTTTTGGCTCATGGTGTGGGAGCAGCAGACCAAAGCTATTTTGATGCTTAATCGAGTCATTGAGAAAAACACTGTAAGTACACTCTGTATCCCCTGCTCTTTGTCAGAGCATTCATCAGAATGCTCTGTACTCTGTAATAGGTCGTACTTTTAAAAATATATATACAAGGAAACTTTTTTTTTTTTTTTTTCAAGCTTGGAATTGCTAGAATCTGTTGTGTACAGTTTTCCCTCTGAAATGATGCTTTTCATTTCTCGCTGGGCTTGAAGAGTTGTGCTGTGAGAGTGAAAGCAGTCCGACAGTCAGCTGGGTGGAAAAAGTTGGGCTGATTGTGTAATCAATCTGGGCAATCATGCCACTTGGGAGCACCAAGAAGGTTACCGTAAAGTGACATGAAAAGTGGTATAACTTCATGCTTTAGCTGAAAAATATCACTTATCGTACCTTCTTCGTCTTGTTTGACAATGTTTAGGATGAATAATTAATCTGGCATTTTTTCCCTTTTTTTTTTCGGTAGCTTTAAGGGTACATTACAAAAGCTATTACAGGTACTGCTCGTGTGAACACTGAGCCATTGTGGCTCTGTGCTGCTGCTTAGTGTGTGTAGAAAATACCTGTGCAATTGAGGGGCATTGCGAGTGGTTACGCTGATGGCTGAAACAGTCATGTAATCTATTGTGCTAATAATCTGTTGGTTGTTGCATGTCTAGTAATGTTTCATTGAAACGGACGTTTTCATTCCAAGCGAAAATTGCAAAAATTTTCCGCAAGGTGAGCTGATCGTATGATGGAATCGTGAAGAAAAAAAAAATTAAGCTCCTTTCCTGCTCTATTGAGGCAAGGCAATAGTGCTGGCATATAGTGTACACAGGTCCTCAGCATACATGTGTAAGATTACTTTGTTATGTGGTCTTTGTGGGACATCTGCATTATGTGGTGTCTGTTTTTACTAAAAGAATTCAGTTGCAAAACTAGCACCTGTGAAAGTAGTCAAAGCTTGCTAATTTGAACTTGAAGGGGACCAAACTTCTGAATTTTGAGGGGTTTGGATTATAAGGAGCTCATTGAATGAAAGATTTGCGCAGCGCCGCATAACCCGTAATATGTTCAAAGACTAGCCTAGCTTGACGAGCCGTGAAAAATACATTAACGAACAGGAGGCACATTATGGTGCAGTATATCAAGGCCAACAAACGTGTGCCAAATGAAACGGACTGCCAGAGCGAATGCTGCCTGCGTTCCATGTGATTGGTTATCAGGGCTACTACTCTACACGTGAATAGCCGTAGCTATCAGCGACGTTTGTGGAAGGTACTGCCCCATGGGTGTGGGCAGGGCATTTGGAAGCCCGGTCAGCGGCCTGGTCTGTTCAAGTGAATGGAAGTTTCTCGCATTAAACCACACATGCTTTCAACAGAACCACGACATCGGTGCAAATTCAGAGATCTTCGACTGTGTTGCGGTAATTATTTTACGCTGATTGATGTTTTTCATCAGTCCCTTTCACATTGCTCGGAGCAAGGAAAAACAGCCTTGAAAAAAATAGGAAAAAGCTTGTTGTCTGTACTTTTTCAAGGATAATGGGCTGCAACATTTGTGATCCTTTAAAAGGATTATGCTTCTTGTAATAGGCCACATTTTTTTGTAACGTGCTGGGTGCAGCTGTTGTAACTGCACGATATATGCCACAGAGCAACCATTGTGGGCTGCCACGCTGGGAGGTTTTCAATTGAGCATGTCTGAAGTGAGGTGTCTTGAAGGAAATTGTCGCTCACTTCTGATAGCAGGCCATGGATTTTACCACATTTAGGAATTTCTAGCATTTAAGGGGCACTTCGTTGTTCTATCGAAGATGGTAGTCACGAGTACGGTGTTCACCAGCAGAGTGAATCCTTCAGTAAGCTTTTAAGACGGCAGCACAGCAACCTGCTGCTTCCTCACAATAGGAGCGAAATACAGGTCTGTTGACATCTGACCTCTGTTAAAGGAGCCATGAAGAAAAAATACAAGTTGGGTTTATTAGAAAGACTGCTTAGTCCCGATAACAATGATGCCAATATCATCGCAATCTTCGAACAAATAACGGAGATATTAAGGAAAGAATATTAAAGGCCCCCTAGCCAATTTCCCGCAACTTTTCTATGACGTCACGGAACCTTGTTTGTGCGATTAGCGGCCACCTAACTGACCTGTCGCGACGACACATGACTGGACGTCTGTAATGGGGCCTCTAGTTCCATTTGACCGCATCACTTGAATGCTAACGTGCAGTTAACGCTCTGAAAATTGTTTTATTGTTGGCCCGTATAATGTCATTCTTGCTCATAACACGTCACTGTGGCGCGAAATTTGAAAGTTTTATATACTTGGTTTTTTTTTCATTAAAAAACATCTATTGTGGCTGTAATGGAGCTGAGTGAGATACTGAATCCTAATTCTTTCAAATTAAACGAAGTTGTATTTTCTCTTCATGGCTCCTTTAAGGGTGACCTCACGGCAATCAGTGGACTGGAGCATTATTTACATATGTGACCGTTTACATGCTAAGAGTCACCAGGGTGGCACAGTTGTTTGTGAAAAAACGTATTTACTCGATTCCAAGTACCCCTTTTTTTTCACATCGGAAAACCTAACATCGGAAAACCTAAATTACCTCCCCCACCACTTTTTTTTTTCATGGCCGTATCTCTACGAGACTGGTGAAAGGAACGAAGGCAAACATTCAAAAGAAAAATAGGTACAGACAGTGAACCCACCGCTTACGTTCAATACTCAGTCACCCTTGGGCCGCCGTCATCAGTATCCCACAGGTCATAAATGACTTGGCCACAGTGTCAACTTGGGCCCTCTTCCACACCTCTCTGAAATACACCTTGCGATGGTTGCTTAGAAAAGGGGGTGCGTAGATTAGCATGCAAACTTTTTAACACGAAAGTGTTTTATTCCTCACCATAACCTCACCAACGTCATATCCGTCACGGAAATGACATCACCAGATAAAGTTCCATTGACGCGGGCAGCGCCAGGATTCGAGCCCACGATCACTCTGGCCACAACGGGAAGTGAGAAACGCTCTGCCAACTGGGCCATGAAGTCAATCCCGGAGGACTGTGCAAACGCGCCTTATGGCCTTCCCTCTAACTTTCTCCATTCAAATGGTGCTGCCGTCTAGGAGAGGTGAAGTGAAGTTGTGCGTCATGACGCTAATGAGCGCCGATAGTTGGCGCCTTGATAAGGCAGTGTATAGCAGCGTAAGCTACTGTGTTTATCCGTCCGCCGCCTATGCGGTGGGGATGATGGCCCCATGCACGGTTAAGGAAGAACTTATTCCTCCATGGGGATTCCTCCACCATGGCCCCGTGTAGGAAAACTGTTGCATTACGGCAGGAAGGCAACGATGCTGACTGGCGAATGCCGCTTTCGTGACTGCTTTGGTGCAACGAGAGACACGCCAGTGGGAAGTGGAATGCGTTCACGCATTCACAATCCAATTAAGCTACGAACTCTGCCTGTCGCGTTCCACAAGCTGAGCTCGTTGCAACGCAAGCGTCTGCCATACTCATGACGGAGCACGACCGAAGTGGTCGCACGTTTGCCGAAGCGACCAGCCAGCAGGACGTCGCTCGCCAAGCACACCCACAAAACTGCTGCCGACCAGCAAATTATGCTCCTTTCGCTGTAGCAGACTGTAACTTCCCCAAACAATGCGCTGACAACCCGTTCGGTTTGGTTCGCACGGTTCGCGAGCGCCTGGGGTTTCGATCGGATTTATGCAATGCTCCGGTGCGTGTAATTCAGTGTCTAATGTTGATGCGTGTAACGGTGCCATACCGATGAAATATAGTGATGTGCAAGTTCATATCAATGTGAAATAATCATTCGGCTGCTCCTGTGAAGGCACATTTCACTTCCGTGTTTTACCGATTCTATTAAAGAAGGATCAACCCCATTTTTTCCTATTTCTTTTTCCTGAAAGTAGAGGAAGGTGCTTTAAATCGCCGAAATACGGTATGTGATTGTGCCAGGTTATAATTCTGGGTAAAATTTTTAGATATTTGTGTGTGGTCTATGTGAAATGTAAGAAAATGCTGCACTTTTACGTGAAAGTTGTTAGGAGGGAACACAAGAGTTGCTGCCACTTGATACTGCAAGCCGCACCAGCTGATAGAGGGGATGGATGGATAGAGTGACGCATGTGCTGCCTGTCTCGAGCAGCTCGTCTTCACATTGTCTCACCAGTGACTGTTGGTTGATGCCGTTTATGGGATGTATTAACAGCTGTGCTTTGTGAAGCTTTTATGTGTACAGGCCTGAGCACTGCGTACGAAATGGCGAAGGCTGAACAAAGCACAGCGGCGCATCTTTCGATGCACATCGTGGTTGTTGCAGACTATGTAGCACCTAAGTCCACTTTTACTCGTTGTTTGGGCATACATGCAGTGCTGCCCGAAAGACGCAAAGAGTGGGCTTATGCACTTAACGATGAGAACTTCTGTTTCGCATACCAGCACCTGATTGTTTACGGCCACTTGGCAGCCCAAGACAACGCAGCAGCCTCTCGGGTTGGTGTCTGTGTTTGGCAGTGTACTTGTCGTGCATCTGGTGTGAAGACAGCCGTATTCTGGTTTATAACCCAGGCGCATCCCTGTTCCGAGCTCGAATGAGTGGCTCTGCAGGTGGTGATGTTGGTTTTCCTTGTGCAGGTCAAGTGCCATCAGTACTGGCCAGTTAGCCAAGATGAAGAGCTCGTGTTCACAGGGGTAGGGCTCAAAGTGGCCTTTCTTGGGGAAAAGCCAGCCACTAATTACACCGTCCGAGAACTCATGCTCACAGACCTGGAGGTGAGAAATTGTCCTGCGCACATTTTGCGACAACAGCCTTTGGTTAAAGGGGCCATGAAGGCAAAATGCAAGTTCGGTTCATTCAAAAGATTGCCACGTTAAAATCGTGCTGACAGGGAGATAACCTGATTTTATCTGCTCTGGTTGGTCGGTGGCTGAGGCATTGTGCTCTTGAACATGAGCTTATGGGTGTAATTTTAAGCCATTCCAGTTGTTTATCTGATTGAGGCGGGAAACAAGAAGTTGTCTTTGTATACGAGATGTAAATGCCTGTGGGAAGATCCCCACAGGCTCAAAATTATTTGTAGCCTTCCGTTATGGCCTCCTCATAGCCTAAATGTTGCTTCAGCTGATAAACCTCAATCTGGGCATTAAAAAAAACGTGATTGTGATTGGATTTTCTTCGTGCATTTTACTTGTGTGGCACAGTTTATAACTCTTTATAAAAAGACCCAGTGAATGTAATTGCTACAACCAGTTGTCATATCTAGGTGTAATAATCAGTGCAAAAGTTGATTGTGAAGGAATATATTTGTATGTTGGTTACACGCATTATTATCTAGATTGCACTGTATAAGCTACGAAACATTATAGGATGAAGGCAGAGTGCAGAATATCTGCACCATCTGTCTGCCAGGGGTCTGTTCTTGTATAGACCAAGCATGGGCCACTGAACCTACAGAGGATGCAAAAATTCTGATCACCACTACTATCAGTCATGGTGCTGAATGGTGCCACCAGCTATTTACATCAGTCAAGAATGTTTCAAATTATTGCTTACATCAACCTGCCAAAAAATTCCCTTCAAAAGCTTGCGTAAAAAAGTATACGAGCATTGGGCAGGTCTCTGACCACACTTGTTATTCAATGTATTGGACAACGAGGCTCATTCGTCGAAGGGGCTCTCCCAGCCATAAGTGTTGCTGCTTTACAGGTAACTTGTAGCCATTGAAAGTGGGTAGATTCGGGGTCTTGGCAGGGGTGGCGTTTAGCAATCATGGCAGTTGGGGCTGCTGGACAGCCCGCTACTTTGTCGATTGTTGCTTCCACGTGCTGTTTCTGCAAGTGGTGACTGGTTATCAACAGTGGCTTTGTTTGTTTGAATAGGTTTGCTCAAATCTTTTCCCTTCGTGTTTGGCCTCGATCTGTGGCGACTGCTTTTGTACCCCCAGAAGCAACATGCCAAGAGCGTTTCCGTTTAACTTTGACCCATATGGCCCTGGCAGGTAGATATGGGGCCCTGTGTTTGACTTTCCCCGAGGTGTTGACGTGTTAGCCGCTGATAAGGCTAAATCCCCTCCAGCCTCATTGAAGCTCTATGCCGACAGCGTCGACACTGTGTGCGCGTGGTGTCCAGTGCTGATGAGAATATTGAGCAGCCCCATTGCTTCAGTAGGCTTTGAATTCCGTGAGAAATTAGGAAGTTGTTGCTATTAGAGCTGACTTTCGCCCATTTTTTTCTACTGAATCAAAAACATTTTGTTATTCCTTTCATATTTTCATGTGTGGCTTCAACTGTAATATAACTCCAACGCTTAACTCTTTCGGGACCGCCGGAAAAAGTGATGAAAAAGGGAGGTCTCGCTACAAATTTTTTATACATAAAGCAAAGGTGCCATCCTCCCTAGCATATACCAAAATGCAGCTACTTATATGTTCTTTGACATGCAATACCAACTTTTACTTCAACACTGACGATCGAACCATGAAAAAATCTGAAAGTAAGAACTTCGTAAAAAACTACAGAAAAAGATAGAAAAAAGCATAAATATAACAATATTAAAAAAGAATAAAATTATTTCAAGATATACAAAATCTAACACAATGCTTTGTTTTTTCATCGCGAAAGTTTGATGCGGCTAGGTGTAACTGGTTTTTTGTTTTGTGTGTGATCTCTTTGGCACTAGGGCCATGGCTACGTCGTCGCCCAGGTACACGCCTGGCTCTCGTCTCGGCGAAAACTTGATCCCTTTTTGAGATGGTGGCAGGAGATCACCACCATAGGTAGTCAACACCCTTGCGAACAAATATAAACCAGCCAGAACATATTTCGAGCGCACATACCTACTCCAGAGCCAATTGAAACCGAAACCAACACCCACCTTTGAGCGCGATTTGATGTTCCAGGCTGATCGACACCTGGATCTTCACTTGAGCTGAAATCCGATCTCTAAAGCCGCATTCCGACTCTTCACTGCCACTCTCATCGTTAAAATCCACAGTAGAAGGCGAAGATACGCGAGACGAGACGAGGCGGATTTCTTATCGCGCTCGCGTGAGCATGACGCCATGTTTGTTTACATTCGAAACCACTGCCCGTCAGAATAAAATATCTGATGCGTTGCCGCCTGGCGATAAAAAAAGAAACTTCACAAAAGAGGAAACTCCAGTTTTCAAACTATCTCCTAGATGTCGCTAGGTGTTCCATTGAGCGAAAATTTGTATTCTGCAGGCTCGCGAAACCATCGATCATATGTGATCGATGGCCTATGGAGCGGTCCCGAAAGAGTTAAGGGGGACTCACCTCATCACGTTCCTATGGGACTTGCTAATTCGTGACCGACGGGCTTTGAAAGCATTGTGTACCAACATGGAAGGTTTTACGAATTCATAGAAATGGTCTTTACGGCCTAGTTTGCTTCTTTTAAAAATATATCACTTCTTTACTGAGATAAAAAGTAAACAAGAAATGCCGTGTGGTTTATCCAGTCTTCACTAGATGGCAATAGTTGTCTAGCAAGCAAGAGTTCTATTTTTCATTTTAGTACGTAAGTGACATATCTCCAAAACAAGCAAACTAGGCCGTTGTGGACGTTGATATGTACTTGTAAAGCTTTTCTGATTGGTAGACGATGGTTTTTAAGTCCGCGCATCATGAAGTGGGCCCCATAGGAACGTTAACAGGCGAGTCCCCCTTGAAGGAGCCACGAAGAGAAAACACAAGTTTGGTTCATTCAAAAGATTGCCTCGTTAGAATCGTACTGACACCACTTTTAACGTAAACTTCGCTCAAATAAGCTGCATACTTAGGGAAAAAGGGAATGGCCATGCGACCCACTAGCTCATTTCCCGCAACAAAACCATGATGTCATACCAGCCAGCTCTGCGATTGGCGGAGGCCGGAAAACGCAAACGCAAATTAGGCAGAACTTATAAGCTTGCCGAACGAGCTATTTGCGCTTAAATTTAGGGCACATTCTTTTTATATCGGTAAGAATGGTGGGACAAACAGTGGAAGTTACGAAAGCGCACGTAAACATAGAAGTACCGATGCGTACTGCTGTTGGTAGTGTGCGCACTGTGCTTGGTTTAGCTGCACAGCACTGCAGGGCTTTGGGGTTGTCTCAGACGACACTGGCCGATTGACCAATCTTATGTGACCATATTTGTCGAGCGAGCACCATGTTTCACGAAACAATTTTCTCCTTGAACAAAAACAAGTCAGGTTTAAATACGGTCAAAAACAAACCAAAGGCAGAAAACGGCTTGCCACTGTATGGTGGCGCCATCTAGGTTCACGAATGGTAAATAAGGCTTCCCAATCGGCTGCAGAGCGGTCGTTCCTGTGATGTCATTGCAGACCACGAAAATGCACGATTTAGCGGGAAAATCAAAATTTTAACCGAAATGGATTAATTTCTCAGTGAATAAAGCATTGTTTGCATTCGTACAAGCTCTGGGGGCACTATAAAACACGAAATCTTTTGAATAACACAAACGTGTATTTTGTCCTCATGGCTCCTTTAAGTGCTGTGTGCATAACTGACCTGATTTTGCTCGCACATATTTCTCGATTTTGGCCTGTTCAGATATGATGGTTGCCCCCTTCAAAGCAGTTCCTGTGGAATGCTGTGCACTAATGGAGATGTTATTATTGGTGGCAGTGCTGGAGGGCTTGAGCTAAAGCTTGTCGGTTATGCTGTTCTGAATACTGCTCAAGATGCAAAAACGGTGCCCTTTCAGTTGATCAGTTCATGTTTAAGCTTGGGGGGGATTGAGAGCCCTTGAAGTACAGCGTAACGTGTTTTTTTTGGCCAAAAATTGTTCGTGGAGATGGCTGTGTGACGTGGAGTGTTGCCATTGTGCTGCAGCCCAGTGCACACAATGCCTGGCCGCACATGTGCTGCCCTCGTCGTGAGCCTTTCAAAAACTCCCCCCTAAAAAGTCAACGGACAGTTTCTTTTTGGAGGGTGAATAAAACGAAGGGGCATAAGTGGGAAAAGGCAATCCTTAAGAAAAGAAAAAATAGAACCCCAACAAGTGTCACCTTGGTTGTCATTTGCTCATTTTACTTTCTTGGTACGGGGAGAATTTGTGGCCTGTCACTCCTGACTTTTGCATGGTATCTCCTGGTTGTACTTGAAAACTTCGTATTCGTCACATGCTATCATGGGAGATAAAAATTGAGGATGCTTTGCATAGTGGTACAGACGATAATGACACATCTTTTTGATTGACTTTTTTTGCACCACCAGTATGGATGGGGGGGTTTTGAAGTGTTCTGCACACACTTCTATCGTGCCCAAGATTTCTTTTAGACCTGATGATTGGTAAATGGGTTAGCTCACTACTAATCGGATCATCTGACTGTCAATTAACTCCCTGATGTCACAACAAATCTAATTTATTTCACACTCTTGCCTGTTTTCGAGGCCGGAGACTGTCTTCCATGATGTTTATCTTCCGCTCATTCTCGACCCTGTAAAATTACCTCATGCTGTTGGAACACCTTGGCCCTAAGCAGGGAGTGCTCTTCATGGGGCTCTTACAACTTCACACTAAATTCAAGGTAACACATAACTTCAGGTAACGCAAGGTTTGTGAAGCTGTATGCATAATTTCAAGGAACGACACTTCCCCAAGTTCCACCATTCAATTTTTATAACGCACCACACAAGTGCAGCGTGACTTGAGAGACTCTCTAAGTTTGTTATGTTGGCACTTGGTTGAACTTGCATGAAGCACCTGACGTGTAGGTGTATGCATTTGTACTGCCATGGAGAACGGGCTCCTCCAGTGGTGCTTAGGGGTGGGCTGCTGCCATCATTGAGCCCTCCTTTCTTGGCGCAGAGTGGACAGAAGCGGGTGGTGCTGCATCTGCACTACACGACGTGGCCCGACTTTGGAGTGCCCGAGTCGCCCGGGGCCTTCCTGGCCTTCCTGGGAGCGGTGCGGGAGTCTGGCGCTCTGGACGTCGACGTGGGCCCGCCCGTGGTGCACTGCAGCGCGGGCATTGGTCGTTCGGGCACCTTCTGCCTTGTGGACTCCTGCCTTGTTCTGGTCAGCACTTTGAAGAACCCCAGTCCGTTACTAGTAACAAGATAAAGCAAGCTCTCAAGTGTGCGCAAATTTGGCAAAAGGCCGGTGATGTTTTGGGTTGTTAATAAGAGTATCTTGCAATTATGCAAGTCTTGTCTGCTTTAAAGTACTCACATAACTTGAAATAATAAAAGCGGTGCTAAGCAGACAAAGATGAAGTAGAAGCATGCACCATATACAGGCGCCAACTTCCAATTGTTTATTCATGAAAACCACGCTTATTTATACACAGGACAGAATCAAGGTTACTGCCAGGAATGAACATTTGCTGACGGCTATCATATAAAATAGTAACATCATTTGACATGTTGGCACACACACACACTACTGATACTGCATACACTTAATCGTGACGACTAACGCACATTCTTCTCTGGGAGATTATAAGCTGTCTTTAATAATAAAAGACAGCTCATTATCACTAATAGTGACGGCATGCTGATGCAGTCATCCCCCGCTTTTTTGATGAAGTAAGCCTCAATAAGCTCCCTTTCCGTCTTGTTTCCTGCTTTTTTCAAGACGGTCGTCTGGTCCAGGAATGGCGTGCAACCGCATCGCTTCTTACAGCATCGCTTACAGTGATCCGCCAAGTGCCCGCTGCTGTTGCTGCTAACAGCCAGCCGGTGCTGTCTGGCCCAGTCATTGAAGCAGTGGCCCGTTTGGCCAATGTACACCTTCCCGCAGTTCAACGAGATACTGTACACGACATTGCTAGCACAATCTGTGTAGCGGGTAGCGTGCTTCTTGGTACATGTTGCTTCTGGCTTACTCGCCATCAAAGGGAAAATCTTAGCCAGCTTGCAAGGGGCCAGATACAATGTGCGTATTGTATTCTCGGCCCCCTTGGAAATGCAATCGCATGGAAATGCAAGCTTTTGAAAGCTTGTGCACAGAACTTGCTGAGCACAGTGGTGTATGAAATTTATGATCATTGGAAAGATATTGCCATTTTTTTCATACACTATGTATAAAGTCTACTTTCCAAATTTGGTTGGGCAGCCTGGTTGAGCTACTACTTTTTAAGGCTGAAGTGATGTACTTTTGCAAGCCCTTGAAGCTAATGTATGATTGGGCAAAGTGAAGAATTGCCTTCTGTTTAGGCAAGCCTAATTGGTTGCATGGAATTCATCATGGTTATTCTGGAATTTACGTCTGAAAAAAAAAATGCCAGGAGTGAGAGCTTGAACTTGGAGCATCGAACATACTAAAGAACTCAAAGCCACCATGTCATCAGGGACAGCCAAAGAACCTTAGATCTTGATAGTGAGTAGTAAAGTAGGGCTGCCTGACAGTGTTAGCGTGATTCCCATTTGCTTTATCAAGTTTGTGAACCGTAAGTCTAGGTGTCTTTAGGGGAGGGCTGGAGAAAGAATTTGCTTTGGACGGTAGCATGTAGTACATGAAAAGGGCGTCAAAATGTGAAAAATAGGGCTGGGTCTTTAGGTATAACATAACGGGTTTCCACCTGGCAAAAAAAAGTGAGTGAGTAAACTGTTTACTAAAAATATTCCTTACTGTAATGCGGTGTGTGGTGTAGTGGCAAGGCATTCTGCATTTTTGTGAGAGGATTGATGGTAAGAAATCTGGCCTCAAGTGAGAAAAAGGTGAAAAAAGAAAAAGTTGGTGCACTAAGGGGTGTTAGGACCATCAGAATTAATCTGGAGCCCTCCACCACCGTTCCTCTGCCGGTGCCTTATAGTACAGTTGAACCTTGTTATAGCGAACACTGATGTAGCGAATTACCGGGTGTAGCGAACAAAATACGAACTTTGGTTGGTCACGCTTCGTTTCAGTGACATTTATTCTTTTATAACGAAACTGAAACTGTGAGAGCCGTATGCGATATCGGAAATAACGAAGAAATATTTGCTAGTAGGCTGAGAAGCTACTTGGAAAAACTCCCGGCATCCGAAACTGCAGAAGTGCCCTTTTATTTCGTGGACACTGAAAAATTTCATCTGGCTCAGTGCTGGAGAATAGCTACCAGATGAAGACCATATCTTTTCTAAAAAAAAAAAAAAGCACGCACGCAGCGCACATACATGCACACACATACATGTGCATACACACATGGAGAGAGAGAGAGAGAGAGAGAGAGAGAGAGAGAGAGAGAGAGAGAGAGAGAGAGAGAGAGAGAGAGAGAGAGAGAGAGAGAGAGAGAGAGAGAGAGAGAGAGAGAGAGAGAGAGAGAGAGAGAGAGAGAGAGAGAGAGAGAGAGAGAGAGAGAGAGAGAGAGAGAGAGAGAGAGAGAGAGAGTCTGGTTAATCAAGCTTGACATAAGGGTTGCCTTGTTCCTTGTTTATAGTGGGTTCGAAGCTTAAAATATTTTGTGTTTATATCTATGATTTTTGTGGGAGCCAGATTGCCGATTGGTTTGAGCGTATCTATAACTCTACTATTACAGCGAATGTCAGATATAACAAACTAAATTAGTGTCCCTATACTACTTCGTTATAACGAGGTTCGACTGTAGTGTGTAGTTTAAGGCTGTTGCCTTATAGTAGCGCTGTAGAACCAGGTTGTAGTTCTTAAAGGGACACTTACGCCAAATCTTTATGTTCTCTTTTGTTGCTTTTATCAATGCTTAGTGGCTTAGCAATCCTGAAAGACCACTTTAATACTTTTGTGACTGCGCCTATTCCCATCAATAGTATGTTTTCGATGAATACAAATTCAAATTTTGGCACTCTCCGGGCGTTTCTGGACAGCTAACTCCATCCAAAGAGTAAAAGAGGAAGTATTTCATCAGTTCGCTTTCAAGTTCCTTTTCTCCGCCGTAAAGTGTGGGGGGGATTTTTAAACTTCCTTTGCAGTCGGGCGCACATGGTTTCGGTTGTGGCGTCGATGCCGCTTGCTGATGCTCCACGGAAACAACAAATTTTGAACGATTCCGATGAATCTGAGCTGTGATCTCTGGATGATGGTAGCAGCACAGACATGTCAGATGACTTTGATTTGTCAGTCTTTGGTACAGACGGCGAAAGTGCATCAAACCGCCCCGGAATGTCAGCAGGTATTCACCGGCGAGTTTCGCTTTCTCCTCGCGTCGTTCTGTCGCTGCCGTGCATTGATGTAAACCTATCTGGCCTCTTCTAAAGGTCACAGCTCTTATCTGCAGGGTGTTGACTTCGGTCGGGGCGGGACCACGGAGCAAGATAAACAGGAGCGCCAGACTTCGCTCTCTCCGGCGGGCTCTTAATGTCCATCACTCGCGGAGCACAATGTAGATGGCGCAGCAAATGGGCGGCCGGCTAAGCGGCCGGCGTTCCTCGTGCGCCGGCAGGCGCGTTGGAGGAACGCATTCCGTCGGCTCTGTCGTCTGCTTCGGCGATAATAGTTTTGGGCACGGACTGCTTTGGGCCTGCTTTGGCGCCGCTTCGCGTATTCCGCGCCTGCTTCGCACAGTTGATTAACTTGTTCGACAGCACCTTCTGGGTAACCTGGACCCGAAGGAATTGAGTGGCCGTACGGCAAAGATACGTTAAGGATTGGTTTGCATGGCGGGAGAACAAAATGTAGAGACCACATACAAACATATGGCTGCTATACAAACACTACCTTTTGCGCAGTGCTTGCCGAAAATGTGGCTCCGTTTTGTAAATTTGTGAATACCAATTTGGCTGTGTTTTAACAGGTTTTACAAAAGGCGAAAGGAGCAACTGGTTCTGATCACTAGCGAATATAAAAGTTCCCTCAGCTTTCTCGCAGTTCTCCAACTTACGTCCAAAACAGAGTGTGCCTAGAACACGGGCCGGCACTTACACGCTCGTCAGAAAAGAACAAATGCGATAACATCACCCACTCTGCCCGCGACGTAGCAATCTGCTCAAGATCAAGTCCCTGACAGTGCGGTCTTTTCACATGCCTTCGTTTCGCGATATTTGAATTCGTCCGGACCCTATATCTCTGTGGTGATGACTCGCCAAAAGAAAAGATTTGACGAGCCGGTTGTTTTGCTGGTCAGCCGCTTAAAGAAAAAAAAAAAAAAAAACGCCGGAAACCCTTGTAGGCCAAAAAATTGCAGCCATACAAATCGCAGCATTTTATTTGGAGTCCGTGGCATTATCGACGAGATAACACGACCGTAGAGCGACAGTGAACATCGGGCGGTAAGTTGCGGCATGAGTTGCAATGAAGATTGCGTTTGACATTCTTGGGTTCCTTATTAAGCTGACAGTGTTTTTGTATACTTGATACAACAGGGCAGCCGTCCAATTCAGTCATTGGCACAGAAATGTGCATCATTGCCGTTTGCCGATGGAGACTCCGGGCGACCCTTGCAAGCGTTGTTCATGCGCAGAAGCACAGAAGCAGCATAAATAATTAAGCACGTGGCCGGAGACCGGGCTAACAACAGAGGGTAATCTTGGCACTGCATCGATTCGTTGTAAGCAGAATCACACTAGACTGTATATTGTGGCGTTCCATATCACTCTTGCTCATTCTTCGGTGCTTCTGAAGTCGTCGTCGTTCAGTTGCGTCTTACATCTGCTGGGTTAGTACAATATTTTTAGTGGGTCTTCATAATGTCAGAATAAACGTTCCCTGATAGGAAATAAGCGATCGCCATGTATGCGGTGGTGTGCGATTATCTGCGCCGTCAATTGCGGCCGCGCACGAGTGTTTAAATTCCGCGCGTGCACGCATGCCTCCTGCTTAGTAGGACAGGCATAAGACAGACGTCGCTGTGAAAGAAAAAAATTTCCCCGCATTTCCCCGAGGGGAAGAATGTGAAAGTGCGAATGCACGAGTTGAATTTGCGCGGTTCGGTAATGTTCGCGAAAGAGAGATCACACACACACACACAACTACAAAGAAAGAAAGATGCATTTATTCACAGACACCTATTTGTGTTGTCGTTGTACTTGATTGCTAGAGTGGATCTCAGCTTTGAAATTTCGTGTCAGTACTCCTTTAAGCGGGTGCATTAGCCCTTCTCACGCCCGATTCCTGGCCAATCCCCCACGTGGGTATGTGCCATGCACAGACACCTATCTGTGTTGTCGTTGTACTTTATTGCTAGAGCGGATCTCAGCTTTGAAATTTCGTGTCAGTACTCCTTTAAGCGGGTGCATTAGCCCTTCTCACGCCCGATTCCTGGCCAATCCCCCACGTGGGTATGTGCCATGTCAGCGGCCAGGCAGCGCGCGCCCATCTCCCCCCGTTGCCAAGAAAGACGAGGAGATTCCTGGCCAATCCCCCACGTGGGTATGTGCCATGTCAGCGGCCAGGCAGCGCGCGCCCATCTCCCCCCGTTGCCAAGGAAGACGAGGAGCGCGCGCACCCGCAGCTGTTGCTATGTGGACGGACGGCGGTCGCCGGAATTCAGGGTCGCTTATAAAGTGCATTCGCACTTAAAAGATGCCTCTGGGGAGAGCGAAGAAGGGAAGAGCCATGTACAGAGGCACAGCGACGAGAGGGCGAACAAAGGAGGAAGAGAGCAAAGGGAAAGCTGGGCGGCCGGCGGCGTGTGGACATTATCGGCCCGAGCAAAATATTTTTTCTGGGCCACAGTCGGCGCTCCTCTTTATATCTTGCTCCGTGGGCGGGACCACTTACCGTCGGCTGCACAGGGGAGCCAGTCTTTGTTTCACCGCGTCGAGAAACTGCTTCGCCCGGTGGCATGATTGGTGCTAGTGCTTATATTTTTGTATATATGTAAATAAATTTTGCATGTACAGAGCTCATATTTGCGGTGTTATTCTAGAAGGGCCGAAGTGTAAATTAAATTTTTTTTGTTTATCCTGTGCAAAGTAGCTTTGATATTTTATTAATTTATTTCTTTTTGTTACTTTTTTGTTTTGATGATTTTTGATAATATTTGTAATAAATCTGTTTGAAATTATTCTGTTGGAAAGTCCTAACTTGTTACTCTTTTGTTTTGATGATTTTTTTATAATATTTGTAATAAATCTGTTGTTTGAAATTAATTCTGTTGGAAAGTCCTAACTTTCCTCTATCATTTCATATTTTATACTTCAACATCAGTCATTTTCTGTAGCAAGAAAAATATATTTGTTGAACTACCCAAAAACAACTGATTTTTCCATGGTCACGTAAGTGTTAACTACTTGAGTGCGCGATAAATACTTTCATGAACTCCCTGAAAAATCATGTTTCCATTTCAATTGCTTCAATCTCAGACAGCACATGTGACAGAAGGACGCAACTACCTCAAAGTTTTGCGCAGACATAAAAGAGGACGGAGGATAGTGGAGGCATTGTTTTGACCTCACTGCCGCAGAAGCTGATCTGCCTGAAGGGGTTTAGGCCTACCTTCACAGTGGATATTTGATAACCACTTTCACTGGAGGAGTGGATGGCGCCTTACGTTGCGATTCTAGGCCATATTATAGCTCTTTTCCTGCATGTGGGGCATTGTTTTCTCCAAAAAATACTATTCTGTTGAGTGGGGCCAGTTAGCTGTGGCTACCTGCATAAGTTCGGGATTGCTGCCAGTGCCATGTCGCCGCTTGCTGAGCCGAGCATGTGAAGTTACGTCATGACTTTCTACCAAACGTTAGGGACATTCGTCTATGACACCTTGTTTTCCTTTCTATGGGGGGATGCCCTGCTGGCATAAATTTTCCGTGTGCCACTCCCCAAGCTGTTTTGATTACTTGTAGGGTTAATGCGCTGACGCAATGCAGGTGATGAGGTGTGCCGTAGTGGAGGGCTCCGGATAATTTTGACTGCCTGGGGACATTTATCGTGCGCCGAAATCTTGTACACACAAGCGTTTCTGCTTTTCGCCTCCATCAGTAAAGTGGCCGCCATGGCTGGGTATCGAAGCCGCGACCTCGTGCTCAGCAGCACACCTTAGCCACTGAGCCACTGCGGCGGGTCCAAGCTGTTTTGCTGGCACGATAAACTAGTTCAAATTAAAATATGTTGCACGCCTCGACCGTTCATACTTCAGCCATTCGACCGTTCATATTCTGTTGAGTAAATAAAGGAAGTGAACTGTTTAGTAATATTAACCCTGAAAATTGGTGTCAGTACCCCTTTAAAGGGGCCATGCATACAAAACATGAGTTCGGTTTATTCAAAAGATTGCCTCGTTAGAATCATACTGACACCACTTTTAGCAAAACTTCACTCAAATAAGTTGCGACCCAGTAGCTCATTTCCCGTAGCAGAACCTATGATGCAGTGATGCTACCGCTGCGCCAATTGCGCCAAACTGCGCCCAAGTGCTCTGGCTGCTACATCCTGCTACATTTCCTCTCAATTTGGCGATTCTGCACCCAACCTGCGCCCACGGTTGTACTGGTTGTACGCCGACTTTCGGAAACGACATCGCGGTGCACCTGTTTTCAGGACGCAATCCGAGCCAAGCCAAGGCAAACTGGCCTTTGTTACGATAACGGCAATGATACGTTTTGCGGCTGGCGCCTCGTAGGCGTTGTGAAATCTCCCTACCATAGACTCTTAATTCCGTGCAGTGCGCTTCGCACTTATTGGCTCGCGAGACCGGCTGCCGCCGTTGCGACCGTCCGCCTCGCGGTCTTTGGGTCGCGATATGCGTCGTGATATGCGTGCCGTAGTTGTGAAGCTCGGCAACAACGTCAGGCGTCATGAAAAATTGCTGTACTCGCTCGCCAACGCGCCCCGACAGCGTACGCGTCGACCGGGTGCCTGCGGAGTTGGGCTGGAAGAAAAGTAGGCAAGAGATGAGGACGCAGGAGTTGTAGTTGCAGTGGAATCTGGGTGATACAAATTTCGGGATGATACGAATTTCTGATAAGTCCCGGCGAAATTGCACTGTTTGAAATGGGAAAAATTTCGGGTCTTACGAACGAACCTGCGGTGCCCGGCGGATGATAAGAACGAGTCGGCGAGGCGCCCGACTGCCGAGCGAGCAAGCTACGGCGAGGTACGGGCTCTCTGCCCTCTTTGTCGCTCTTTCTCCAGGAACGGCCAAGCTTTTTTCTGCTCGCGAAAACGCGGCGCGCACTCCACAGGCACGCTGACGCCGCCTCAAAACCACCCGCACGCTGCGCGGGGCGCGGCCGGCCGCGGCAACATGGCGGCGGTTTCGGTCGCGAAGTTGTGCGGGGCACACACGAAGTTTCTTGTGCGGTAAATAAGCTAATAATGTGAGCGAAAACGGTGCTATTAAACATCATCCGCGCCGCTAGTGAAAGCGCCCATGAAATATCTGTCGGGGTGCTAAGCCTAAACATCTCCGGCGGAGCCAGCTGGCTGTCTCGAGCGCTTCGTAACTGCCGTCATGAGGCGCATGCCTTCCCATTGGCGCAAGTCATCAGGCTCCTCCCACTGCCACGCGCGTCGCGCGTAATTTTCTGACCGTGGGCGCCGAATTGGCGACGCGGGCGTGAAAATATAGCGCGCACAACGCCGACGCGCACGAATCGCGTGCAAAAACGATCCTGTAGTGCATGGTTTCTCAAAGTGGGTTCCGCGGAACCTTGGGGTTCCGCAGGCCCCTTGTGGGGGTTCCGCGAGCCACTGATAAATTTTCCCTGGTTCCGCAGTCGCAAAGCCTTATATGGTGAACTTGAGGTGCGATCGATCTAAGGAACCTCCATTACTCACGCCCGAGTGTCAGTAAGCACATCTCGGCGCATAGCAGAAACGCGCGAGCTGCGCAATAAATCTCGCCAGCAGCTTGTAGCCAGCCAGACTCCGAAAACGGGCCACGTGGTTAAACTATTGCACTAGAACCTCGGCCTTATATTACCCCCATTCTCATTTCTCCTGTTTGGAGATAGGTGCCGCTAGCGTACGCATTCGCGTAAAGTCGACGGGGAAAAAACGATACCCTTGCTTGCTTTTGAATTTATTGCACGTTAATGTAGCATGAACGGAATGAAAAATGGCGGGAGGGGGGGAGGGGGTTCCTTGGCACTTAACAAAATTAGCAGGGTTCCCTGGGACCAACATGCTTGAGAACCCCTGCTGTAGTGAGTGAGCTGGGGCACCACGAGTGAGTAGATGAAAGTCCAGAAAGGACCGCTCGGTGACAAGGAGGTTAAAAAAAAAAAAAACTGGAAAAACGTCACGGATTTTGTCACGCGAAAGTAAGAAAAGAAACAATCGAAAACCTGTTTTAGTGCTTAATTTTTTGGGCTGTGTTGTTCACACGAATTTCGGATGAGGCGAATATTTTTCCGGTGCCGCGAGATTCTTATCTTCGTGATTTTACTGTAAACAGATGAGGATTTACAAAGTGCAGGGGGGAGAAAATAGCATGCAAGGGCAGGAAACGGTGACATAGTTCGGGCCGCGCGTCGGCGAGCGAGTACGGCAATTCCACAAGGCCTGACGTTGTTGCCGAGCTTAACGAGTACGGCACGCATATGACGACGCCCGTCTTAGATTTCGCATAGAGTTCATAGAGGCATAGAATTCCCATACGTGGAAATTGAAGGTGAAATGTGCGCATGTGGCCTCACAGAGAATGACATATATTCTCGGGGTTGGGGGGGGGGTACTAATGGGCTACCTTG
Source organism: Haemaphysalis longicornis (assembly GCF_048455015.1). Classification (NCBI taxonomy): domain Eukaryota; kingdom Metazoa; phylum Arthropoda; class Arachnida; order Ixodida; family Ixodidae; genus Haemaphysalis; species Haemaphysalis longicornis. The sequence goes on along the minus strand of NW_027526203.1, from coordinate 376,489,865 downwards.
TCATTAACGGAGGCGTTTTGGTTGCTTGCCGTAAACATGTCGTGAAGGGGCAAGATTCAGCTAGGTGCTGCATGTTGGTTGCCAGAAATGGCTGCCAGCTGCCTTTGTAAACAATAGCGCTGCTATCGGTGGCTTGTCGTTTTAGACCCTTATGGCGGCAGCGCTGACGCTGCTTAATAGTGATGCATGTGCAACACGGGGAGGAGCGTGATGTTCAATTATGCACTCAAAGCCGTGGCGCTACTGATGTTATTGGCCAGTTCTCCCACGATAGCCTTCGAATAGTGCTCGATTTGACATAGCATGTTCGTTGTGACGAGCAATTTTTAGTTTGTTCATAGTAAATCTTCTACTGTGTAAAAATGAGAGCTTGTTTTTTTTTTTTTAATTTTTGTTGTGCAGGCCGCTGCACAAAGTTCAATACAGACATTCTTCAGGAGACTGATGAAAATGGGGACAAAATATCCGTGTTCTGGGTTCTTCTAACTTTTTATTATCGTTGAAGGGCGTGCTTTTAGCGATTATCTATCATGAATGCAATACGTGTATTAAAATTGCTTCTATAGCAGCAAAACCTGCTCCGAAAGCTGGTTTTGCTGCTCCGAAACACATTTTTGCCTGCTCCAAAAGGTGCTCCAAAGCGGCCTAAGCCGGTAGCATCACTGTATGATGTCATATGTGCGAGCTCTGCAATCGGCTGAGGCTGGCAAAAGCGAACACAAATTAGGCAGTGCTTATAAGCTTGCCAAACAAGCTATTTGCACTTAACTTTAGGGCATATTCTTTTTATAGCAGCAAGAATGGTGGGGTAAACAGTGGAAGTTACTAAAGTACACATAACGTAGAAGTACTGATGTGTACTGCTGTTGGTACTGCATGCACTATGCTTGGTTTAGCTGCACAGCACTGCGGTCGTTTGGGGTTGTCTCAGATGACACTGGCCAATTGGCGTAAGCGACGGCGTCTTAAGCGACCACATTTGTCGAGTCGGCACGATGTTTTACGAAACGATTTTCTACCTTAATAAAAACAAGCCAGGTACAAATACGGTCAAAAACAAAGCAAACACAAAAAACAGCCTGCTGCAGTATGCCGTTTAGGTTAACGGTAAAGAAGGCTTTGCAGCAGCTTGAAGACCTGTTCTTGTGATGTCATTGCAGACGTTGTTCAAACACGATTTGGCAGGAGAATCAAACTTTAACTTAAATTGATTAATTTCTCAGTGAGAAAACGTCGTTCGCTTCCGGACAAGCACTGGGGGCACTATAAAACGCAAAATTTAGAATAAAACAGACTTGTATTTTGTCTGCATGGCCCCTTTAAACAAGCCTCCAGAAATGGCTGATGCACGGCGAGCTCTGCGTAGGTGTTTCGCGTCGCTTTCGCCAAGGACGTGCCGAGCCGACAGAGTACCCACTGGCACCGTCTCCCCCTTTCAGATCGAAGCGGACGGGGGCCGCCTGGACCGGGTGGATGTGCAGGAGGTGCTGCTGGAAATGCGCAAGTTCCGCATGGGCCTGATCCAGACGCCCGACCAGCTGCGCTTCTCCTACCTGGCCATCCTGGAAGGCGCTCGAGCCCTGGCCTGCTCCAACCAGGTGGGCCCGTTGGCCGGGCAGCCGCCGAAGCAGGCGGCCGAGCGGCTGGCCAGTCGGAGCCCCGAGCGAAACGGCATCACCGAGGAGAGCTCCGAGTCCGACGTGACTGACTCCTCGGACGACGAGGACGAAGCAGACGACGAAGACACTGTGGGTGGTGGCAAAGACGCCAGTGAGAACGGTGGTGGACGGGGCAGCAGGCGGGCCTCTGATGCCAGTGCCAGGGACTCTCCACCACCACCGCTGCCCCCGCGGCTCAAGCGCTCCTCTGAGGAGAACTCCAACAGCTCGAGCGAGGCCAAGGAGCAGGCGGCAGGCGATGGTGATCCTGGTCAAACCGAGGCGTCGCCGAGGAAAAGGTGCGTACGCCTACTTCCCCCTCCCCCTCTCACCTGTCACGACACCTCTGGGAAGGTGGTAGCGGAAATGCTAGTACTTACAATGCGTTGTTTGAACCTCCTGGCAGAAATTCCTTGGAACACTAATGAATTTTTCTTCCTTGTTTTTTATTGAGAAGGCACACTTGCAGCAAAACAACCTTTCTTTTACTGTTTTCGGTTGCGCTGTTGCCTTTTTACCATCACGAATTAAAGTTCAAACTCGCTAATTCAAAGTGCATGTTCAAAGCTTCAAGTCACATTTGCTTCCAAAAAAAGTGTGGCTTGAAATGTTTCCCTTAGCCAAACTTTTTGCTTTGGATGACTTTAGTGGTAAACCTGCTTGAAGACGTAGGTGTGAAATTGCACCTATGCCTTCCAGGTCTATGTCTTGCACCTGTTAGGCGTAAGTGCAAGGGGCAAGTTTGCAGCTCCCCACGTTGCCAACCAGACCATTCAGGTGGTAGCTGGGCTTGGTCTGTAGCCTTGACTGTTGCAAGGGGACCCTGGTTCGCACAGGCAATCTTGAGCAGCCTTCTGAACGAAGGAAAATTGCTATAAGCGTTACTGCAATGAATTTTGGAAGGCTTCAGCTCTTATAGTTGCACTTATAGTTGCAAAATGGTCAACCGCAAACAAGAATGGGATCAAGCAGAAGTGGGCACCAGCCAGAAAGCAACAAGTTTTGCTTCTTTAAGGTGCTTCTGTGGCAGCAACAAGTGACACACTTGCTACAGATGCGATAGTATTTGTTGCTGAGGAAATGTAAGTTTTTACACCTTATTGGTATTTTAATTGCACCAAGTAAGTGAAAAACAGCTCTAGGTGGCAAAATAGGGCCCTCAATGAAGTTTTGTTCACTGTTATGGTATGCAGAAAGGTGAATAGGTTGAGAACACACGCAAAAAGAACCGCCGTCGAATTCGCTGTTAGAGATGTGCGCAAGATTTCTCCGGTGCTTTTTGAGGTGAGGTGGAGGGGGTAGGCGACAGTATGCAGCAGGGAGGCGGTTGCACCTATTGTTATTGGCACAAGTTGTCTGCATGGAACTGTTTCAAAGCTGTTAGCTCGAGCAAGCCGACATTAGCTGCTACATTTGCGCTTGCAAGGCAGGGAAGTATGTCAGGTGGCTTTCATCAGAGCTATGATGGTCCCAAGGAGAAAAAAGAAAAGCACCTTCTTTGAACCACCATTTTCTTGTTCTTTTTGTTTTCTGTTCCTTTTCTCGCCCGCCTATTTATAATGTTTCTATTACCTCTTCGCGTTCCAGCCCCTGTATGAAAATGGGGAAGTACAACGTAACCTGTAGATTTTGTTGTCTTGATGTTTCTTGGCAAAGCATTTCCTGATTTAAAGGGGCCCTGAAAGGCATTTTGAGCACACTAAATGAACTAGCGCAATCGTTAGATTGGGTCGTCAACGTCAGCTGTGCCAAGTATTACTCTTTTACGCGCAGCGGAAAGCTCACACTTTTGTTGCAAAGTTTGTCGCTTTTTTCTCACCCTTCCCTTCATGTTTTTGGACGCCGCCATCTTCACATGTCTACATCATCGATTCCCATATGTTCGTCATGAGCTAGACATCCTGCTATTGGGCGGCTTTTTCACGCACTTCCGGCAAAGAGATGAGTCGTCTGCTCAGCGTCGGCTCGCCGGCTGATCTGCCGGCGGAGTGCCGGAGTGCTTGGACATTTTACGACAAACGAAACAAGTGTAAACAAACGCTTAACCGTTCGTATTGAATGCAACACGGCCATAACACGACATGGATATTCTCTTACCGGAGTACCTTCCCTAAAGAAAGCGTTGAAGCCCCGTGGCACTTTCGTGCAATCGCAGAGAACGCTCTGAGCCGAATGCCCGGGTTTGACGGATACATTTTATTCAACTTCATAACAAACCAGAGATGCGTTTCGAACGAACACAACGTCACAACATGCGTTGCAAGTCTGAACCGCGATTGACAGACGATCGGTTGCTTCCTCCTGCCCGTCGTAAATTCGGCACTCACCTCGCGCCTTGTTTGCGGGGACGAACAGCAAGTCACTGAACTCTGGCACGCAAGCGTGAAGGCTTTTAGCCAGGCACACTACACATACCCCATGCGAGGTTGAGTCGTTCGTCGTTCGAGAAAGATAATCCAGACCATGGGAAGCACTATCCACCCGCAGAAGTACAACGTCGCACTTCATCGCGAAACGAACGCTACACACAGGAGGCGATGCACACACACACACAGCTTCGGTCGCTGCATTGGCTTAGCTGCAAGCTTCGTTCAGACAGTCAGCGATGCTACGACGATACAGAGCTGCGTGAGGGCGACGTGCTAACCACTTCACGTATTTAAAAACACAGGGGCAAAGAACTTGGTTCATCGGAAGCAAAAGATCTTTCCTCCATTATTGTGCCTGAAATATACTGGCTAGTGTTGCTAGTGTGCCGAGGGCGGGCCCCAGGCGGGCGCCGGGAGCGATGCACGCGGCCGGCTGCCGCTTGGGGCGCTGCCGTGCGGGAGTGTGCGCGTTCGTCCGGCCCGAGCAGATCGCGCGGTTGCCTCCGCGCTGCGTAGCAGACGGCAGGGGCAGAACTTTCCAATCCCGCTTGCGACGAAAGCGAGCGAAAGCGACGGGATTTCTGTCGCGCGACGAAAATTTCTCCCGACAGTTCGACAAACACGATCGTCGCGCGACAAAGCGACGAAATTCCCATCGCTTTCGCTCGCTTTCGTCGCAAGTGCGAACGGGCCTTTATGCGCAATCTCCGTCCCACATAAAATAAGCTCTTGCTTGTCGCCTGAGCATACGGTTGATATGTGACTACGTTACACTGTGCTTGCGAGTGTATTTAAACGATGTCACTAGGTTTTAAACGCAAGCGCTCGGCGTGCAGCTTTGTAAACGCAAGCAGCCTCACGTACGCACGCTATTTTGCTGCTAATAGAGAGTTTTAGTACAGCGTTTGTGCCTTTGCATACGCTAAACGCTAAATTTTTGCGTCCCGCTACGTAAACATCGCGAGGGGAGTTTTAGTAGAACGTCTGATCAGTTTTGCGTTGCGACATACTAATGCATACGGCGCCATCTGTTAAATGTTTTCCGAAATGACTCGGCGGCTGATCTGCTAGCGGAGTGCCGGAGTGTTTGGACATTTTACGACTATCCAAACAAGTGCAAACAAACGCTTTCCCGTCAGTGTTGAATGCAACACATGGGTGCAGCTTGTCAGAACACGGGTTCTCGCTGCTCGAGTGCGGCGTTGGTTTGTTCTGCGCCTTCCCGTTCATCGCCACTGATAAAGCAATCCGATCCGGCGCGTTTTGTGCACGGGTTCTGTGTCGGTTTAAAATGTTTTTTTTTTCACATGCCGCCGGTAGTAGGAATTACAACCGCCGCAAAATAAGACCCGGCACCAGCGGGCCCACATCTGAGACCGCGCTTTTTGGATAAACAGTGCGCGGTGTACCAAAGGGAATGAGCGCACGATTCTCCCTGCGCGGCTGCGTATACGTACACCGCGAAAGGGCAAGGCCAGGCCGCACACATGCGGCCAGGTCTTTCGTTCGCTTTTCCAGCCTTTAGAGGAGTGTCCATGGTGTCAACAAAGATGAAAAAGCCGAAAGAGCTGGCCCGTAGCAGACGGCAGTCTGTGGCAGCGCAATAGCGGAAGTACGTCACCGCTGAGGAGCGAAGCATCATGGGAGGGGAGGCCAACAGAGAAGAAACAGTTGAAAGGAGGAGGAAATACGGCGCGACGATAATGCGCGGTTTTCGATTTACGATTTCTCAGCTAATACTCATCGCTTTAACAAAATTCTTGCAGGAGGAGATTGCTAATACATTGCTTTATTTGGTTACATGTACATCCATGCATCGGCGGAAGGCATTTCAGGACCCCTTTAAGTGAAGTGGCTGCCTTTCTGGCCTCCTGTCACAGTTAAGGCGGCAGGTTGGGCTAGTTGGTGGCGGGCATTATAAGACATGGTTACGAAGAAAACAGAAACAAAGACAAGAGGAAGAACACTGGACGACTGTTACAAGTACATACATATAGGCGAACATGTTTCCCAACTACCAGCCAGCACAGAGCATCTCAAATCCCAATGTAGTTCAAGTTTTGACCTCCATTCTGAAGTGCGAGAAGTTTCTGGTGGAAGCAACCTTCAAATGCGTTCTAGCACGTGCATTTACAGCAGAAGAGGAAGGCTTGAGTTGGGAGGTATTGGAACTAGAGTTTGGTTATTAATTTCTTACATAAGAAATAAATTAGGCATATTCCTTATGAAAATTGAGACAAATGGTAAACGATGCTATATTCGCATAGAAATTATCTAATGAATCGGGAGGTTTTCTCATCGTTTTCCACCCCGCTTTTTTTGTGTGTGGGTGTGTTGAAAAGTAACATCGCAAATCGCGACCGAGGCAGCAGTGCGCTCTATGAGTACTTGTAAAAGCTACGTACCAAAACCTGGCATAGTCGTAGTTCAGCTGTTACAGGCACGCATGGTCGTGGCTTTTTTCGTGGGCCTTTAACCACTTTGCCATAAATGCGGGACGTGTATGGTTAACACGTCTCACAGTTGTCATGATCGTTCACGTAGAGCAAACATCTTGTGGCTTAAATTGCGCAACATATCAAAGTCAAGTGTTGTTTATTGGAAGTTGCCGTCCCTTGTTTGTCATGGAAGGTTATTATTTATTTGTTCCTCTCGGTGTCAGGGCCCGTGTAACTTATTTTTTAGGGGCTGCAAGGCAGGGGTGGAACAGTTGCGCCATTTGTGCAATTGAGCGCCAAACTTGTTCACCTGTGTCGTCCTGCGCCTAACCGCCTCTATTGCACCAAACTCGTTTATCAGTGCCATCCTGCTCCAAAGAGCCCGAATAGAGCCGCCAGATACGACCGCCATGATGCCCCGTGCCCGAAAACTTGGCTCAAACATTGTGTTTTCGGTTTCATCAAGGTTGTGAGCAGCTATGGAAGTTGGCTTTTGCGTAGCTGTAAGGCTGCAAGCACTACACGCTTTCTGTGCCTTCACTTTGGATATATTTGTGGCGCATTTGGATGGTTTTGTTTGCCGGGGCCGGCCGCTGCGCCACAATCAATGGAAAATGACCAAAAGGGAATGAAATGTTTTTGTCTTACATCGCAAACACATAGAAAACAGAATAATATTCGCATGAAAGGTTGTAGTTTATTGGAGGTGAACTTCAATTATCAAACATTTTTGATTAGCGTAGCTGCATGTCTTGAACAAACAGAGTCTTGGATGCTTTGCCCTCGCTTGTTAATTCGGTTCACCTTTTTTTGTGAGGTAATTACTCATTTTTGCCTGTGCACTTTGGTGTTAGCTTTGCGTGTGTGGAGGATGGTCCAGCATTAATTTGCCTTCTAACACGCTCTCGTTGTGTCGTCTACGGCGTACGTTCGTCGACTCGCAACCCCGTGATGGGCGAAGACAAAGCTATGTTCTGCTTCGCACGCGCTGAAACCACTGCTAGATGGAAAAATGCCATCAAACGCCTTTTGTTACGGAATGCCACCGTGAGTTCACTTAAAACTGCCGTCTACCAGACACCAAGTGAGGCCTGTTATCTGATCCCCTTCGATTCTGCGCGTTGAGGTTTGCCCTTTGAATGGTGATAACGCAGCGCGCTCTCCGGGGCCGAAGGTAGACAACTCTTCATATTGTAAATTTCCAGATGTATACAAGAACTGCGTTCCTGGTTTGGAGTAGGTTCTAGCACGCGGTAGAACTTTAATATAGCAGATAAATAGATTAAACTTAATTGGCAGAGTGCTGGCGCGGCAGCCTGTGCCAGCCTCCTGCTCCAAAAGGCCTTTCTGGATGCTCCATGCCCGCTACAAGTGACAATTTTGCCTTCTCCCAGGACTGCTCCCAAACCCATGTGCCCTGTTCCACCCCTGTTACAAGTGCTGCACTTTTTTCATTGCTAGCCCGCTTGCCTTAGATTGCCACGGCACTGCATGCACCGTCTCATTGAATTGTCTGTGCTTCGCCTCGCTTGACACTTCCTTGAGAGGGTGGGGCTTCAGACCTCTATTGCCAAGGCAGCCACAGCCAGTGAAGGGGCTGCGTGTGCATGAACACCTTTTGGGTCCTGCTGTGATTTGGCATTTTATGAATTGAGCAGTTTTAAATGTTCTGGGATGTCAGGAGGGAGGGAGGGATGCAAAACTCTACCAGTACAGTCCAACTTATTGGTACGTATTTATATTGCGGTATTCTATTGCTGTAGTTGCAAATTCGGGGCCAAAATTCCTCAAAACTGTAAAAGCAGTGAAAGCCTAGGCGAATGTTAACAGAATTGTAAGCCACAAAAGAAGTGATGCCAAGCAGCTGAAGGGTTATCACTCTGTACACTGTCTACTATATATGCTATGTACGAAAGTATGACTAAATCTAATCGATCCCGCTCATACAGTGTACTAGAATAGAGAGGTGTGTCGTTTGGGGCCGATTAGAGAGGTCCCTTTTGTGACGGAAATTTATACAGAGGAATTCCTGTTGTAAGCAGCGCCCCTGGCAGCCGCTGCTTACCAGTTGGTTTCAGAAGTTTTGTTTGTTAAATTAGTCCTTATTTATTGCCCTAAATAGTCTTATTTCTTTATTTCATGATATGAGGTTTTATAAAACCCGTCAAATAACTGTTTAGTTTGATGTAAAAAAACTTGCAGGTGGCGCTGGCTGCATCAGGAGTTTTCTGGGGAAGGCCTGCGTTCCATACAATTTTTTCATTGCAAATGGGACCCGCGCTCTTCATTGGTTTTTCCCCGCACCTTCTAGTACACTGTAACGCTCAGACCCATGAACATAGGGTACACATTGGAATTATGAAAGGTTACTTGAAAGTGGACTACGTTCATGATATTAGCCGAGTGATTTGCTCAACATATAATGATCTTCTGCTCTTAGTTGAAGCCATGGCATTCATGGAAGGTCTGTGAAACCATGTCTTAAAATTCTTGAGTCATGACACGGAAAAGTATCAGTGCATTGCGGCGTCAGAAATCCATCAAAATCGTATTCCTAATCAACACGCCACCAGAGAGTTGATTCCACTGCGCCCCATAGCAGGAGTGCAGTGACAACATATTCCTGGAGCTAAACCATCACAGCAGGCGGCTCGTGATGATGATAAACAGTGAGTACAAGGCAAGAGCAGCGCTCACCGTGGTAAGCCCCGCAAATCGCGCGAGTGCATACGCCCCTCGAGACAAGGTGAGCGGGGCTCGCATTGAGTGGCACTCGCACTGGCCTGTGGTGTGCGTGGTCTGCGGGGCTCGCCGTGAGTGGCACTTGCACTTGCGAGGGGTGAGCGGGGCTCGCCGCGAGTGGTGCTCGCATCGCACTCGCAAGTGGTGAGCAGGGCTCACTGTGAGTGGCACTCGCACTCACTCGCACTCGCGCTCGCCAGTTCAAAAGGATGGCGAGGCTCACTCACCACTCACTCGTACTGAGTGGTGAGTGGGGGGCGTGTGAGTGCACTCGGGAGTGAGCCTGCCGACCTGAGCACACCATTGTCCCAGTAGAGGAAGATGTAAGAGCAAGACATTAGCGAGGAGCAGGGTGTCATTGTCCCTTAGAAGGAATGGGGCTGTGAATTCACAGGATCGTCGACATAGCCTGGTCCTTGCTGACCTCAGGACCATGCTGTGTGACTGACGTATGTAGTAGGAGCAGGTTTTTGTTTGGAGCCATGAGCACCTAAAATTGAATTACATTCAAGCACACTTATACCGATGCCATTTATAACAATATATTGGATATAACGATGAACAACTATGGCACCGTCCACTTTTGTATCCATTCTATGGTAAAATAGACCGCTTATTAAAATGCCTCAGTGCCGCGCTATCGGATATAACGATTGAATTCGGTTACATTGTACACCGAAAATGCGAGCGGCCACCGGTTCTCCGTGCCAACGGCATGCTATGGGGGCCACCCCACGTGGCTGTGCCTCGTGTCCCTTCCACTCCTCACAAAACGGGTTGACTGCACCTCTTGCGAGGAAGCGAGAGGAGGGGAGCCGTTCGCTCACTCGCATGTTCTTTCTCCATTTTTCCGCGGAAGGGACGTCAGGGCTGATGTTTGGATATGTCTTAGTGCCTTACTGAAGAGGCAATCGTTGCGCTGATGCGTGCTGCGAACAGCAGTGACAGTGACAACTCTGACGATGGGGTTGCGTAGCCTACGTAGGTAGTCTCTTTGCAGCAGGCCCAATGCATGATACAGTCCAACAGGGTCTTTGTTTCCGCTGAGGACCTTTCGCTCAGTTAGGTGAATGCTCTTGAAAAAGATGTGCGCCAGCCTCGCGTGAAGCAAACAAATCTGACCGACTGTGGCTTCTTTTCTGCAAATAAGTAGCAGCATGTCCTTGCTTGCATGCGAATAAAATGTTTTGATTTTTGTTTTGCCTTTTTTTGCAACCCGCTTATAACAATGATCGGTTGTAACGATGGAATTTCCTTGGCACCTGGATATTGTTATAAGTGGACTAGACTGTAATTGCCTTGGAGGTGGCTCAGTGGCTAAGGCAGTGTGCTGCTGAGCACAAGAGTGGAGGTTCGATCCCGTCCAAGGCGGCCGTTAAAGGTTCAGTTAATCTGAAGCCCTCTACTGTGGCGCACCTTATGGCCCAAGTGTAGCTTCGGTGTGTAACCCCCCTTCCCCGTTTTAAATTGATATGGAGTGGGCTGTATTTGGGGAGCACTTTCAGATAATGAACAGCTGCTTACCTTTGTCACTCAAGGGAAAGGTCAGTTGGTGTATGCCTTCAGCGATCCTTTACTAGGCAGAAAGTTGAGACCCTGTTACTCAGGCCAGTCCAAAAAGTGGTGGAAAGGAAGATTCCGGCTGTCATGTTTAGCAAAGAGCAAACAAGGGGGAAAAGTATTCTGGCTTAAATTAAGAGAAAAAAATTGCATTTGAGCAGGGTATGTATTACGAAAAATGGGCAACGAGTGAACATCAGCAGCCAGGGGGAAGCTGATGGGGCAACAAGTAGGGAAAGGCAGAAAACTCGGTGAAGGGATGCGGTGTAAAAAAATGTGAGGACAAAGAATGGATTTGGAGGGAGCGTTATTGAAGCAGTTGGAAGTCAATCGGAGAGGCTGTAGTCTTGCAGTGGACATTAATAGGCTGATGACAAGGATATTTATTGCTTTTACTGTCTCTGTATTGTCTCTATACAGTAGAATCTCGATGATACAAATCTCGCGGGACCACGAAAGATATTCGTATCATCTGAAATTCGTATGAACCAACATAGACCAAAAAATGGAGCACTAAAAAGAGTTTTTTTTTTTTAATTTCTTTTCTTTTGCGTGAAGAAATCCGTCATTTTTTTTTTCTGCTTTTTTTTAACCTCCATGGCGTGGAGCAGTTCTTTCTGGAGCGCATAAAACTTCGCACTCACTCGCGGTGCCCAAGCTCACTACACGCCGCAACAGTCAAGGCGTGAACCGCATGGTGCGTTTTTGCACGTGATTCGTGCGTGTCGGTGTTGCGTATGCAATTTTTTCACAGCCGCATCGACAATTCCGCCCCCCGCGGCAGCTTTTTGCTTTGATTAGAAAATGATGCGAGAAGCACGCGGCACTAGGTGGAGGCTGGCCACTTGAGCCAATGGGGAGGTGCGTGCCTCACGACGGCAGTTTCGAAGCGCTCGAAACAGCGGGCTGACTCCACTGGAAATCTTGGGAATAAGTGCAAAAGACGACACGTAGAAAGGAACACAGGACGACTAACCACATCGTCCTGTGTTTTTTTTTTTTTTTTTTTTTTTTTTTTTTTTCGTTTTTCGCGCTTATTTCCAAGATGTATCACCAACTCGCCCAACTTTCAATCGTGTTCCACCGGAAATGTTTAGGCTTACCACGGCGGCTCTTTTACCACACAAGCAACTTCGTGTGTGCCTTGAGTGGCATTTTAGAGAGCGGTTAGAAGCGGTTGCTCGAGTGCCTGGCACCACTTAGCGGCTAAAGCCACTGCCTTGTTGCCGCCGCCGGCCGCGCTGTGCGCAGCATGCGGGTAGTTTCGAGGCGGCGTCAGCGTGCCTGCAGCGTGTGCGCCGCATTTTCGCAAGCAGAAAACAACAGCCTGGCCATTCCTGGAGAAAGAGTGGCAAAGAGGGTACAGAGAGCCCGTACGTCGCTGTCGCTTGTTCGCTCAGCAGTCGGGCGCCTCGCCAACTTGTTCATATCACCCGCCGGGCTGCACAAGTCTGTTTGTAACTGCCGAAATTTTTCCCATTGCAATGAATGCAATTTCTCCAGGACTTCTCAGAAATTCGTATCATCCCGAAATTCGAATCACCTAGAATCGCATCATCGAGATTCCACTGTAGTCGCTCCTTGGGCAAATTGCCTAACGTGTGCATGTGCCGTTCTTGTCATGGTAGTCTGCACACAACTGCTGACAAGCACAGTTTATGTTGGATTATAAATGATAATAATGTTTAAGCATCGATGCAGCTCAATCTGTGCTCACCAACTGCGCATGTATGCGACCTCGGTGCATGTGCATTAGGCATAGTTCATGGTCAGGAAGTGGGCTGCGCTGAATAGTGAATGATATGTTGTTTTCAGCTAAAGCATCAAAACAGCATGTGTATGATCTGCTTGATTCTATGTTGCCTCATTTAATCCATTTGGGCCCACGGTACTTCATACGTGTTTGCTCATTACTTCAATATTTATTTTTCTGTAGTTCCTAATTTTGCCTCTAAGAGGTCAGCCAATGGTCCTAAAGTAACAAGTCTTGCTTCCTATGCTGAATAGCTTGTCTACCAGGGGACAAAAGTTGGCAACTTGCCTTCTTGCAAACCGTTGTGGTTCACGGTTCAACATTTTCTCTTAGGCACAATAATTAACATGTCTGGCTAGCTTTTCTTGCGAGAAACCAGGAACAATGAACACATATGCTGCAAACTCTCACTTTCCTGCAGCTTTCATTCATTCTCTATATGCTACGAACAAGTAAATGTTAGTTTACTTTTTGTAATATTCCGGGCCTTGGTGCATGCACAAGGAGTCTGCTCCAGATAACAGATATTGATATTTATTTTGAAAATGACATTTGCTCTGTAGGCTCATTGAGGCCTACAGGTGGCCACATGTCAGATATTGCCCCCAATACCAAAGAATACGTAGATGTGGTTATACAGTCACCGACCGATTTTTCGGATGCCCTGTTTTTTGGACCTGCCTGAATATTCGAACTGTGCTGTGGCACCGTCATGAGCTCCGTAAAGTCAATGTATAACACTGACCAAAATTTCGGACGTTTGAAACCCTTGTGGCCTGATTTTGTATACTTTCTTTAAGTCGCGAGTCAGAAGCTACCAAAAACACAAACATCGCAGCCATTTTGTTTTCCTGCAACCTCGGACCCGCGTTGCATGCGTATTGCCAGCTGATCTCGCATTCAGCCTCGATAGCAGGGACCGCTTGGAGAACCGTCCCGACAGCTGTATGGAGGAAGGAAGTCAGTGGTCAGTCGTTTAGTTGCACATGGTTAGGTGTGCTGTTTGCATTGCCGCTTCAACGACCGATTGTGGTTTCATCGCCGATGTGCAAGCTGGCCAATTGGTACGGCAACGTAGCACTCCGCAAAAACAGATTGACGAATTTTTCAAGCAGCGCATGGTTGAGCATGGTGACTTTTTTGTGGAAATTTGTTTTTTCGGACTGCCTGATTTTCTGGACGTTACCTCGGCTTCTTGAGGGTCGGAAAGTCGGTTGGCGACTGAATACTCCGGGTATGTAAACGAAGCTGGCAATGAAAACACATGATAGTGATTCCAAGGATGTAGTAAGTGACGATTCAGATAAGAAAATGTTAAGTTTTCGTACTTACAACACGAAGTACTTTCTGGGGAGTCTAAAGCATTTACTAAGTAACTCTTCTTTAGGCAAATAAGCCCACTGGAGAGACGAACATTATACTGGTGAGCAAAAGGAAGTTCTTAGGGCCTGCACTGAGTGAGAGGCATCCTTATTCCAAGATGCCTTGGTGTGGCTGGCCGTCCGGGCCCGTGCCACCAGTCAGCGCTGGTCCGAGAGCTTGGAGCTGACCAGGTCAGCTGCTCATAGGTAGGGCTGGGATTTCAGGTTAGAGTAGGGATACGTTGGCACTCCCAAACCACAAGGTATAGGATGCCAGCAACAGGGCAGAAGTTCACTACACTGGAGTAAAAGTCAACGAATGGTTCACCATGCCATCCCGACTTTTTAGCTGGCAAAGGTAGCAATTGGCAAAGGTGGCCCTAACTTCACCTTGTAACTTCGACTTATGTTCGAAAGAACCTCTGCAGTGTTTGGTGGGTGGTTGTGCAGGACATTCGCAAACAAATATTCTGCCCAATTTTTAATCATGGAATATGGAACCACACCAGACCAGCACCGATGCAAGCTCATTCTTTGGCATTGTCTGGTTTGGTTTTAGCTCCAACTTTTCTGCTTGCATGCTCTCTCCAAAACACTAAAGGTGTACTTCGACACTACTTGGGGGCAGGCAGATTCAATTTGTGTACAAAACTAATTTGTGGTTAAGACAGCTGACCTGTGCCTTTGGTCTTTGGCAAAAAACGCAGATTGTCATTATTACCTGTATCTCGGCCCACAGCACCGAACGGTTTGCAGGTGTGCAGTCTCAGTCGTGCCAAATCGGTAGAGTATGACACAGGAGGACACTTCTTCGCAAAAATTAAAGGAACTGCGATTCCAGTAAAGCACATGACTTCTGCGGGGATGTGTTATGTGTGATCAAATTCTCTGCATGAAATACAGGTACCTCAAGAAGTTCCACAGCAGGAGTCAGTTGGGCTACGGGCAGGGCCCTGTGTACTGTAAAGAGTGCACCCCCATAATTTTTGGACAAATATACTGATTGCTATGAAATTCAAGGAAGCTAACCTTGCACAAGTTAAACACAAAAGAAGTGCAGATATGTTTAGTGCTCAGTTAGGTATTTATGTGCCAAGGATGTGATGCGAATACATCACGAGTTATCCTAGATTTATGTGCCAAGGATGTGATGCGAATACATCACGAGTTGTCCTGGTGTGTTAGGGCTCTTCTATATGCTCATGGAATACAGATGGTGTGTAATGATTTTTGTGTTACCAGCAGCAGAAAAAAGGGTAATATCATTTGTGGACCCCAGGCTTTCTTTTGCGAATGCACAGGGTGTAGTTTTTGTCTGTCTCGTGTCTGTCATCTATGTTGTTTCGACTATCGTGAAAACATTGGCAACACCCGCTTGGGATTGTCTCTTCTTGCGTAAAGAGGTTTATTTTTTACCTCTAGATATTCTGTTTACTCCCACACTAGAAGTCATTATTGTATTCACGATTTTACTGGATAGAAATTTTCTTGTTGGTTTTGTTTAGTTTTTCTTGTTGCCTTGTGGCTGCTTTTCCCAATTGTGTTATAAGAAGGCGTACGTGTTGTGGGTGTATACGTGGGACTGTGGCAGCTGTTCCAATTCACTGAAAATGTGTCATTCTTTCGAGCTGTGCAACTTTACCATCTTAAAACGGCACTTCAAGTGTTTTGGGAGGGTGTTTTGGTTGGTATCAGTGGAAAGGCACCTGCATTGCACTTTATTTCATGCGGAAATGTTTTATGCCGATTGAATCTGCTTCACTGGTGGAGTCTGAATTTGTAGACATGTGCTTGATTAGTTGAGATGATGGTATGGACATGCAAGTTTCAAAGCTTTTGTGGTAACAAGAGCATGCTGCTGAGCTTCCTCAGGGGGCGTCACACAGTTTGGGCCAAAGGTTAATGCTGGAAAGAATGCATTTTCCAGCACCTACATAACAATAATTTAGGGTGATGTAAACTAGCTAACTTATTTTATTTTCGCATGCTGATAAAGGAGTACTGACACAAGATTTTCGTGTTACGTTTTTTCGCTGCTATGGGTGCCTACCAGCCCAGTAATCCTAGAATGGCACATTAGGTGGCCGACTGCAGCGTAAGTAATTATTTGCAGCCTCGTTTGTTTGTGTCAGTCTTGGTTTCGACGAAACGAACACCGAGGCGGCCGCTACGATGGGACGGCGCTCTTGTCGTCATTGTTCTCGTCTCGCCATGGCCTGTCTGGACGCACGTGCTAGAGCAAGTGAACGAGTCCAGACCGGCCGTGGTTGCACGCGCCTGGGGGGTAGCATGACATCGGTCCCAAAACTGGAACGGGATACACAAAGTGGAGCAGCGGCTTGGCTACGCCACGGAAGCCCCGACGTCAGCAGTTTCAGGCGAGACGCATGGCGGGGTGCTCCACGCGTCATGCTGATGTCACTGTCGAAAGGGCATCCGTTCTGAGCTCTCTCGTGCGTGAAAAGATAAAAATTTATTTAAAGTATGTTATAGTGGTTAATTTGGTTGAAATGTAATTAACTTTAATGTGGGAATCTAGCTGATGATGCTTAAATACAAGGCTGTAGAATGTTCAAAAATGTTTTGATGAAAAGTGGTGCTCTGTAGCTCAAATGAAATACCAAAAAATGGATGGAGGCGTGGAATTGTGGCCGTGCGAGTTAGGTAATTACAGTGACTGTGCGGGATAATAGGGCAGAAATCGGGCTTTTTTGTAAAACCATTTAGCAATTCAGGTTTTTTCGGGCTAAATCTCAAGATGTGCTAAGGAAACACACTCAGTCCATTTTATCAAAAGGTATCACGAGCTTCTGAACTGTAGCATGTTAAAATTGGTGTTTGTTTCAAACTGGTAATCGGGGGGGACATCAGGGTTTTCTAGCAAATACTCTCTGAAATTTGGCGTTTGCTTGGAAATGAATCAGCAATGATGACAGTAAAGAGAATTGATGACTTCTAAGAAATAAAAAAATTTATTTACTAAAAACTGGCCATCGATTTTTCACACATCCTTGTTAACATGCATTATCATCTGCATGTGCAACATGTCGGTGTCCATTCGAGACATGATTTGGGACCTGTCCAATCGCTGAACGTATCTCAGCTGGGAGAAAGTAATCTCGATATCACAGCTTCCATTAGCTTAGCACAACAATGTCAGTTCAGCGTTTGCCAGCTGGGGTAGCGAGCGGCAGAATAATGCCAATACTCAATGAGTTTGAGAGCGGTTCTTGTGGGGCTTGCTTCCAGCAAGAACGGCGGACCGTCAGCGCATGGTTGAGCAAATCCCTACTTTGAAAGGGTCCATTCGGAGAGAAATTTGGTTTAACCCGGTTCTCCTGAAACATTTTCAGGGTGTAAAAATCGAGTAAAGTCGGGTTTTACCTGAAAACGAACAACCCTAGTCAAATAGCGATACTTGTGCTGGGCCAATGCCATTTAGTTGCACTCACGCAAGTCCTGTGCTCATGCATAGTGGAACCTTGCAGGTAATTGGCATTTACTGCTTTTCCTGATATTTGGCAAATTGACCTGCTGCTTTGGTGGCCTGGTTGATTTGGTAGTTGTTGTAAGAAGTACACACACCATATGACATTAGTATCGTGACTAGTCAATGTAATTGCCATACTTAAGAGGGAAACCAGGGTCTTTGGCAAACATTGTTTGTTTGAGCTGTAGCATGCAGGTCACAAATATCAAAGAAATTTTCATGTAAACAACTAGTTTCAATACTGTATGCAAATTTTCTTTAAAAAGTGCTTATCCTGCTTTCAAAATTGGGCACTTAAAATTTTTCTGCACGCATAGTACACGTGAGTCAATGAGGGCAATGCCAGTTGTTTTACACTTCTAGCTCTCTTGCTTCAAAAGTTCTGCATGCCAACAAAAGCTCACAGTTGAAAGCAAATTAAAATTAGTCTTTTTCTTCAACTGTGAACTTTGGATGTCCATAACATTTGGAATAGGGGAGTTAGAAATGTGAAACAATCCTCATTGCACTCCTTGATTTGTTTGGATTATGACTGCGTACAAAAGTTTACAGCCCGCTCATGTTTTGTTTCTAAGTGTATGACGAAATCTGTTGTGCAAAAAAGTTTCATATATTATAAATATAAAGCTATTTGTTCAATGCGAAAATTGATTTCGCATTGGGATTTGAATGGTGCAGCACATACACCTTTTGGTTTTCATAACAAAGGTTGATTTTTTTCTTTTTTTTTTTTTTTGATGAAGGCTTTTGTGCCCCCTTAAATTGAGGGTTTCTGAAACATGTTTTGAACAAAGTAAACTTGCACAACCATGTGGTTGCATAATCAAGGACATCTGAGCCCTACATCGCTTTTTTGCAAACAGCAGGAAGCTCGCACAAATGGGGCAAAGTTTCCCACCTCTTTCCTGAGCCTCTTTGAATCCCTGCCACCTTTGGTTGCAACCACTGGTTGCAACTATGCGTCATTGCTCATTTACAGATGGCGAAGCAGACGGTCCTACTATAGGGCAGCTTTTTGCATGCACTTCTGTTCTAAGGCAGGTGTCGTCACTGCATTCTCTGCTCTCCTCCAAAACCGACACTTTTTATGGATGCGTATTGCTCACGTCACGCCTATGCCCTATCCTATTCACCTTTATTAAAGTTTTTTAATACTTGAAGTGTTGTCACAGAATCGGTAAACATATGTATAGCAGCATGCTGATCACAAATATGAAATAAAATCTAACTTACAATGAATAGTTTGAATAATGTGCAACCATTTTTGTACACGGTTTGTCAAGTTTCCATAAAAAATGGCTAACTTGGTGCTGAAAATTTTTATGAAACCATAATCTAAAGAAAGCTAGGAGTGCAATAAGGGCTATTTCACACTTCTAACACTGTAGCTCCAAAAGTAGTGCAAGCCTAAAACTTATCATATAAAATCGGGAATGGAAGTGTTTTTTTTTTTTTTTTTTTTTCAACCATGAATTTTGAAGTCACATAACTTTTGAAGTAGGGAAGCTACAAGTGTGAAACAACTTTTATTGCAGTTGGTTCCTATAGGTAATGGTTGCATAAAAATTATAAGTACTCATTGGAAGCTCTGAAAAATTTGACTAAACTTCTATGAGGAAAATTTGCTCATATTCCTCTTTGTCTGATGTAGAAATTTATTTCATGTTTGTGACCAGTGTACTGCAGCACGTCTCAAATAGCTCAAATATTTATGCCGATGACCCATGGGTCCCTCTAAGGGTGTCTAATATGTCTAGGTTGGGGGGACGTGTGTGTAACAGAATAATATGGTTAGAAATCAGGGACTCGTTGAGAAAATACAGAAGGGAAGGCCGGCAGTCTATAATGTGAAGGGAGCTGTAGAGGAATTAGTGAAGTTAACATTTTTAATTTTATATAGGAAAGAAAGTGAAGAAAAACACGTCCAGAGCGGGGACCATACCCGTGTCTTCTGATTAGATCTCGGATGCCTTACCAATTCGGCTATCTGGGCGACCGTGTTCACTTTCTGGGGTATTTATATTACCACAACTATCGCGGACGCTTCAGGGTGGTAGTCAGTTCACTATAGAGCTCATTAAAAGGATATATATATATATATATATATATATATATATATATATATATATATATATATATATATATATACACATCTCTCCTTTTAATGAGCCCTATTGTGAAATGGAACCTTAGTGGAAGGGTGGTAGAGCTGGTGTTGGCAAATTGTTGGCAAAATTTGCAGTGAGAGGACCATGCACACACATTGTGAAGAATCTTGCAGGCTGGCAGCAGCTGGTTTGTAGGTCGCATCGGTGCACGTACAATCATCTCATCAGCTAGAATGTATGCTGAGCCGTTCAGTGCAGCCAACCTTCCTCAGCTCTGGCTTTCTAATTGTTTTTCTCCATGAGTGCAAAATGGACTGAACTAGACATTTAACCAAATCGTGAACTGCTTACTGCTGGCATCATCTTTTTTTGCTCTGTATGTCCACAACACGTTTGAGAAACTTGCAGGGTTGGTTTAACTGATGAAGCATCGATTGCTGCAGCCAAATCAGATTGCACTAAAGTGACTATTGCAGATTGCACTGAAGTGACAAATCAGATTGCACTAAAGATTGCACTGGACCGCCGAGATTCTTTACGTAGCACACGATATTTGTACATCTGAACTGCCGGAATTGCACGTATGCAGGGCTGCAATGGCCGCAACTTGCAAGTGCCGGCCTTGGTAAGTTCGGAACTTATTGTGTGTGCAGTAGATAGTGGTGCCATCCTGAGGAGCTTCAGTGAAACACAAGAAATGAAGTTAAATCAGTTTATATAAAAACATGTACAAGGTCGGGTCAGTCGGTGTTCCCAGCTAGCGTGCCATAACTTCCACAGCATTGCAAACGACACGGGAAAGGACAAAGAAAAGAAACAAGCGCTCTTTCAGCATGTGTTACTTCTGTTTATACAGGTCGCATTTATCAGAGTTCTTGGGGGTGGGGGTGGGGGTGGATTATCTGGAGCTGTGTTTTGTGGGACCACTTTATAGATCGGTGGAGGATGCTTCAGGACCACTTTAATTGAAACTGTTTTTGAAGATGCTATCCCTTGTGTTGTTCGCGTAGTGTTAGCAGCAGCACAGATGGTTCAGGGAGTGCACTGGCCTGTGTATGTTCGGCAAACGCTGTCTTTCACTGCGCAGGGGCTCCAAAGGACAAGCTTATCCAACTGGGAAGGCTGCAATGTAGTGTTTTCATGCAAGCTCTTTTCTGGAGTTTTGAGCGTCTTGTGTTTGAATATGAGGGGCCTGTAATGCATGGCTCAGTGCCACGCGCCATCCACCGCGGCGTTTGTCATACAAACTATACTGTAAAGGGCTGTTCAGGGATATATTTTCTTTTTCCTGGCGTTGTTATAGGTTTCCTGTGAGTTCAGTTCTGAATGTAACAATCTGGAGTGGGGCTAAGGTATGAAATGACACAGGAAGGATAGGGCTTTCCAACAGTATTAATTTCAAACAATAGATTTACTATGAATGTTATCAATAGAGGCCGGATTTTTAGGCACTAAAAAAGCACGTTTTAGGTGCCAAAAATAGGCGGCAAAAACAACGTTTTAGGCACTAAAAAGAATAAAATAGGCGCAATAAATTTTTAGATAAATGCTAATAATTTCAAGTGAAGACGTGAGCGAACTGTAGGCACGACAGGAAATCCAAAAATGTCATTGCTATGAGGCCACAATGGCAGTAACAGTTCAATTCAATCCAATTCAATTCTTTATTTTTCTCTCATAACAAGTTCCATACATTGACCTTAGACGTGGAATTGCCCCGTAATACCTCTGGGCTAATGGCGATCAATTGGCTTAATTTCACAAGCGCATTGCTTACATACATGTTCAGGTGCGAAAGTCACTCAAGCGTCGCATATTGTGAAACAGGCAGGAGAAACAATACTTGAAATATGGTAATACTGATTTATAAAAGCGCAAAGTTATGTCTGCCTGACACAATTAAATTACAATAAGGCAAGGAAATAATAAA
Source organism: Haemaphysalis longicornis (assembly GCF_048455015.1). Classification (NCBI taxonomy): domain Eukaryota; kingdom Metazoa; phylum Arthropoda; class Arachnida; order Ixodida; family Ixodidae; genus Haemaphysalis; species Haemaphysalis longicornis. The sequence goes on along the minus strand of NW_027526203.1, from coordinate 376,468,456 downwards.
TGCAAGATAGACAAGGTTTGTTAAGAAATTAACATGTTGTTACGTGAGAACTTACGTACAAACTTTAGCGATTTTCTACAGGTACCTTAATTATACAGGCAAGACCTTTCAACACTGCCAAATACACATGCGCTCATTCGAACAGAACGCGGAACCTAGTTTAAGAATCACTATGAAAATTGTAGAAACAATAGGTAACCACCAGCATCTCCGGATTTCCGGGTTCAAAATTGTGCCTCTTGTCGCTGAGAATGAGTTTGTACGCGGAGAACGAACGCTCGACGTCGACAGATGTGATTGGTGCGTACTTATACTTGGGAAGATTCGATGGGTTAATTGACACTGGGATCCTACAGTGCTCACCAGCAAGGACTTCTGAAGCTTCTTTAAGGACAGAAAACCCCTTGTTTTTGTCCAAGACCGATTGCAGCTTCGCACGTGCCTTTTCGGCGACGGGTCCTTCGGGAACGGTGGCGATTCTTCCTGTGCGTGGAGAATTAGCGCAACGTTCGTAACAAGAGTTTCTCCCTCACTTTCAAGTTTTTTGATAGAATCCGCTAAGAACGTGAAGTTGGCGCAAAGGTACGCGAGGTCTCCTGGAAGGCTATTCACGGAGAGGACAGCTTGAGTCTTTGTGACTGCAACACTCTCGTCAATTGGAAGGCCGTTGATCACGGCCTTGATGTCCGAAAAGTAGCAGTTGTAGTATTCAACAGCTTCTAGCCACGTTCCCCATCGGGTGACGACGGGTTCTGGCGGAAGGGGCACATCAGGCAGCATCTCCTTGAAGACGCGCACGCGAGAGTGTGCCTTCAGGAACACGGCCTTGGCTGAACCAATAAGCTCGTTGACGTCAGTGAAGTGCTTCCTCAGTTCCTCGCAAACACGATGAAGCGCATGCGCTAGGCAGGTGACATGGAGCATCTGCGGGTAGAAGGCCTTCAGGAGATGAGCGGCCTTGTGCATGTAGGCTGCAGCGTCTGTGTAGAGCAACAGAACCTTGGTGGCCCCGACTCCTGTAGGGTAAAGAACCTTTAGGGATTCGTTTACAAAGAATGCTACAGACTCCTCATTTGTTCTCTCCAAAGGTTTCGAACACACGAGGAAAGCCCTTGTCTTCTCGTGCGCCGCAAGCTTCCCAGCAAGAAAGTGACCGACAAAGCGCCCTTTGACGTCTGTTGTTTCGTCTACGGAAATCCAAATGCAGGAGTCGCCAAGCTCTTCTCTTATTCTTGCTAATGTCTGTTCATACAAAGGCCGGAGGTAGTTCTTCCTCAAAGTAGACTCAGACCGCACGTTGTGATTGCAGTATTTCTGTAGAAATTGTTTCAGCACGGGATTTTCAATTTTGGTCCAAGGGATGTTTGCGGCCACCAGGGCCTCACACAAATCTGCGTTGAAAGCGTTCGTCCTGTCGTCCTTGAAGGCTGTTGTCAAAAAGGACTGTTTGGATGTTGAGGGCTTGTCCCGCTTAAGGTTTGCCAGGTGACCTGCCGTCTTATGCTGAGCCAGGTGGTACTACTTCTCGCAAGGAATCTGCGCAAATGCGTTAGGATTTCTTAGATACGAAGCGTATATTCAACATCACAGCGCAGATAAACATGGTAGCATACTAAGTGTCTTGACGTGCTAACAGAAGACAAATAAAAAAATACGATAAGCATCAATAAGCATTCTAACTTCCGCAGAAGTGCTCGAACACCCCTGTTGCGTCCTATTTGATGGTATAACTGCACTTGAGCGCCGCGCTGCTACGCGTGTCATACCACCAAAACGTACTTGAAAAACAAGAAGGTGAGATTCCATTGACGTTCTGTCCAACTGACTCGGCGCGCGCCATCACTACCCTAAATTTCACGGTGGCACGGCGGGGGAGTAAGATACCAGATTCAATTGCGTGTTAACTTAGCGTGGCGTACTTCGGTAATTCTAGCTAGCGTCTGAATGTAATTAACCGAGTAGCTACGAGGTGGACTTCGATTTAACGGATGTCCAGTGAATATCTTAAAAACACGCCCCGTTCTTCAGCGCTAGTTTTGAAACATCATCCTTCAGTACCAACCGATCAATTGCTCGTTTGATTAAGAAATTTCTGGATTTTCACTTAACGCAGCACACAGGGATGGTACATAAAAATGTGAATCTCCTTCTCAAGGTATCTAAAATATTTCATTTCAATAATCTCAATGGTATTGAAAGTTTAAAACTTATAAACAACGCTAGCAATCAAAATAACCAACGCTTGAAAAAATGCAGGCACCGAAAGGAACGTCTGCCGTATTCAAAATACACAGGTGCCTCCTTTCTTTTCTCAGAAGAATGGGCAGTATAAACAAAAAGCAATAACAGCGAATCGCGGCCATGACGCCAAGGCCATGACGCCAAGGCGCCAACCAAGGCGGCGCAATGGACAACTTTGCATAGTTTCGAGTTCAACCACGGCCCCTGGATCAAGCGCACTTGATCGAGGGGCCGTGGTTTCGAATAACACATGAAACACTCACGCCACGTAAAAACTCGTCGGCTCACCTTTTTTCTGCACGGTTGGTTGGCAGAACACCGTCTATCCGTCTATTCTGTAGCATGGTGAGTTAAGTGTCCACTGTCAGATCAACGCACTTCTGGGCGTCTTCCGTTTCGGCATGGCTGAAAAGGGCAGCGGAGAAAGCCAGACCGTGCACGTTGAAAGACCGGACAAGAAGGGAAGGGTGCCTCCTATTGGTCGGGTCCAATCGCCTAGAGCCAATTTCTCCCCTGGTGGTGAACCTTTCAACTAGTAAATTACTAACAAGATAAGGGCGTGTACGTCACAGTGTTTTTAGATTGCGTTGCATCTAAAAACTATGTCACTATGTCACTATGTGACATAGCTATGTGGCTATGTCACTCCTGCGTCTGTTCGGCGGCGGCGTCCGTCTCTCCTCCACTCTCCTCCTCTCCTCTCTCCGATAGCGAACGCTCTCGCCTAACAGCGGCGGCGGCACAGGTGCGTCTCTCCTCCACTCTCCTCCTCTCCTCTCTCCGATAGCGAATGCGGTCTCAGTCGACGGTCGTCCGTGCTCCGTTTGCACTCTCTCGCCGTACTCGACGATTGCTTGATGCGACGGTTCCTTTAGAGAATCAACCCAACGGAAACACCAATGGAACCACCCAGATGCGTTGCATCACACCAGGGTTCCCGCGAGGGGAGGTGGGCGTAATTTTTCCCTATCACTTTCTTTGCCCCTGACGGTATCATAGTTCCCCTGGGGAGTAGAGTTGTGCGTCCACTGCCAAGTCCTGCGGGAAAGCCACCCGTAAAGCATGCAGAAGCCGCCGCTCCGGTTGCACCGGCTCAAAGGGAGGGGGGGGAGTCTTAAAAAGAGGACCAGGTTCAAACCCATAGAATTCAGAACAGTAAATATTTCCCGGTAGAATGAATAAAGGTATCAAATTGCACTCGAAAGCGAAACTTGACTCTACATAGTGCTGATTTAGGCACCAATTTGAGAAAAAAAGGCATTTATAGGCATTTATCGGAGTTTAGGCACCAACACCCAAAATAGGCATTTATAGGCACTATAAAACCACCATAAAAGCCATCCTTGGCCTCCAATTCGTGCTCATATATCGAAATGGGGCGATAGGAACGCAAGGAAAAAAATAGGCATTTGCCTAAAATCCGGTCTCTAGTTATCAAAAAATTATTAAAACGAAAAAAGTAACAAAGAAAAAAATGATGAAAACATCAGGGGTGGAACAGCTGCGCCATTTGTGCCATTGAGCGCCAAACTTGTTCACCGGTGCCATCCTGCGCCGAACCGCCCCTATTGCATCAAAATCGTTTATCAGTGCCGTCCTGCGCCGCAAAGCCCGAATTTCGCCACAAGATACGACCGCCATGATGTCCCATGCCCGAAAACTGGGCTGAAACATCGTGTTTTCGGTTTCAATGTGGTTATGGTTTCAGTTTCATCAAGGATATATGAGCGGCTATGGAAGTTGGCTTTTGCTTAGCTTCAAGGCCAGTGGCACTACGTGCCTTCTCCACCTTCACTTATTTGTGTCACATTTGCACATTCTTTTTTTTTTTTTTTTGTCGGTGCCGTGCTGCGCCACAATCAATTGAAAATGACCAAAAGGGAATAAAATGTTTTTGTGCCGCATCGCAGACAGATAGAAAAGAGAATAATATTCACAGGTTGTAGTTTATTGAAGGTGAACTTCAATTTAGTTTGCCATTTTGACGAGCCTATACTCGGTGACAACTTAAGAACGGCACCGGAAGTTGCCGCTGTGCCTTATCACCGTAGTCAGATGTTTCTCCGCGCGGCGCAAGTAGGGCGTTACTGGGAATATTTTGAACATGGCGTGAGCCGTTCCCGTGATTTTTTGGACCTAATATGCTTATAAACGACTCTAGTGACGACAAACAAACTGTGTGAGACAAGGCAGACGATATCACGCATTCATAGCAAACCCCTTTCATAACGTGCGCGCACTGACGTTACGAGTCCGGCGCTTTGGCGGAGTGATACACTACATGAGGTGGTGCCGTTCTTGAGTTGTAACTGAGTATAGCTTCATGTATTGAATAAACAGGGTCTTGGATGCTTTGCCCTCACTTGCTAAATCGGTTCGCCTTTGTTGTGAGGTAATTTTTCATTTTCACATGCGAACTTTTGGGTTAGCTTTGCTTATGTGTAGGATGGTCCAGCAATAATTGTCTTCTGACACGGTCTCGTTGCGTAGTGTATAGGGCTGCCTTCAACACAGTGACTGAAACCACTGATCAGTAGAAAAAAAATGCAAGCAAACGCCTTGCTTTACGGAGTGCCATCTACCGGACACAAAGTGAGGCCTGTTATCTGATCCCCTCTGACTCCCCGAATGATCACCCTTTGAACGGTGAAATGTGGCGCACTGGCTGCGGCCGGAGGTGTACCTCCGCATCAGTTAAATTTCCAAATATAGTTTAGCAACTGCATCCCTGGTTCGCAGTGAATTCTAATGCAGGGTAGAACGCCTAATAAAGTAGATACATAGATTAGAGTTAATTGGCAGGGGGCTAGCACAGGCTGCTGGGCCAGCTCCCTGCCAAAACGGCCTTTTGGGCTGCTCCAAGCCTGCTCCAAAAGCTCTTCTTCGCTGCTGTGAGCCTGCTACAAAAGGCAATTTTGCCTGCTCCCAGGACTGCTCCCAAACTCAAGTACCCTGTTCCACCCCTGAAACATCAATGCACAGGGCAAACATTAAAAAAAAATTGAAATATACACTTTGCATACAAGGCCCTTATAGAATAATACAGCGGATGTGAGTTCTTCTAAGTGGAGAAGTTATTTACATAGATACAAAAAATATAAGCACTAGTGCCTATCATGCCACCATGTAAAGCAGTTTCTCAACGCGGTGAAACAAAGGTTGGCTCCACTGTGCAGCCGGCACCAAGTGGTCCTGCCCGAATGAAGTTGACAGCTTACAGATAAGAGCTGTGACTTTTAGAACAGGCCGAATGTGGCCGCGCAGCAGTTATAAAATGGCCCGAGAAGAAAGTGAAACTTATTGGCGGATACCTGCCGACGTTCCGGGGTGGTTTACGCACTTTCGCCGTTTACTGAAGTCTGATGAATCGAAGAGATCTTCCGTGTCTGTGCCGCTACCATCATCCAGAGATTACAGCTTAGATTCATTGAAATCTGTTAAAATTCGCCGTTCCCATGGAGCATTCGCAAGCGGCATCAACACTACAACCGAAGCCACGTGCGATTGACAGCTAAGGAGCTTTAAAAATACACCCGTGGGGGAGAAAAGAAACTCGAAAGTGAAACTGATGAAATACTTCCTTTTTTAACCTTTGGATGCCATTAGCGTCCAGAAGCGCTTGGAGAGCAACAAAATTTGAATTTGTATTCATCGATAACATACTATCGATGGGAATAGGCACGGTCACGAAAGTGTTAACCTCTTAATATTACTGTGTTTGCATGATGCCCCTACATTAACACCAGGCTGTGGTGGCTGCGTTCCTTATAAATGTAAAAAATATGCCCATATACATGGTGGGGGTGTGCGTTGAATAACCATAGGATGTGACCGCTTGTGACCGCTCTAGCACTGCATGCCTACTAGTCATAAACCTGATTATTAGGGCCCCAATGCATAGCTGCTGCAGTTAGTTGTTGCTGCTTTGGAATATGAAGGTTGCTGTCTGCTGATTTCATAATCTTTATCAGCTGAATTACTGTTCACAAGACTGCAGGTAGATACAAAGCCTACTGCCGCCTAACAACTTTTTGCAAGGAGCATCACAAAACGTTGTGGTGCCTCTGTAAATCAGAAGAGCGCACTATTCAGATTAGGCTTTTCATGCTGTACTAAAAACTTCTGTTTACAGTGTTTCTTTATACATACAGAAGGCAAAAAAAAAAAAAAACAATCAAAACATGTTTACAGCGTTACCCCCGCATTCCCCCACCTGTCTTTCTGGTTGTAACAGCAGCAAGAAATATCAATGAATGGTTAAATTCACTCTGTATGTCAGCACGTGTTTCATTTTATAGGCGTTTCAGGTGGTTAGTAATCATTCTTCTTTTCATTTTAAAGTACTCTGGAGGCCAAACAAATTTATACAGGGCAAGGTAAGCCCATGTCATGCTGCCTTGCTAGAAAATGCTGCAGCAAACGGTTCTCTAGGCTCTGCCTAGTGTCCCCTATCTTTTACACTGGTCAGAGCCAGACAAAACAGTGAAAAGCTGGCAATGACTGCTTGTATGTTGTCAGGGAGCAGAAGCATGCCACAGAAGGCATGTTTTTAAAGTAGTATTAGGAGCTGTTACCACTCTCTTCTGCAGGGAATGTGCTAACAAGGATTACAGCATGGGTGTGCCATTTGCTTGATTCTTTTATTTTCGCCAATGTTAAAATTTAGTTTTTTTGTTGTTGCAAGCGTGTTTGTTCTGAGTGCTATTTTACAAGTATAAGGAGAGACATGGGACTGATAAAATTAGAAATGTTGGAGGGAAAATTGGCAGATATATGAACTGCAGCCTGCTTGTCATGAAATACAATTCATTTTTATGTTCACTTTTATGTAGAAGAAATCAGAAGATATGCAAGTTCAGCATCTTAAACGTTTTGTCAGGTTCTTAGCGAAAACTGTTGAATGGGTGCTTAAAAATTTATGTAGCCATAATCTAGGATAATCAAGCAGAAGAATAAGGGTTATTTAGCACTGCTAGCTCTCGTGCTTCAAAGGTTTTGAGTCTCTAAAAGTCATAGTTAAAAACTGGGAATTGATATTAAATGTCTTTCTCTTAACTGCGAACTTTAGCATTACCTAACTTTAAAGGCAAAAAAGCTAGCAGTGTGATACAGCTCTTATTGCACATTTTGACCACCCTGGAATACTGCTGCACAGAAATTTTGAGCACCCATTCAGCAGCGTTCTCAAAAAACCTGACGCAGAGTTTGATAAAAAAAAAATAGTGTCAAAAATTGTTGTTCTGTGGGAAAAGTGATTCTGTATTGGTAATTGGCCTGCTGCAGCACATATTACGGCTTATTTTCATGACAGTAACTCAAAAATTAAATAAAATTTTGCCAAAGACCATGTCTTTCCATAAGCAACACGGCCTGCTGCTGTAACGCCACTGCTGCTCATCCCTGGCCACTTGGTTGCAGTCTGTGCTTGTAGACGCAAGTCTGGACAGGGTGGCTTTATCAGGCCTTAGACAGTTCTCGAGGGGAAGTCGTTTGGCTTAAAAAAAAAAAAAAGGCATTACTGCGGGTTCTGTTTCTGGTACGGGCGGCGATAAATTTTAAAAATGCCTGTGCGTAGAAGCTGGGAAGCGAGAAGAAGCTGGGAGAGGATGTACTACCACTGCAGCCGAGTGTTGTGGAGGAGGGGAGGCCGGGTGGAGCCAGGCAGGCTGGTTGCTTAGCCCGTGTTGCTTGTGGGGCCAGGGGTGCGTGGCTGGTAACGAGCGCCCCGTGTGTTGTGTGCAGTGCTGGCGAGGAGGCTGAGTTGCGTAAGCGGCAGCGGCGGGAGAGGGTGGAGCGCACGTCGCAGACGCTGCAGCGCATGCGGCAGAAGCAGCGCTCTTCGGAAACCTGGGTCCAGCGGCGCCGCCTGCTCAAGCGTGTCTCGCTTGGTCTGGCCCTGCTGCTGGGCACGGGGGTGCTCATCTACAAGTACTTTGGCAAATAGCCCGCCAGGGAGGGGGTGGCTGCCTCTCAGAGAGAAGCATGTGCTGGCAACGCATTGACATTTCCTTCAATATTCATGGCCCATCTCGACTGTTTGTTGTTTGCCGGGGCGTCTTTCGACAGGGTCACCTAGGCGCCGTTTGATACGAGTTCGCACTTGCTCGCCTGTCTGCCTTCCGATCTCATCAAGATGACAGACTGCTTGTTCAGTATAGCTTGATCAGTTACCATCATTAATTGTCAAGCTGGGAGTTCTTGTTTTTGATTAAAGCAGTTTCTCATGTTCAAGACTCGGCTCGTTGGTGCATTTCCTTGGACTAAAATTTGCAGTGAACCCCTTAAGCTGTGTAAATTGGTTAGGACAGTGGTGACCCTCATTAAAAACTGAAGACCATGCAGCAGTTGTGAGCGTCCGCTGATGAATGTTAGTGCGCAAGTATTCAGTTTAGTGCTGAGGCCGCTTGGGGCCTTGACAGCTTTGTCATTTTGATTATGGCCAGTAAGCAGCTCAAGTAGATCATTAGCAATATTTACTGTCTATACCAGTTAAAGTATTGCTTGGCTTGATTTTAAGTCTTTTGTGCCTCCATAAATTCATCTTTTTTTTTTTTAAAGCCGAAAGTGCTCTATCATTCGCTCTAACTCAGGTCCTTTGTTTCGATCTGTTTTGCAGTTGACTTTTAATAGCATGTTATGCATGGGAATGTCATTTGCCCATGCAGTTGGCTTGGAGCTGTTTGCTGCACCAGAAAGCTCAAAATGCTACAGTGAAGGCACGAAAAGTGAATTGCCCATATGGCTAGTTGTTTGACTTTGAGATATTTGAGCTTTCATTTTCACTTGCTTAATTGACATTTAAGTTGTCATTTTTGGGTTGTCAGGCTTTTTTTAACCATAGTTTGGCTCTGGTTTATTTTGAAAGTTTTGTAAGCGCAGAACAAAAATGTAACCTGCTGTTAGTATGTCACGAATCAGCACTTTGTGGCAAATGGCTTCCTTGATAAGTGCTTAGTGAGACCAAGGCTGGCCAAATGACATGCCATGTTCCACTTGCAGTAATGCTTTTCAGACATGCTAGCTTTATTTGGGGGCAGTTCAGAAATATCGGAGAAGTGAGGCAAGCACTGACAAGTATGCGTGCTGTTTGGAAATCCGTTAACAGACTCCAGAATACATTACTTGTGGGTAATTGTTGAGAGCAGCTGTGCTGTAACCCGGTTAACAGCTTTTCTTTGTGGGGTTGCGTAGTTTGCGTCATGCTTTGTACAGACAGAGTTGGCAAGGTAAGCCACTGTACATCTCATCAAACACTTTTTAGGGTGAGATCACAAGGAAAATTTTTGTGCGTCACTGAAAAGCTATGGGAAATGCTATCAGAGGCAGATTTTGTGTGACAAGGAATAAAACATAGCAAGTGAAATCTGTGCATGCTGTTATGCTGAATAGAAAAAAAAAAAAAAAGTCTCCTTATATGTTCTTATGCAGGCTATTAAATTTAAAAAAAAAAGGAATGCAAAAAGAATGTTTGCAGGTAGGGCAACATTAGTATTTGGTGAGATACTAGGGGTTGTATCAACACCAGCCTCTTGGGGGTGTTGCCTGGGATACAGTTTTTTAATTATTTTTTTTATTTAGCTGTGAGGTTAACACATCAGTGTAGGCTCATAGCCATTTTGTGTTAGTTTATTGCATGTGTAGCTTCTCCTTCTGGAGGACCCTGAAAACTGCCGCCCAGGCGTAAAAAAGAGGAACCAGTGTCAGCCGAGTTGTGCATGTGTAGAGTCACCTTCTTCAGGACGGAGGCACTTGTATGTCTGGCATTTCCTTAGCTTGTAGCCTGCATATTGATGAGAACAAATTTATTCTTACCCATTCTTGGTGGGGCAGCATTAGGAGAGCAAATTCCGGGCTCCGCTGTTCTCGGAGTGCCTGTACAGCTTAGCTTTTGCTCTATTATTCTGGGCAAAGCAGTCATGGGGTGGATGCTCACCACCCAGTGTAAGGATTTCGATAGCAACCTGTTCTTGCAGTTTTAGTTGTTTGCATTGGGCAGCTGCAGGAACAGCGAGTCACAGATGTCTGAAAGCTGTAGCAGCACTGCAGCTGGAGCAGAAAGCAGCTTGACGGGTTAACACTAGCAACTCCACTTTTCTTTTTTGCTGCGTTGATGTGCCCCTGTTGGGCACTGGTTGGTTACTTAAACCCAAGTACCTCCTGTTTCCTTTTCTTGCGGGCCTTTGTGTAGCTTGACCTTTTTGCCTGTCCCGTGTCTAAAGGAAAGCTCAGAACTGCAGTCGTTAGTCGTTCAAGTGGGCTTTTGCAAAGGGAACACTTGCTGGAGGGTAGCACTGAAGCTTCCAGTGCGGCTGCTTAAAACCTTTGTGCACCTTACATCTATATACATACTGCATGCCTTTTGTTCAATTGTCATGGTTCACATGTTTAATGTCACAATGCTAGGTGGTGTGGTGTTTTCATGGGTCTGTATTTTTTTAGCCTTACAGTCACAACCTAGTTGTTGAGGAATCAAAAAATCACTGCAGTGCCTATGAGAGTCTTCTATTTTCAGATACATGTCCGGACAGTGGGAAGAGCTTTTTGAAGGCTTGTAAAGCCATTGTAAAAAAGGTGTGTGCTGTGTTGCATTTGTTTTAGTAAATGTTGTCTAATGTGTGCTTTGTGTCGCGCTTTTGTAAAACACAGCTCCACATGGCTCTGTGTTTCACTGCGTTCTGGACTGGGCCAGTCTTGCTGGTGCCGGGAATGCTTGTGAACCCGTCTGCCATGTGAAGTGCGGTTCAGAATTGCGGGATACGCTCTTCGTTTGAAGCATCTTTGTGAGTTGCCTCAAGACTGGATCAGTAGTTGCCTGTAGTTGTAGAATTCGGGCATAATTTGTTGCCTGTCATACGAGTAAAGTGAATTCTGTGGTCTGGACAATGAGGCTGCGTTCTTTTAGTGTTTAGTGCGTTTTGAGCACTTTAGAATGAATGTGCATTGACTCTTGTGCGCAGTGCGAAACTGGATGGCTATTGTTACAGGTTCTATCCTTCTGGTTGCATGATTGCCACACGTTACGTGCACATTGTTCCTTGGTTTATACCCTGTTAAAAGGGTGAACGTGTTTTCATCTAATTGGTGGGCTCTATATTTTGTCTCATACCGATGGGAACGTTGCAGCCTGTACAGCAATTAAGTTGCAGCATGGTAACTCACAACATCATGCTCATTGTGAGCTGTTTAGACTAAAGCCAGAATTAACTTTTCGAGTGTAAGCTGCTGCGGCCACAGCCAGTTCATTAAAGTTGTGGCTATGGGAAATGGCTCAAAGCGGTGGCTGCACAGCCTCTGCATGTTCTTTGCCCCTAAAAGTGCCAGAGAGAGTTGTCGTGCATGCAAGTGGTTGATTGAAGCATGTGTCCAAAACACGTTGTCAGGCATTGTTGGACCATGGCTGTGGTTTAAAGCGACGTGACGACTTGGGTGCTTGGCTTTGTGTTGCATAAACTGCAGCTCTTTCTAGCCTATGGTTTTTAGCTGTTCTGTTTTGTCTAGTGCTGTTTGTTGTGTGCCTGAAGCATTGTTGCAGGCTGTGGTGCTGTTGCTAATTCATGCAGTGTTAGCAGCTCCAAAGTAACAGCTGTTTAAAGAGCCAAGTCATGGGTAGGGAATCGCGGAGAGTACAAAGTAAACGTGTTATGCTCTTTTTTTTTTTTTTTTTTTTTGGTAATGGAGCTGGCTGGGCTGTGTGCTTCCTCTAGTTTGCCTTATTTATTGCTGGCTATGTGAACTGTTGTCGTCCATATTCTGCTGGTAAGCAGACACTGCCTGTTGCGAAATCTTTAGAATAAACATGCTTCTTTTCTAAGCTTTGTTCTGAGCATATTTTCTGGGGATTGGGATTGCTGTACTAGAAGTGCTGGGGTGCACTAAAATATGCTGCTGCTGGTACACCGAAACTATGCAAAAGATCTCTTTAGGAGTAGAGTGCTTGCATTGCTATTCACACCCTTCTGCCCCAGTAGAAATGTTGCAGTGAATGTTGTTGCCGCAACGCTGAGAATGTGTTTGTGTTCCTTTTGCTTGCTTGTTACTATGGATGTGCGAAATTTTTGCGTGCAAATCAAACAGCCTTAGCTATTCAATTTATATTCAATATCTTGGAATACTCAGTTTTGGCCGGCAGAATATTTTGCAGTACTACGAATACTCAGGCTTGCATTGAGTGCTGAACATGCTTTTAGGCAGCTGCTAGACATGCCTCAGCCCCCAAACTGTATTAGAAAATCTTCTCTTTTCCCCCCCGAATATTGGTGTAATGCAGTAAAAGCTTAATTCAAACTGCAAGGGGGCGCCACCTCAGTTCGAAATAATGAAGTCCGAACTAACGAAAATGAAGAACAAAAGCAGTACAATACGATTAGGGAGCAGTAGAGCATTTAGGCAATTGAAGGCTCGAATAAGAGTGCGAGTGATGCGTGCCCTTTATCTTTGAAAGCGAAAACCAGCACTTTTTTGCTCAACGAGCAAATGAAGCAGAAGGGCTCCTTTTTGCATATGCTGAACAACTGAGGGAGAGATGGGCGGCATTCTGGCCAGCCATTGCTTCCAAGCGGTGCCTCGTCCGCCCCCGTCTCATGGTCACTGGCAGCAACGTGTTCTATGCTTCTAGCCACAAATAGGATGGCAACTGTTGGCCCGCCCCACACCTCGAACTCGTATCAACGTAGTCCACAAAGAAAATTCTTCCAAGATGCCCAAAACGGGGTTTGATTGCTTTTACTCAGTTTCAGTTCTCTCTCCGTTTTTCTCTTGTTTTCGGAGGCGATGCAGCTTTGTGTGTAGGCAGCGGGCACTGTTCTCTGGCTGTGGGCCAGGCCCCAAGCTGCTAGCACAAAGACGCGTGGTTCGAATTATCCAGGGTGGCGGCCATTCGCGTTGCAATTGATGGGCCTTTTTATACACTGACTTTTGTGGAGCTTGGCTGGACCAAATCACAGTTTGAATTATTCATAAATTCGAATTGTTTAAGTTCAAATTAACGAGCTTTCACTGTAGTTTGACTCAGCATGATAGATCATGGATCCCTACCAAGTTGCCCAACCAGCTAGTTCATGAGTATTCGATTTGATGAGAAAATAGTTATCGAACACTGCTACTACTTTACCCTAATTGTCTTCGGCAGTGTCCTAATAGTCTTTGGCAGTGTATTTTGTGCTGCGAATACGCGAACCAAGTTACTCCCTCAACTACAGTGTGAATCATGGTGCAGATACCGACTTGGCAAGTTGAATTCCGAATGATGTTTATTTTAATTGCATTCTGTCCATTCAGTGGTATACTCTTCCAAATCCTTAACACGATACATTTTTAGCTGTGCTCTTAACCTGTGCCTTTTTACAGTGCAACGTAATTATTGTATCTGTTCGTGGTTTTTCTCGTTAGAGCAGTTTCAGTATGCCGGTGATATTTTTGGCTAATTTTCATGCGCGTCACCGTTTTTTTTACTGTTGCTGCAGTTGCACATGCAGAGCTTCACCATTTTTGGTGGGTGCAATGGTGCTAAAAACATTTCGGGATTTGTTTCAACTTCTCAGCATTGCATGCACCTTCAGGAAAGCATGATCCACAATTGCTCTGAAGGCTGGAAATACAAGTACATTCAAGAACGTTTGGGCCAGTCCGGCCTTAGCTTTTTATTTTACAGAAAAACCAGTCTGACCTTTGCTTATTATTTTCAAAGAAGTGTGTAAAGGGCCGTGTATTTTCAGTAGAACTTGTGCAAAATAGAAAGTTTGCTTGTCAACTTTGGTTGACAACTTTGGTTTGCTTGGACTGAAAGCAAAGGCTTTCATGTTGAAACCTGGGATTTTGCTTCACTTCTTAGGGATTATAGGTTGGTTTGCACACGTGGCTTGAGGGTAGATGGAAAAAAGTACCCAAAGTGGCCCCTGACATTTACCAGCTGTAGCTATCACATGCCAGGCGTAGAAGTGCCGTGTTCGATTTCAAGCGGCCCTCCTTGCAGCTCTACAAGTTGTACCATCATGACAGTGTTCACAGGCTGTGCAGTGAAACTGGGACGCCATCTGTAGGGCCAACCACATTTGTGTAGATGTGTTCTTTATCGGCTTGAAATGCACCCACCGCTCTTAACCAGGGCTGGTAACTGACAGGAAGGGTCTGTAACATACGCAGGCAGTGTCAACGTCCCCTGTGAGACAAGCATGTAAAATAACATAGAGAAAGTTAAGAGTTCCCTCCTCCTCCTCTGTTATGAAGTGTGCCTCGCTTGCATTGTCTTCCTTTCCAAAGCAGCCACCAGCTCTCTGCTGCACCCATTGGCGGTGTTCTAAATGGGGTCTCTAGGTGCAGTGGCTCTTGACCTGATGGATAGCTAGCATTCAGAAACTGTTTTGCACTATATCACATTAGGCTAGACAGTTGCTACTGGGATTGAAAAAATCTTGGGGTGATCACACAAAGGTCATGGCACATTCATCAGCTGCAATTAGTACTACGTACTGTGCTGGTATTGCATCTATGCCAGAGTACTGGAAGTGATTTTTGCATGGGTAAATGCATTTGCCAGCACAGGTATGGCGCTACGTCCCCAGTAAACCAGTCTGTCGCACAAATTAGACAGCAGCATACAGATTGTGCAGAAATTGCCTTTGAAACAGGGCATTACTGGTGGCACACTCACCTTTGGCGAAACTGCAATACTCGTGGGCGTGTGCTATCTATAGGTTGGCAGGTTCACTTACGAGTGCACTCGCCCCCCTCTTTCCCCCCCCCCCCCCTCCCCCCACACACACACTCCCTACTTTCAGTGAGCCCGCTCACCACTCGCGAGTGCGAGTGGTTCTCGCAACGGGCCCCGTTCTCACACCTGAGTGCACGTGCCACTCGCGGTGAACTCCACTCACCACTTGCTAGTGCACCTTCCTCGCCACTCGTGTGGAGCACTGGCACCACTCGCAAGTGTGAGCGCCACTCATGGCGAGCCCCCCTCATCACTTGGGAGTGCTAGTGCCACCCGCAGGGAGCCCCGCTCACAACTCGCGAGGGCACTCACCACTCGTGAGTGTGAGTGCACTTACCAATCGCAAGTGAGAGTGCACTTGCCACTCGCGTGATGAGCCCCGCTAGCCACTCTCTAGAGGCAAGTGCACTCGCTCTACTTGCACGATGTGTGTGCGGGGCTTACCGCGTTGAGCGCGCTTGTTCTCGCTGTTGGCTATTCGTGACGGGAGCCGCTCGCTGTTTTGGTTGCTGCTGGTGCTATCTACTTGCACGCACAGCCACTAGTTAAAGGCGCGATTGCATTTAGCTTTGGGAATATGTTGTCGCTGCGCTCCTGTTATGGAGCACCGTGCAATTGCCTCTTGTGTGGCGTGTTGATTTAGGAATACGATTTGGATGTACATCTGACGCCATAAGGCTCTGATACTTTTTCGTGTCATTACTCGTGGAGGGACTGCTGCGCACACGAATGCAGAATGGTATTTCAGTCTCATAGCGTTCCGTGTCAGAATTGGTGTTCGTATCGTCGTCACAACAAACTGAATGCACTTTACTACCGCTGCGGGCTGCGATGCAAGCATTAGAGAGCACCGCGGTATAGTGTCGTAGTCAGGGACGTAGCCGAAGGGGAGGCGTTGGGGGTTTGAACCCCCCCCCAATTTGGCTGATTCAATGAGCCCCAATACGATTGCATTTCGCCATTGCGATGTCATGGAGATAATTTCACCCGGGGCTGCTGGTGAGGGTTTTCTTGATGTTGGCGGTTGCCACAAGGCTCAATGTATGGCATGCACACCTCGGGTACATCTGACTCTCCACTCCCCTTGATCCAAGCGGTTCAGTGGAGTGAGTGTGCGCATACATAACATGCATTAAGGCTTGCGCGCCAAGCCATTGATCGCCACTGCACTTTGCTCGACCAATGTGTGTCCCATTGGTGCTTTGCTGGGCTGCATCCCTCGCTTTCCTTTGTGCGACTGCCCGAATCAAAAAGAGGCAGAACACACGTGCTATGTGATGACAATTATCTGCCCATCTGCCTTATTGGCGCTGCGTCCGGCATTTCGAGCTAACACTGCTGCCCACAGAATGAAGCCAGGAGATGTACAGCTGAGGGAGGGTATAGGGGGGGAAAAAAAAAAAAACTTTTTTGGGCAGTGAAAATAATTGTAACGGGAAAACCCGTAAAAGTATTTGACTACTGAGATAGAAATACATTTTTTAAATGTATTTCGATATTGAAATGCAGATAGTTGGACCCCATTAACGATGTACAAATTCCCTGCCCATGCAGTTTAGCAGCTACTTACCAGCTGTAAAAGAACTACGACACGTTGCTCTCAAACACACACACCCAGACAGGCTTTATTTGCAAGTAGGTAGCAAAAAATTTGTCATCTTCACTTGCCGTCGGGGTGGCCTTACTGGAAGCTAATCTCGATTGTGCGCTGCAATCGTCAACGGATGTAAGAGCAAGAAATTCGTCATGGTGGCCATGGTTTAACGTCGCTATTGTCATCCGGATGTCGCAGCTGGAGCATCGAACGTCTGCGCACTGGAGTATTTGTCGATTTTGGGCCTGTGCGTGTAGAACAAGAAAGAAAGTAGTACACACTAACTGTTCATTGGGCAATGAGTGGCTATGGCTTAAGGGGTCAGTCAATACGTGGGTTCAAAGGGAACTGGGTGGGGGAATCTTCACAACTGCATTTAAACCGCAATCAGGCATTAAGTGGGTACATATTAGCAAGGTTTAACTACTCAAAGTATCTCTGAGATACTGTCGTGATATCCTAGTATTAACCTGCAGGACCTGCTGTTCCCGACGGGTCCTGCCAGCTCCCGTCGTGAAGTGTTCCGCCACCTCCTGGCATTCCTCGAGGCCACTGGACTAACCCAGCGCCTGTAGCTGAGGCTACTGAACAAACACTCGCGCCGAACACTCGTGCCGCTGTCGCCTATGTAATGCCCCCCCCCCCCTCTTTTCTTTTCTTCTCTCTCTCTTTCTCTCTTTTCTGCCTGTCTTTCTCTTTCACGCCTTTTCTATTCCACCCCTAACCTCCTCCCAAGTCTTTTATCCCCTCTTCCCCTCCCCACCGCACTGGGTTGTATGCAGGTGAGCTCCCTACTGAGCTCAATAATATCCCCAGTGCACTTTCCTTTTCTTTCTTCCACCAAATCGCCTCTCTCTCTCTCTCCTAGTATCGCGATACTGCACAGCCCTGGTAAGAATTAGCCCGGTGCCACTCCTGTGCTAATGCTGCAGCTCTGATGCTGCCTAGTTGATAGTGCGAACAGGATGATTCCGTCAGGGTCTCCCATGAACAGCTTCCAATGAAATGTAGAAGTTGATACCAGGCCTTAAAGGGCTGTTAAGAAACTTTCTGGAAAGTTTGAGCGGTGTGAGCCTGCTGGTATCCTTAAGTACAGCAGCCCCTGGTGACAATGTGAAGTAAAGCAGAAAGCTGGGAAAACTGTCCGAATTCTTTTGGATGCTGTAGCCACTCAGTATGTATAATTTTGGCTCTGTGTGTCACAGTAATGGCTTCCCGGCCGCGGCGGCCGCTTTTCTGATGGAGGCGAAAAGCAAAAACGCCCGTGTGTACGAGATTTCGGCGCACGATAAAGATCCCCAGGTGGTCAAAATTAATCCGGAGCCCTCCACTATGGCGCGCCTCATCGCCTGCGTTGCGTCGGCGCGTTAAACCCCACAATCAATCAAATCAAGTCACAGTAATGGCTTTATTTAGGACTTTGTACCCCAAGTGCCGTACGCATAAGTCAAAGCAAGTATCTTTTAAAGTAACTCTTCCTGAAAAGGCTGGTAAGGCTTGAAGTTTGAGCATTGCCTTTATTGTTTGTTCCACTTGGGGTTGAAAGTGGCAGATCTTGAGAGTCGTGTTGGGGATGTATGCTGCGAAATGGATAAATGCTATGCAGAAGTTCCTATCAAGCCCGTTTATTGTAGAGGCTAAAATTTCTGGAACTACTTTAACTGCCATTTGAATTAGTACATTTAATCTTTGGTCAAGCTTGTGTTATGAACATTATTAACAAAATGCACCTTAGTAGATATTCAAGTTGCAGCTATACAGATTTTTCCCCAGATGCTTGCTTACTTGGCAGGTCGCGTAGTTTTCAAAAGTGTGCCTGTATTACTTGTGCATATTTTATTTAGTGATAAAAAACTGCTGCATGTAAGGTCGTCCTTGGGGTGGAGAATCCAAGGGGGTGCGAGTAACACTCGGGGTGGGAAGGGGGAGGGTAATTGCCCCCCACTTACCCAAGGCACCTTCTGAACAAGCAGTGCTAAGTCTGCTAAGCTTAGAGTACAGTGCCGCCACCACCTCCCTGCTCGAACATATCACTCTGTATCCACTACTAAAAAAAGAAACGATAGGGTTTTGTGTGTCAGAGCTACACCTGGACTTCTAGATGCACGGTAGGGTATGTACTCGGTGAATCTTTAATGTGCACCGAAATCACGACATAGGTGTCTTCTTTCTATGCCTCCATTAGAAAAATAGCCACTGTGGCTGGGATCTAATATTGGTTCTCGGGTTCAGCAGCACACCTTCGCCATTGAACCATTGCAACAGGTGGATCCACCACTGGGTGGTGTGTAGCTAATATCATCACATAGCTGGTGTGTGGGCCCATTAACTTGGTAGTTGCTTTTTGGTGGCCTTGCAGTTTTTATACAGGGTGTTTTTTTGTCATTACAGAATTATTAGATATTATGTTGTCAAGTTTTGTCCACTGTAGGCAAGATTTTAGTCAAATTCATTCTTTGCCACTCCACCTACTTCTCCGCCTTCGGTTTGTTTTCCCATTTTTTTGTGTCCATTTTGTTACTGTTGGGGTATTTTCCTTTCATCTGTCCACATAACGTAGCCTACCCGATTCTACTTTTTTTTTATGCAATGATATTCGCTTCCTGTCCTTGGATGTTGGATCTCCGAAATGGTTTGTATGTGCAAGCATAATGTGTTACTGAGTACTCAAGCTACATTGGGGACGCTTCACTGTTGCATCAGAAAATTTACGCCTCTGTCTCTTGTGTCTTTATGTAAGTAAGCTGCTGCAAATAACTTCCCATCCACATCCTTTTTCCCCTGTGCTCACCATTGAGAACTCACAAGATCCAATCTGCTAAGCAAAACTGCGGGGAATGTTGTTGAAAAACCATTCCTGATGCTTGTCATTCTGGGATTGTTAGCACTGTTTGGTGCCATTTTCAATGTGTGCTGCCCTATTTAATGCTTAACATTCAGGAGTAGATAGCCCCTCATCCTTGCTAACAGCTTCAATCGATTTGAAGCACTTTAAATCTTTGAAGCCAGCAGGAATGCGTCATTTGTAGTGTTTAAATTGCCATATAGTCTTCCTCCCTGCATCACGCTGCCCAGTCTCAGGCCGAGCAAGTGAGTAGCTAAGTGACTAAGTACTAAGTGCCTAAGTAGCTAAGTACCACCACTCATTCCAGGCAGGCTGTATACTATGGTCGTTCTTTCTTTTCCGGGCAGAAAGTCCAGGATAGAGGCTGATATGCGATATCTGGAATGCATCACCTTTGATAAGTTATCTTTGGGAAGCGTTTAGCAACAGAAGGCTTATTGAATAGAGATCGCATATGAGTGCTGGTTAACCAAGAAAGAAGCTGGCAAGAAGCCCATGTGCCAAAGGAGGGGAGAAGCACACTGCTGGTTTTTGGACAGGCACAGGCATTGGCTGGAGACAATGACGAAATGGTAGTGATAAGCCTGGAAGGAGGTGCGAATGTCGTGCTGAAGATTTGGATATATACACCATTTTCCATAAGCAGCCGGGAAAGGGGCAAAATACTCTCAAACCAGTTCTCTCGGCGGCCGACCAGCGTTGCCTGTGCGCGCTGGGCTGCTAACATCGCTCGGCGCGGTGTGCTCCGCTGCGTAGTTCAGGAGTATTTCGCACCGCGTTCTTAGTTTTTGCGGAACTTTCAACTGTTTTAGCCAATGCTGCGAATGCCATTCAAGGCGCAAACGTCGCTTGTTCAGCACTGCGCGGTGGTGGGTTATTGCAACAACCAGAGAAAGCGAGAAACAGTCGCTGACAGCACGCATGTGCACGACACTGCCTGGATAGGGTGGCTAGAATGGTAGCCTGGAGAAAATGCATTGTGGTTGCGCTGTGTTTTTGCTGCATGGCTTCCCAACGCACACCGAGTTGAGATATCAGTGGATGCCGTTGATAAATCGCAACGACTTTGTACCAACGGCCAACTCCAGGGTTTGTTGGGTGCACTTGGACGGCAAGCAGACGGAGCAAAATCCATTTATCACACGCACAGCTGCGACAGGGAACGGAACTCCCTGAACTTTATCCTTTACAATACAGCATTGATTGATTGGTTGATTAATTGATTCATTATGGTGTTTAACGCCCCGACGCTTCATAGGTGATGAGGCGCGCCGTAGTGGAGGGCTCCGGGTTAATGTAATTTGACCGCCGGGGGATCTTTCGCGAGCGCCGATACAATACATTACAATAACTTCTGTTTCCTTGTAGTCAATTTAAAATACCATATATTGTTTGGTCTTTACAGCCGATCGGCATTAAACAATCCACTTTTCATCTAATCTAACCTTTAAAATCACGGCGTTTGTTTTGTTTACTTTTTTTCAGGCCAACGCATTACATTGCCAAACGATATGAAAGAATAACTTTCTCCATCACACACTGCTGGTCGCTAGCAGGATAAGCAGGCAGCCCAATGTGGAAACGCAGCTCGAGATGCGCGTGAACGCTGCATTTGGAAAATAGCTCAACATGTTCACAACACGGTCAAAGGAAAAGCTTCTAATCCTTTTGCGTTGTCACGGAATCTAAAGTATTACAATTACAAAACAGTTACTGCTGGTTGCGCAAAGCATTTGTGGTGCAAGCAGCGGTTTCACAAAGGTGAGCTCCGAGCGACAGGCCACATGCGCTGCGCAGAGTTAGGTCAATCATGATCATGATCAACGAATATTAACTCGCCCGAACGTCGACCCTTGTGCTCAACCTTCGAATAGTAATTTGACTGGTTGTGCGGTCGTGTTATTTTTCCGCCCAGGTAATTTCGTTTCGTCAGTAACCGTCATAAGTCTAGTTTAGAAAGATTATATTGCATTGCAATGTCAACAGCGTAGCAATCGCCTCGTCGAAGGTCCATCGCGAGCACGGATCACTGCGGCCAACATATGCCGTGCGCGCTCCGCATTCTACGTCCGCGCTTCCATAAACATGACTGATCGGTGAACATAACAAGCACGGTGCCATTAAAAACACGTATTTACTCCCCGATATCGATTTCTATGTCAGTCGGTGCCATACCGGTACGTTTGCATCACTGAACTGCGGAGCACCACTGGCGCCACCACCACACTGCTACTGCTACTCGAAACAGCCGGGGTCGGCATTTTCCGTTCTGGCAGCAAATTAGGACCTAAAATCCGTCCGCAGATAATGAAAACAAAACAGAACATACACACACAAGCACTGCAACCACTAACTTAACGCCAAACCACTACGGTGCTTTCCGTAATGCACGGAAAGACAGCCCAGCGCGGAGGTTTCGGCGGTCGCTTCATAGACGGCGCTAGCGTCGGGTCAGAAAAAGCAAATGGCGGCGCCCACCTCTAGCAAGGAACATGGTGTATGTGTATATACACAATACAATGGCTGTCTACTGAGCTGTGTGTAAAGCATAATCTTGTAATAGTAAAGCAGAAAATGTAAGCGTGACAGGGGAGCAGGGATTTAAACCCCCCAGGAGGATCCCCACTATCAAAAAAAAAAGCGTCAACCACGAGCCGCCCAGGGATTTATACACACCAACCCAATAACCCCCCAAAAGTTTCGACCCCCCCCCCCCCCCCCCTCCAGATCGAAATTCTGGGGCCCAATTCTCCAAAGCGGCGCCGTCGTTTCGCGTGTGGCGTCATTTTGACGTAAAATTGGAGCAAGACCCCGGCCTTCCAATGTGTCGGGGAGAACGGAGGAGAGGAACTAGCCAATCAAAGAGCAAGCTACGTTCCCTAGCGTTGTCTCTTTTGAGACTTCTAGGGAACGTTGCCCGTTGAGGTTCGAAACGGAGCCGCAACTCGCCAGAAGAGTGCGCGCCGCGACCTTGGAAAGGCGAAATTTGCGCGCAAACTCCTCCTGCTCAGGGCGAACGCTTCGCGCGGCGTGTGTTGTCGCCTTGGCCATCGCATTTGTCGTCTCGGAGCTTGCGGAGATTGCTGTGCCGCTAACGAAGAGGCGAATGCACCGCCATGTCGAGATACACCATTTTAGTCGCGGTTTACGGCTGCGTTCTATTTACAGCGTACTGTCCGTACTGGTGCAGCCGCGTACTGGCGCACTGGTGCAGCCCAAGTGCGCCTGGCGGAAAAATGTGCGGCATATATTTGTTCCGTGCGCCCGCGTTATTATTGGGGCGTCGGGGTTGACAGACGGGTACGTACATCGACGACAGCGTGAAAATGTTCGCTGAAATCGCGCTGAGGTACGTCGCCGAAGTATATTTGGCGCAAACCAGCTTTTCGAGTTTTACAAAACACAGAGGTAAAAACAGGCACGTAATCAATTACGGCTTTTTGTTTTTCAAACCACATAAAACGGCATAATAAGTAGGTCGCGGGCTATGAGCGACTGCTCCGCGGTACTTTTCCGTATGACGGAATGCGTGACATTTTGCACCCGGCCAATCGCGTGCATCCCCAAGGTCGCCGTTTTTAAACGCCGGGCAAGTGGCGCGCGCCGTTTCCCTAGAGAATCGGACCCCTGGATAAACCATTGCAGGGGAGCAATGCTAAAGTGTTAACAAACCATGGGCTAGTTTTAGAATCGAGAGGTTGAAGGCCGCTTGAAATATAGGTGACGGAAACTACAGCTGGGGAGTTTAAAACGTAACCGTGGCAAAGCCGGGAACAAACCGCGCATAGAGAGAGAACAAGCTTTATTTCGTCCCAAGTTCTAGGTGTGAGGGGTGGTCATCAGTTCATTGAGTCTGTCTAGTGTTGTTAGCTGTGCGGATCCGGTACACATGTTCACAAAGTGCTTCCTGGGCGGCATCGATTTTCACTGTCGGTAAGGTCTTAAAGGGGCCCTAAATAGGCTGCCGAATGTTACGATTTTGCGTGCGCAGTCACTGGAGTACTATCCAAGGAACGTCATCCCGCAAAAATTGTTTAAATGCGTTAAGTATTAGCCGAGTTATCGCTCATTAAAAGGGCCCACCCATAAGGCCTGGGGCTCTCCTCCTCTAGTAGCTCCTCCGAAGCACTGTGGAAGCCACGACGTCATCGACCCGGCGCAAGACCACCGAGAGAAACAGGGCAATCCATCACCCTCCTTGATGTACGTGCATTCATTGACTGCGCTAAGCCCTGCACGCGCTTTTTTTAGCACTCGACGCGCATGCTCCGCCCACCAGATTCCGGTTGCACGGTGAGCGCCTGTGGTTCGCGTTCGCGGCGCCGCTTTGGGCAATGTCTCGTGCGTCATAGAGGCGCGTCAGAGCTAGAAAGAACTGCGTCAGAGCGCGGCAGTGTGGCGGCAAGGTATGGTTGGTGAGCCAGGAGAGAAAGTGAAATCCTTTTTTCGTGTTTGTGCGGCCCCTGCTTTACGCAGAGGTTGTGGGCATACTGGGCCTAGCTACGGGATAGCAAACGACCCCGGCTAGCTTCGTTAGAGACGTTGAGCGCCAAAGTGGGCTCGTTGGTCCCTTGCGGGCTAAGTGGGGTTCAGGGTGTTCCCCCTACGCCCGGAAATGACCCATCCAAAATGCCCCAGAGAGGTACGCAGCGTCCACAAGGGAGACGCCGCGACGGGTTCGACTCACCGACACAGGCGACGACAGGCCCCAGAGGGCCAGGACGAACCAGGGGGTTTATTGGCCGAGTGGTACAGTGCATAATAACGCCAAGGCCGGGTTAAGAACTACACTGTGCCGACGCGCGTCCTACGGCGTCGCCCAAACAGGCGACCATGGCCGAGGTTGCACGCGGGCCGCTCGCAAGGTGACCAGAGGCCTACCTTGCGTGTCCGATCAGGGCCAAAACAGCGCCCGAGCCCGACCGGCCGGCGCGGCGGGGAGGAGACGAGCCAGCCTGGGACAAGGAGCGCCCCGGTATCCGACTCCCATCTCTTCCATTCCCCCATCTCCCCTATCCATGGGACAGAGCCGGAGCAAGAGCCAAGAGCAAGAGAGCGCGAAGCGCGCGCGGGAGAGGAGGCAGGTTCCCGGGCGAGGAGGAGCGACAGCGGCGGCAGGACAGTCGGTGCCCGCCGGCGCGTCGGCCCTCGAGGTGACGTCACGTGCGCGGGAAAGCGCGCTCGTTCGAACATCGCGCTCGCGGGAGGAGGAAAGGGGATCAAGCGGATCCCCACAAGGTGTAATATTTAGTATACGTTGTCGTGAAGGGGTACTCTAGCGATTGCGTGATTGAAATGGCGACCTTCGGAAGCCTATTTAGGGCCCCTTTAAGACGGCCACACCTCTCGGGATGTTACCGAGGCGAGGGTGGCGGAAAGGATAGGGTGGTGGTGAATTCTTGATAAGAATGAGGGATGGGTGGTTGGGAGGGTACAGGAGTAATGACAGGGCGCCGGTGAATGCGCTGAAGAATGTGGTATGAGGGGAGTGAAGATGTTGGAGCCTGGCGAATGAGGCACGAAGCCTCACGACCAAGAAGGCTGAGAGGTGCGCACGTTCGGGGCGCGGCACGCGTGCCTGTTGGAGGCATGGAGGAAAGAACCTTGTTATTTCCTCCATGGTTGAAGGGGTTGTTGCTGGCGCCATTGAAGTTGTGGGAAACCCGTAGTCCCGGCGTTTTCCCCATTCCTCGCCGCCCGCCGCCGGGGCGAGAAGTGGGGGTACCCTCTCTTTTCCGGTGGCCGCGCCCTCTCCCCGCCGCGGCGCAGGCGTGTTGCGGCGGGCCCCCTCACGGGACCGGTTTGTCGGGGGGGCCCCGAGGGCCAGTCTGGGTGCGCGGGAGGAAGGAAGGTTCTCTGGGTTCGAGCGGTCGGCCACCACAGACGTGAGTACCGGAGTTCCGGCTTTGCCTTCTTTTACAAAACTGCCCCATTGCGCCTTTCTCCTGATCTTCGCCGGACGGCTGGATCAGGACGAGCGAAGAGTCGAACCACGTTATGGGAGCGCCAATAAACGCAAGTTTGGCTGTTTCGTTGTGTCTGCGTTCCTTGCTGTTCTCTGCCTCTACGCCGGTCGGCGTCCGTGGCGGAGTTCAGTGGAGCTGGCCTTGCGGCCGCCTCGAGGGCGAGATAGGTCGCCGTAAGAACCCTGGTCTCCACATTTTTTGGCGCCCCACGTTGGGCGCCATGGCTAACGTGGGTTCTTAAAGGAGCACTGACACCAATTTTCGGCGTTAATATTATTGCACAGTTCGCTTCCTTCACTCAACAGAATACCCTGGCTGAAATATGAGCGGCCTGCGACGCGAAGAACATAGTTCAATTGGATCGCATTTATCGCGCCGACGGAGCAGCGCGCGGAGCGGCACTCAGCAAATGGACATCAGCGTGACATCACTCCAGGAGAGGAAAAAGAAGTGACGCGACAGCGCTCGTCAAAAACTCGTGACGTCACTTCACGCGCGCGGCCCCACGAGCGGCGAGCGGGCGGAACGCCCTCTCAAGCGGGCGCTGGTGACGTCCGCACAAAGCGGTGAGGTCAAACCGGGAGGCTGTCATATGCGCCGTTCGGGATGAAAGCGCGGGAATTTGAAACAAACAATTTTCAGGCCGTTCAGTGTAATTAACTATCGCGCGCTGAAGTATTTGAAGTGCTGTTTCAGGTTCGCCAGACCATTAAGCATCGATAAAAGCAATAAAAGTGTAACATAAAATTTTCGTGTCAGTGCTCCTTTAAAGGAGCCATGAAGACAAAATACAAGTTTGGCTTATTAGAAAGATTGCTTAGTCCCGATAACAATGACACCAATACCATCGCAATCTCCGAACAAATAACGGAAATATTAAAGAAAACGTGTGAAGCAGTCGCGACCCCCTAGCCAATTTCCCGCAACTCTTCTATGACGTCACGGAACCTTGTTTGTGCGATTGGCGGCCGCCTAACTGACCTGTCGCGACGAGACATGACTGGACGTCTGTAATGGGGCCTCTAGTTACATTTGACCGCATCACTTGAATGCTGACGTGCAGTTACCGCACTGAAAATTATGTTTTATTGTTGGCCCGTATGACGTCATTCTTGCTCATAACACGTCACTGTGGCGCAAAATTTGAAAGTTTTTAAATACTTCTTGCTTTTTTTCGTTAAAAAACATCTTTTGTGGCTGTAATGGAGCTGAGTGAGATACTGAATCCTAGTTCTTTCAAATTAAACGAAGTTGTATTTTCTCTTCATGGCACCTTTAAGGGCGACCTAGCCAGTACTCCGGCGGAGGCCACCACGCTAGCTCCCGGCGTGTCAACCGCGCGGGCTCCCGAGCCTACGGCAGCCCAGCGAGTTTCGCCGATACGAGAACACAGTAGACAGTAGTGCCGAAGCACAGCCGTTTATTTGGGGATTCCCAAAGCATGCGAGCACAAGGCTCGACGGCGTTCACGAATTGCGCCGTCCGGGTCGTGACCGCGGACGGGAGGCAGGCACTTACGGCGCGCGACAAACAGTTCCCACCTGAGATACAGGGTATCCGCCAGCGCCGCGCTGTTCCGCCGATCTTGCCCTGACCGGCCCTCCGGCGAGTCTCCGTCTTCCGCGCTACTACTACTACTACTACTACTACTACTACTACTACTACTACTACTACTACTACTACTACTAAGTGATTCAGTTGGAAAAAGGAAGGGAAGTGCTCTGGGGATAATATTGAGCCCATCTGGGGACTCATCTGCATACAACCCAGTGCGGGGGGAGGAGGAAGAGGGGGATGAAATATTAGAGAGGAGAAAGGGTGGTAAAAAGAGAGAGGGAAGGTAGGAAAAGGAGAGAGTGGGTCCTCTATGCAAAACTAAGCGAAGCAGCAGCAGCAACGGCGCGGACAGCAGTCTTGGCGGTGGTGCTTGGCGAGCGACGTCCTGCTGGCGGGTCGCTTCGGCAAAGGAAACGTTGGGCAAAGGTGTACTGGCGTCATTTCCGTGACGGATATGACGTCAGTGAAATCTTGGGGTATCGCGGTATAAAACACTTTCGTGTGAAAATATAAAACCTGAAAACAAACAATCCTAAAGCGTGAACCTCATGGAGCGTTTTCTGCTCGCGAAAACGCGCCGCACACGCCACAGGCGCTGACGCTGTAACCACCCGCACGCTGCGCGCACCGCGGCCGGCGGTGGCTTCGGCCGCGAAGTGGTGTCGGGAGCTCGGGCGACCGCTTCTAAGCGCTCTCTAAAATGCCACTCTAGGCACGCACGAAGTTGCTTGTTCGGTAAAGGAGCTTATAATGTGGGTGAAAACGGTACTATAAAACATCATCCGCGCCGCTAGTGAAAGCGCCCATTCAATACAGGGTGTTGCGACGATAATTGGAACACTTTAAAAATTTTTCCTGAGCGATCCGCCGCTCTGTTCGCGCTCAAACTTCACACAAAGGTCGCATTTTGTGGTCTATTTTGTTTGACACCGGGAACAACGACGGTACTTACCTGTTTATTCTGAAAATAAATAAAAACGATTTTCGCCTATGGGAAAATGACCGCTGATTTGGACGTGCGAGCCAGCGCAAGTTGATGTTGGAACGACGGAACCACCTGCAGAGTGAAACGCATGTTTGGGATTCACGTACGGAGCCAAATGGTGCAGCAGACGATCAGAAAATGCACCTAGAAATGAGCTAACAGACTGTCAGAAAACCCGGTTTTCGGGCTCGTACGTCCAAATCGCCGCCATTTTCCCATAGGCGAAAATCGTTTTTATTTATTTTCAGAATAAACAGGTAAGTACCGTTGTTGCTCCCGGTGTCAAACAAAATAGACCACAAAATGCGATCTTTGTGTGAAGTTTGAGCGTGAACAGAGCGGCGGATCGCTCAGGAAAATTTTTTAAAGTGTTCCAGTTATCGTCGCAACACACTGTATCTGCTGTGGTAAGCCTAAACATCCTCGGCGGAGCCAGCCGGCTGCCTCAGCGCTTCGAAACTGCCGCCATGAGGCGCGCGCCTCCCCATTGGCGCAAGTCGTCAGGCTCCTCCCACTGCCGCCCGTCATTTTCTGAGCAAGGCAGAAGCTGCCGCTCGCGCGGAATCGTCGACGTGGGCGTCAAAAAATCGTACGCGCAACGCGCACGCGAATCGCGTGCTAAAACACGCCATGCGGTTCACGCTTAAGTATAACATACTCTTTAGTACTAAAGGTTGCTTCCCCGCAAGAAGACCCTGTGTGCAGGGGTGCATCCTTTACAGGGCGCTTGCTTCGTTGTACTGGCGTCACTTCCGTGACGGATATGACGTCAGCGAAATCTTCGTGTATCCGGAAATAAAACACTTTCGTGCTAAAAAGGTGACAAATGAGCTAACAAAAAAGTAACCCATGTATGGCGGACGACGGGTAAGGGGCTCCCTAGAAAGTTTTCGGAACGGTTTTAATGAGCTGGGAGCAAAAAAATAACTTGTCGTGAATTTTCGTGTTATAGCCGAGGGGCAAATCGATTAGCGATATTCTTGAACAACTCGTATCTTCTCCTACAGACGGCACTGGAGGGGCCACATATGAGCTAGCAGATTTGAGCTACCTCAACCGCAGAAAGGCTGAGCTACTTCAGCCTTTCTGGCAGTCCTCAGAAAGCCGCAGAACCAGTTGAAGTCCCTGTACAGTTAGTCCACCTACGCAGATAAAAAAAATAAAGGAACTAAAATCGACCAGGTTGTGCAGGTTAGGGTCGTGCTACTGGCGTCAAAGAAAGTTAGCTCGTTAAAAATTGCGCGTTAGCAGCAATCGACCGTGCTACGAGCGTGCTCCCAGGCGTGCATTTCGGCGGTGGAAAAAAAAAAAGAAAGAAAAAAGCCGGAGCACTTGCATGACAGACCTCCGAACCGCGGCTCCCAAGTCTCTATATTTTTAGCATCGCTTATTCAGGTACAGCGGACAAATCTAGTAGCGAGCCGTGCAGGCCACTTTCAGTGACATGAACCCTGTGTAGGTTTTTAATGCAGGTAACCTTCAAGCGTAAATGCAAGAAAATCAAGTACTTTGTGGCGGACTGCAGATGAATGGATTTAGGCGAGACTGATGTTAGGGGATAGCTTTTCGGGTGTTAAAGGGGTCCTGAAATGCCTTCCGCCGATGCATGGATGTACATGTAACCAAATAAAGCAATGTATTAGCAATCTCCTCCTGCAAGAATTTTGTTAAAGCGATGAGTATTAGCTGAGAAATCGTAAATCAAAAACCGCGAATTATCGTCGCGCCGTATTTCCTCCTCCTTTCAACTGTTTGTTCGCTGTTGGCCTCCCCTCCCATGATGCTCCGCTCCTCAGCGGTGACGTACTTCCGCTATTGCGCTCCCACAGACTGCCGTCTGCTACGGGCCAGCTCTTTCGGCTTTTTCATCTCTGTAGACACCATGGACACAGGCTGGAAAAGCGAACGAATGACCTGGCCGCATGTGTGCGGCCTGGCCTTGCCCTTTCGCGGTGCACGTAGCTGCAGTTGGTATCGGCGGCGAACTCGCAGCCGCGTGGGGAGAATCGTGCGCTCGTTCCATTTGGTGCACCGCGCACTGTTTATCCAAAAAGCGCGGTCTCAGATGTGGCCCCGCTGGTGCCGGGTGTTATTTTGCGGTGGTTGTAATTCCTACTACCGGCGGCATGTGAAAAAAGACATTTTCAACCGACACAGAACCCGTGCACAAAACGCACCGGATCGGATCGCTTTATCAGCGGCGATGAACGTGAAGGCGAAGAGCAAACCAACGCTGCACTCGATCAGCGAGAACCCGTGTTCTGACAAGCTGCACCCATGTGTTGCATTCAACACTGACGGGAAAGCGTTTGTTTGCACTTGTTTGGATAGTCGTAAAATGTCCAAACACTCCGGCACTCCGCTAGCAGATCAGCCGGCGAGACATTTCGGAAAACATTTGACAGATGGCGCCGTATGCATTAGTGTGTCGCTACGCAAAACTGATGAGACTCTCTACTAAAACTCCCATCGCGGTGTCACGTAGCGGGACGCAAAAATTTAGCGTTTAGCGTATGCAAAGGCCACAAACGCTGTACTAAAACTCTATTAGCAGCAAAATAGCGTGCGTATGTGAAACCGCTTGCGTTTACAAAGCTGCACGCCGAGCGCGTACGTTTCAAACCTAGTGACATCGTTTAAATACACTGGCAAGCACAGTGTAACGTAGTCAGATATCAACCGTATGCTCAGGCGACAAGCAAGAGCTTGTTTTATGTGAGGCGGAGATTGCGCATAAAGGCCCGTTCGCACTTGCGACGAAAGCGAGTGAGAGCGGCAGGAATTCCGTCGCTTTGTCGCGCGACGATCGTTTTTGTCGAATGGTCGGGACAAATTTTGGTTGCGCGACAGAATTCCCGTCGCTTTCGCTCGCTTTCGTCGCAAGCGGGAATGGAAAGTTCTGCCGCTGCCGTCTGCTACGCAGCTCGGAGGTAACCGCGCGATCTGCTCGGGCCGGATGAACGCGCACACTCCCGCACGGCAGCGCCCCAAGCGGCAGACGGCCGCGTACATCGCTCCCGGCGCCCGCCTGGAGGCCGCCCTCGGCACACTAGCCAGTATATTTCAGGCACTATAATGGAGGAAAGATTTTTTGCTTCCGATGAACCTAGTTCTTCGCCCCTGTGTTTTTAAATACGTGAAGTGGTTAGCACGTCGTCCTCACGCAGCTCTGTATCGTCGTAGCATCGCTGATTGTCCGAACGAAGCTTGCAGCTAAGCCAATGCAGCGACCGAAGCTGTGTGTGTGTGTGTGCATCGCCTCCTGTGTGTTGTGGACGCGTTCGTTTCGCGATGAAATGCGACATTGTACTTCTGCGGGTGGATAGTGCTTCCCATGGTCTGGATTATCTTTCTCGAACGACGTACCACTCAACCTCGCATGGGGTATGTGCAGTGTACCTGGCTAAAAGCCTTCTCGCTTGCGCGCCAGAGTTGTGACTTGCTGCTCGTCCCCGCAAACCGGGTGTGAGGTGAGTGCCGAATTTACGACGGGTAGGAGGAGGCAACTCATCCTCTGTCAATCGCGGTTCAGACTTGCAACGCATGTTGTGACGTTGCGTTCGTTCGAAACGCATCTCTGGATTGTTTTGAAATTGAATAAAATGTACGCGTCAAACCCGGGCATTCGGCTCAGGGCGTTCTCTGCGATTGCACCAAAGAAGTGCCACGGGACTTTCTTTATGGTACGTACTCACGTAAGATAAAATCCACGTCGTGTTATGGCCGTGTTGCATTCAACACAAACGGTTAAGCGTTTGTTTACACTTGTTTCGTTTGTCGTAAAATGTCAAAGCACTCCGGCACTCCGCTGGCAGATCAGCCGGCGAGCCGACGCTGAGCAGACGACTAATCTCTTTGCCGGAAGTGCGTGAAAAAGCCGCCCAATAGCAGGATGTCTAGCTCATGACGAACATCTGGGAATCGATGATGTAGACATGTGAAGATGGCGGCGTCCAAAAACACGAAGGAAAGAGTGAGAAAAAAGCGACAAACTTTGCAACAAAAGTGTGAGCTTTCCGCTGCGCGTAAAAGAGTAATACTTGGCACAGGTGACGTTGGCGACCCAATCTAGCGATTGCGCTAGTTCATTTAGTGTGCTCAAAATGCCTTTCAGGGCCCCTTTAAAGAGCGGATGAAATAAATAAGATGTTTAGGAGATAACTTGTCTTGTGTTAAAGGGTGCACTAAATTTTCTTTCGTGAATAGCTTCGTGACATTTAAGTTCAAAGTATTATTGCAAAATTGTAGCAAACATTCTCATGAATAAACATGACATTTTCTTGACATCTTACTGATTTCGCGCCTTTACCACATTTGCGTGGAAAGCTATTCCCGGTCGAAATCCGGTGAAGTGCCTTTCTTTTTCTTATTTAACGGGGGTAGAACATTTGATATAATAATGTGCACATAATTGTAGAGGCTCCTGGAAATGGTTTAGCAACCCCGTTTTTTAGGAAACTCCACGCGACTATATTAACTATATCAACAAGTAACGTTCACATCTTTCACATTTCACATCTATACATGCGGAGGTAGTTGATAAAGCTACTTTGACAAATTTCTCTGGGCAGTGGAATGAATGTGACACGGAAATGTCAAATGCACCGATGGACAGAGGGCGAAGAGGGAGGCTGTTTGATCCGCATACTCCTTATGGCGAAGTAACGACATCGTCCCAGCTGAGGCCCGCTGGGACGATGGTTAACCCCGCACTGTTGCTTGTGTTCTACGATACCAAACGGAAACAATGAAACGCGCACACATTGTTGCAGCAAGTAGCAAACGATGCGGGCCCGTGCTTGTCGTCTGCGCAATGTAAATCACGTCGCTCACGCTCGCTGTTTGCAGAGTGAAGCGAGTGCGCCACTCACTCATGTCTGGACGTGCTTTTCATTTCAATCGGCACACGGCGCACCGCAGAGCTTCTCGACGTAGCTGTATACAGCTTCCGAGGGGAGCCATTTATCTCCGGCAGGCTGGGGAAGCCGGAGAGGATGTAAGCACGCGCAACGGAATTCGGTGCAGAGAGGAACGGTGGAGGCAGAGAGCACTACTGAATGTCGGGCACGCGATAGACGTGCGTGTGGTGTGTGTGCTACGATAAGGGTGCTGAGCCTCACTTGCGAATGGTTTTGTCGACGCTCGGGTATTATCTTTAGAGCGGCCATGCAGACAAAATGCAGGTTTGTTTTATTAGAAATATTTGGTGTTTTATAGTGCCCCCAGCGCTTGTCCGGCACCAAACGATGCTATTCGCTGAGAAAATAACCCATTTACGTTAAAATTTTGATTGTCTCGCTAAATCGTGTGTTTCGTGACGTCTGCATTGACGTAACCTGCACTGTTAGCCGGGCTCTGCAGCGGACTGCGGAGCCTTGTTTACCGTCAGTCTCCTAGATGGCGCCACCATACTGACCGCTGTCTGCCTTAGCCTTGTTATTGACCGTATTTGCACCGGGCTTGTTACGGTAGAGGGAAATCGTTTCGTGAAACATGGGGTGCTCGACAAACAGGGTCACGTGCGATAATGTCGCTTACGCCAATCGGGCAGTGTCGTGTGAGACAACACCAAAGCGTTGTGCAGCTACAACAAGCATAGTGAGCGCAGTACCAACAGGTACCAACGCACTGGTACTTTATATTTACGTGTACTTTCGTAACTTCCATTGTTTACCCCACCATTCTTACTGCTATAAAATGAATATGCATTACGTTTAAGCGAAAATAGCTTGTTCTGAAAGCTTGTAAGCTCTGCCTGACTTGCGTTTGCTTTTGCCGGCCTCAACCAATCGCACAGCTGTGCGTACGGCGTCTAATGTTTTAGTGCGGGAAATGAGCCAGTGAGTCGCATGGCCATTCCGTTTTTCCCTAAGTATGTAGCTTATCTGAGCGGAGTTTACGTTAAAAGTTATGTCAGTATGATTCGAACGAGGCAATCTTTCGAATGAAGCAGACTTGTGTTTTGTCTGCATGGCCCCTTTTTAGCGTGGTTCCGTGCTGTCGCATTCACTCTTGCATCCGTCTTGCGTCATCAATGCGGCATGCTTTGCAAGGAGGTTTATTTCAACCCGCCACGATGCGTTTGAAAGGAAATCTGCGACATTTTCACAAATACCGTTCTTGTCGGGAACTTTTAGAGCCAGCCGGTCATTCAAAAAGTACAACTTCCACGTGAGTGATTACACAAGCTTCTGAAATTAAGTAATTTTCGCTTCATGCTCTCACCGCAGAAATGCCCGTTGTGGTGGTGGGAGATCTCAACGCGAACGCCTCACGGCGGTGTTACTACCTGTCCGGTGTCCTCAGTGGTCGAGTGGTTTGGGTTGGTGTGTTACACAGATAGTAAGATGCTTACGACGCCGGAGGGAAACGAACCCCACGTTTGTCCGCTATAGTATAAAACTCTAGTCATTCCAAGTTTCATTCAGCTAATTAGCTAGGAAGTACGCTCAATCGCAAATTCATTCCAAGTTTCATTCAGCTAATTAGCTAGGAAGTACGCTCAATCGCAAATTACAAACGTTTTGTTTCATGGACTACTTGGACTGCGCCCAGCATCACTGGCCATTTTTCACAGAGCGCTGAGGGGCGCTGAATTTTTTTATTTGTTTTTAGGGCGCATGTTTGTATTTCTAAAAGGCGACGGGTAATAACCGAAACTGCTCCGCTAAAAATTCCGAATTCAGCTTGCTATTATGAATATGCGTCCCCGAAGCTGATCCCCAAGCACACTACCTTCCACGTCATGTTAAGCACCAGCCGCCATTTTCCGAATATGGAAAGGTGTGGAGTAACGATGTATCTGTGGGCAGACTGAACTTTGGAGGTGCAACTCTAACCACGAGCCAGATGCGAATTAAAAAAAAAATGTGGTAGTTTTGGTTGTACTTGCCTCCACTTTGCTAATAGAAACATTAGCCCCAAAACTAAGAAATAAAAAGATAAATTTCTTAATATTTTACAAATAAAAACCGCGGAAGTTCGTTTTTTGTATATGGCAAATAATAACCGCCTGGCCATAACACCTACCTTCAAAACCAGTATTTGTGCAGTATTCATAGATTTTCTTCAAAATATGATGGCGAGTATTTTCTTAAAAATAAGCCACCGTCTTTATTATAAATAACACGCATATCTTCGGGGATACATATTTCTGGACGCGAGTGAGATTCTGTATTTTGGTATGCATTTGCGTTTTCGAAGTCTGTTTCGAGCCAGTTATGAGAGTCGCAGCAATTTTATACGGCCAGTCAGACAGGAAAGTGCGGAATTACAGCTTAGTTAAAAATTGTAAGTTGACTTCGTATGGATGTGGACGGACATGTGCATATTAAGAAATGAGTGGCACGTAATAACCAGTGCTATACCTTAGCAGGAGGCGGGAGTAGGGCTCCAATTCATTGACGTTCCTGCTCATAGCACGCGTCAGGCCGTCAGATGCGTAATATGAGAGCTGGAACACAAGTCGTCAACACCACAATCAGGCAACTTTACTGTCTGATTCTGGGTATACAACAGGTGTTTGGAACGATTACCAAAGGCTAGTGTCTGGAATAGGAGGGCCCGATCAGATTCTGTACTTTTAGTTCCTCTGAAGACACGGTGTATGGAAATCTGAAAACGCACACGCACACGTGTTGGGCGCCATTTGAGGTCAAAATAAAAAGTAATTTAAGTACAAATTTAGAATAGGGGTGCCCTGCCCGTAAACTGGCTGCTGATCGGTTTAAGTACCTCTACACTAAAGAGGATTTGAAATGAACTTGTCAAACTGTTATTTGTGGCCGCGTTGTAGCCAGCGCAACATTTGGGGGGGGGGGGGGGGGGGGAGGGGGGTTACAGGTTATTGATTCCTATGCGGTGTTCACCCGTATACGCTGTCTATCATGCGTACGCACTTATGTAATGCACATACGTACACTCGGTAAAACGCTTGTCTATTACACAACTTTTGTATTTTCAGCCTTTCCCTCTGCCTCGCCCAAGCGGGAAATGTGTTTTTGAAGAGTTTCGGCAGTTTACAAATGTAACTACTTGAAATTGAAATCGCTGTTATAGACCAGCATTTTATCTACTGTACGCATGAACACACGTCATTTTTTTTTTGTGTGTGGAGCGCGTGTTGGTTACTACAAAATTTTGTGATAAACAGGCTCTGAGCATAATTACTGGCATTTTAGGGGCGAAGCCACTTAGGGGCTCGGGCTGTCGGTGTCTAATGTCGTCGTCATAACCACGGCACTAATGTAGTCACGGCACTAAAACACCAGGACACTCGTTTACACCTCGCGCTAGAACGTAAAGCGTACTAAAACAATACCGGGACACTCGTTTACGCATCGCGCTGGTACGCTTCGTAACGCGTTAAAAAAAAAAAAAAAACACCGGGACCCTCGTTTGCACCTAGCGCTAGAACGCTTCGTGCTTCAGAGACGCTAGACTTTTACAGTAAAGCTGTATACCTCTACCCCCCCCCCCCCTCCCCCCAACGGTTTCATTTCCGTTGAAAAAAAAACGCCAAGGCGCCAAGAATATACTTATACACTGCATGCTTGCCCCTCCCCAGGTTTCACGTTAGTTTAGATAGCCCGGGTTTTTTTTTAAACATTGCTTCAGATGGATTTCTTTTTCGGAGTCGTCTGTATGGCTACGATAATTTCTCTTGCACGGCGCGACATCATTCAAATGATATGTTCTTAGGTGTTGGGAAAGTGGTGGCGGTATGTTATCGACAGTGATACTGAATTGTTTATTGATGTGTATCTTTTTTTTTTTTGCAGGCTGCGGGTCATGGCTCATCATTTTCCGGAAAACACGCTACCTGGAGGACGCCATTAGTGGCGTAAATATTTAATAAAAAAAACACAATTCGTCTGGGCTCTCATTGACAAAACCGGGTGTTGCAGAAAATGGAGCAGTGCTTGACAATTACACCTTCTTTGTAACAACTTCCCACTGCTGATACATTGGTCGCTTTGAAGCGGACAGTTGAGCACAAATCGTAGTGCTGTAGTGATTACTAGTTGCACGATGCATGCAAGTGCAGCGCAACGCCTCGTGAAAGCATTCACATGAAGATAAACGTCGCTTTTCAATTTAAACCAACGCTTGGTGGCGGAAGGCACCAGGTTTTATTTAGTAACGGTTATTTTTGCGCGTGGTATTCTGGCCAGACAGACATCAGCATGGTTAATTTTGTCTGGGCTACCTAAATGCGAAAGTTTTGGTCTGTCTGTGTCTGTCTCTGTCTGTCTGTCTGTCTGTCGACCGACCGACCGACCGACCGACCGACCGACCGACCGACACCAACCGATCGCACCGACCGGCCAAAATTTGAAAACGCTTGATCAAGAAGTATAATTAGGCAAGCGTTTTCCAAATTGCTAAAACTGGTGGCATGCGTAGTACATGTCAAGCCTGTTGAGCAAAAATAAAACGGGCGTATTGAAGCAATGCGGAAATACCTAAGTGATAGTAGCGGCCTTCTTTTAATTGCCAATAGGAGTGGTATTGGGTATTGCGGTAGCATAAAAAATCGCGCTAAGAATGGTGTCGCAGAGAAGCTAAATAAGAATAAACTAAAAAGTAATATAACGTCTTCTCGAGCTGTTAAAGGAGCCGTGAAGACAAAACACAAGTTTGGTACATCCAAAGATTTCCTTATTAGAATCAAACTGACACCACTTTTAACGTAAACTTCGCTCAAATAAGCTACATAATTTCTGACACCACTTTTA
Source organism: Haemaphysalis longicornis (assembly GCF_048455015.1). Classification (NCBI taxonomy): domain Eukaryota; kingdom Metazoa; phylum Arthropoda; class Arachnida; order Ixodida; family Ixodidae; genus Haemaphysalis; species Haemaphysalis longicornis. Next base: position 376,430,822 of record NW_027526203.1, on the reverse strand, counting down.
ACGTAAACTTCGCTCAAATAAGCTACATAATTAAGAAAAAAACGGAATGGCCATGCCACCCACTAGCTTATTTCCCGCAACAAAACCTATGATGTCATACCAGCCAGCTCTGCGATTGTAGGAGGCCGGCAAAATCAGACGCAAATTAGGAAGAGCTTATAAGCTTACCGAACGAGCTGTTTGGGCTTAAATTTAGCGCACATTCTTTTTATATCAGCAGGAATGGTGGGACAAGCAGTGGAAACTACGAAAGTACTCGTAAGCATAGAAGTACCAATGCGTACTGTTGTTGATAGTGCGCGCACTATGCTTGGTTTAGCTGCACAACACTGCGGGGCTTTGGGGTTGTCTCAGACGACACTGGCCGATTGACGCAAGCAACGGTCTCTTACTTTACCATATTTGTCGAGCGAGCACTATGTTTCACGAAACGATTATCTTCTCCCAGAACAAAAGCAAGCCAGGTTTAAATGCGGTCAAAAACAAACCAAAAGCAGAAAATGGCTTGCAGCGGTATGGTTGCGCCATCTAGGTTCACTAACGGTAAAAAAGGCTTCAGAATAGGCTGCAGAGTGGTCGGTTCCTGTGATGCCATTACGGACTACAAAAACACGATTTAGCAGGAAAATCAAAATTTTAACCTAAATGGATTAATTTCTCAGTGAATAAAGCATCGTTTGTTCCCGGACAAGCGCTGGGGGCACAATAAAACACGAAATCTTTTGAATGAAATGAACTTGCATTTTGTCTTTATGGCCCCTTTAAGGAGCACTAAAGACAAAAGGTTCCAAAAGGTGGCGCGCGAGCAGTGCCCATGCATTAAAATTGAACCCAGTTGAGCAAACATCATGGGGGGAGGGAGGTGGGAGGGGAATGGCGTGAGGACAGAGGCAGGCGGGAGACTCGCAGGGAGTGCCGCATTAAAAGGCATCAGACCGTTCAGTGAAATTTCCAAGTACGTTCGCTCCGCATGTACATTCAAAGCAAGCGTCGTAGAAAATGTTCACAAAGCAAGCGTCGCAGAAAATGTTCAGTAATATGGCTGTACCAGGACTGATTGGATGTGCACATGTGTATTCCAGCCCGTATAATTTATTGCTTTTTGCGACCTAAAATTCTCGAAGTTTCAGCGTTTTTGGCTTTTGGGGGAGGTTTTTTTTAACGAAGGTTCAATCAGTATCTTGCATTTCCGATGAACCCAGCTGAATAGAGCTCTTGTACTACTTTTGGAGAGAAATCGCCTGTATTTACACTTCATAAACAGCGCCGGCATTTAGAAGTTGACAAAACTGTTTTAGGTTGGCGTTGTTTGAGCACAATCAGACCAGGTTCGCCGTTCGCCGATGGTTTATCACGTTAATGAGCTTGTGCAGCCCAAGTTGGCACAATTGTTGCAGGAGCCGTCAGCTTGCTTCGAAGCTGACCTGTAACGAAGAGCTAGTTGTGCTGGCAACACTGGCAACACGTCGCTGATACGCGCACGCAAGTTACAGTAAGATCGCTAGCAAATGTGCGATTAAAACGCCGATTCATTTTATTGAAATTATAGCGGTGTGTACACACCGCCGCATGCACAAAATACTGCATTGCTGGGAGAGAGGGAAGAAAATTAATTTTTGAAACTCAAGTCTCAGCCACGTCTTTATTGTGGCGCTTCGGTCTGTGCTGTGTATCGCCTACACCGCCGTAGCGAATCCCACGCGGTCTTGGCCCCTATCGAAGATGGTGTAGTACTGCTGCGTAAACACCGCGCCCAGGATCCAGAAGCGCGGCGTGGACGAGTCGGAGATGCGCGTAAAGCAGTGGGTGATGCCCGTGTCGTCCGGAATCTGGAAGGACGATACCGAGCAGGAAGCAAAGTCACGCCACCATCACACGTTTAAAAATTGACCGAAACACTCCACACGGTAATTGTCGTACAGTGCGTAGAACTCTTAGTCGAGGCGTTTTCGTCTCGCTTTCTTTACAGGCGAAAGGTCGGAGTTGCGCGGATCTGGGCGGTTTAAACCAGCCGAAACGCAGTTCGAACAAGTTGGTGTTTTGTTTTTGTTTTTCGACGCCGCTCGCGATGGCGCGAGAATGTTTTTAATATTTTGTTTTGGTTCTGTTTTTATCTCACCTCTCTTCGACGCCATTTTAAACCCGGAGAGCATGTTTTTTGTTACTTATCGCGTGAGGGACTTAACTACTGCAGGCCTGGCTTTTGTAAAACAGGCTTCGCTGCGATACACGAAAGAATTGCAAAAGAACTTGCATTACAAAATTTCAAAGTTTTCGCGAAACAGAATTTGCTGCAATACACAAACAAAATGTGGGGAAGCCAACTTTACGAAGGCCATATTGTGGGTCTGACGGGTCTAACTGCTATACAGCGAGCTCCTCTAAAGTCAGCTTTATTATGCACAAATGCATTGCGGGGAGCACATTTCTCGAGGTCAAAATAACCAGCTGTATCAAAATTGACCACATCTTTCCGCGGGGGGAAACCATGGGGTGATGCGACGCATCTGGGCGGTGCTTGTTACGGTTGCGCCGACCATCGCGGTAGCAGACCTGTTAGTCTCCATTCAAATCATCGGTGGTCATCGGATGTCATCGGAGCGGCGGCGCTGGAGCGACTGAGCGGAGCGGCGCAGTTATCGCGTTTATATGTACCGCGCGTTAACGGTGAGGGGAATGAGAGAGAGTAGCGCATGTGTTAACCGAGCGCTGACGCACAGCTGGCATGGCGAGGGGAGCGAGCGCTAACGCAAGATGGCGCTGCGGTGAGAGCGGCGTTACCGCGCAGCTGGCGTGGCGAGGAGAATGGGGGAGGCGTGCGGACTACGGATAGATGGAGGGACAAGGCGAGTCAAAGAGATGCGTCGCATCTAATATATGATGGCCCTAGGGACTCGTATTCTTATTTTTAGTCTATTTTATTACGTTTGTTTACAGAGCTTCTTACATCAAAGGTACAACTGGGACCATTACGCGGTGTGCGCGCATGGTTTCTCAAACCAGGAGCAGAAATTTGTATGCAGTAGCAAAAGAGCGCTTTTTTCTAGCAAAAGCTGCACTCTATTCACACTCACTCATTTGGCACGATCGGTGTGTCAAACCCCTAAGGAAGCTTTAAAACGGGGGAGCGACACTTGAGAGAGATTTTAGGTCAGCCCTATTGCTTGAGTTGGTTCTTACCCTTATAGTGTACTCCTCGCCTTGTAGTGGGAAGGCGTTCCCATTGAGATTGAAGGTGATTGCTGGTAGGTTAGGGATCCTGTCGCAGTCAACTTGGTACTGAAAGCATCGGGAACAGGGCAGAATAGAGGTTAATTTCTAGGGATTGAAGTTTTTCATCACCGCTGTCAAAGGTCCCACGACGTATTCCGGCACTTCTACGGCACGCGAATTCGGTGCCTCACTAAAGCAAGCTAATGCTAGCGCGCTCTTATTATAGCTTTGGCCGTGACCCCCAAATGTCCGAACAGAGCTTTGCTTATAACGAAAGGAACGAGCAGTAAGCCCATGATGGTACCGTGCGCAGTGTAGTGTATATACACGCGCAGGAGAAGGGATGATTACCAGGCTGCTCATAAAAAAAATTAGAAGCCATTTCACTCTGTGAAGGTGGTGACCAGCGAACTTTTTGGCACACAACGCAGAGGTGGCACAGAATTTAGGCGAAAGGTTTGGAAAAAAAAATGTTTCTCTCTCGTGTGGACGGCGGTCGTCCCTGTGAAAGAATTTTGCGTCCCATGCGGAACGATGCATAGCTGCTAAGTAGCCCTAAGTCTTGCCTTCGTTGAACGCGGTTAAGCCAAATTTGTCGAGCGAAACCTCGGTTTTCGGGTAGAGCGCGCGGCAAGACAAAATACAGACGCTGCTCGGCGCAGTGCCACTGTGTGGGTGAACGCGCAGGGGTTTGATGCAGCTAGTGCCTTCTCGTATCATCTGGTGGCACGCGCGGCTGCACAGGATGCAACGCGGCGCTGAACTTCGAAGCCTTGACATTAACGTCGTCTCGCAAAGCTTATTTCAAACTGCGAACACTACCACCAGGGGCATATGCGCGCCTAAAAGCAGCTTTCTGCTATTTGTTGCTTTTGGCGCCGATTGGACTGGACCTCGACGAGTGACGTTTGCGACTATGCGACTCTTTCTACGGCACACCATGATGCGTCCTGAGTTATGTGCGGAGCGACGATAAAAAACAATAAAAAACTGCGCTTCACACATCCCATAAAAATATGAGCGTCCATAGGCTGCACGAACGTACCACGAGTGTACGACTTAAACGAACTTGAATATTGCACATACGTGTCCAGAAATTGTACGCGTAGCACCGAGAATCCTGTGGATAGCTTCAACTTCTGCCCTGGGGCCATCGATGAAAGACGTTCCTGAATCAACCACAGCATCGCAGCCGCCGACGCAGAACTTGGTGCCTTGAACGTCAATGCTGGTAATAAAAGGGAGAGCAGGAATTAAGGAGGCAATACAACTCAAATAAAAGTGGAAGAAAAATACACCACGGGCTTCATGTGCTCGGGCATATAAGGTACCAGCGCCGTTCCGTGTGCGCGGCGGCGCTGGCACAATCTATTTGAAATGCGTTATATATTTTTCCGTTTAGACATTTGGTTTAATTTTGCGTTCTGCGGTCATTCGTTTGCACTCTTATCCCTGCACGCACGCAAGCACGCGTGCGTACCGGAAACTGTGTACGCCCACGCGTCACTGATTTTCGCTGCGCCCTGCGACAGTGAGATCTCCGCCAGCCCGGTATTTCAACATGGGGTGAAAAGACATACGAGTGAGAGCGAGAGGGGCTGCTTACTCGTCCATGCGCAGCTGCCAGTGTTTCTTTTCGGTGACGGGTGCGTACTTGACCTCGCCCGTGTAGCGCTGCGAGTCGATCCCGCCGAAGTAGATCTCTCCTCCGCTTTGCTCGCCCGGCGTCCTGGTCAGGTACATTGAGAAGACAGGCTCGCGAACCACGCCCTGTTTCAGCATCACGTCGAAGAGGGGAGGTATGTTGTTCTGAGAGATGCTCGGGTAGGCCAGACCCAGGATGCCGTCGTACTTGGCCGTCCTGAACAGTCTGCCGTCGGCGTGCGTTATTTCGGCAAATTTAAACTGCGTCACGGTGCCCGACCCGACGCCCACGTTGTCGATGCTCGTCACGCCCCGCACCACTCCGCCGCTGTAGCGAATCCTGATGTACCGTCCGTTGGCGGTGTAGGTGCTGGACTGACTGCTGTCGTACTTGGCGCTGGTACCTGCGAGCGACGGAGAAATTATACTCGCTTGTTTAAGTGCGCAGGTGGACGAAACTGCCATTGTGCCTACGTACGGCAGCCCATGCTGTCATCGCAGTTTATCGACGGCACCCAGAAGTTGCTGGATCCGGTGTCCATAAGAAGCTTGAAAGACTGCGGGGGTGTGCCAACGGTGAGGACTCCGAAATACTGCATCTGTTGGCACGAAAATAAAGGAATAGGAGAAGGATGCATCAGGTTGAGAGGCACTTCCGGTCCCAAGGATTCACTGTGAACATGTATGGTCAAAACGCGAAGCAGACATTGCACATAATGAAAATCCGCACTATGGGCACGGACATGGCAGTCTGGCCATCAGGTTAGCATCACCAGATGTGGAATATTGGAGTTCGTTTGACCGAAAGGCAGTGACGTGTCGATACATCGCAGGTGGGCTAAAATATCGACCAAGTAAAATCGGGTGAAATTTTTGTTCATATTCTAGGGCCACTTATGGCAATTCAGTATAGTTAACAGAGAAATAAAATGTCGCCCTGGTACTTCACAGTTAAGTAACAATTAAAGAATTCTGCGCCTTAAACACAAGGAAACAAGCATATCAAGTATTTTTGTTGGGCTTACATTCAGGATGTTTGCGAGAGTTATGGGAATGGGATCACCAGGCGCGCGTCCCAGGTTCTTAGTTTCATTGACGTCTCGCCATTGGAGCTGGATCCTGAAAAGCACAGAGGGGAGCGAGTGATAAGTGATGTCATTATGAATCACTGCGGGCTTCTTATTAAAGGAGCAATTTTTCCGGCGGGACAGGGCATTATATGGACTGGCTTTACCGGGTAATTACCGCAAGTACTTTAAAAGTACACCAGTACATCTGCCACACACCACTGTTGAACGTCATCTTAATTAAAATAGCCCCATTCTATGCGGTAACAATTGGAACCAAAGGCTCGTGCAGCGAAGTGTCGAACAAGAGCTGAAATATTTTCGAAATGGTCTTTCACACGAGTACTTGCAGATTTATTGCAGCAATCAACATTTAAACCTTGTGTGCGCTGTCCCATAGGTAATTCTCCTCCATACATGGTGCGGATACAAAGCGACACACAGACGCGCGCGCACACACGGACGGACAGGCAGATAGAGAAATAAGCTTATACTTCTGCAGTGTGGAAAGGTACATGCAAAACTAATTCTGGGGTAGCTGACAGTAATGAAAAGAGGCCTATATTTTTCGTTAAACAACTCTTTTCTGATAGCACTAAATATAACTTTGGTTCACCAAGCGCGTTGACGCAGTTTTTTTCTAGGGTCCTCAGCTGATGCTAAGGCGAAACTTCTCTTCCTTTCCGGAATCATTTGTGGAAGAGTGTCGTGTGCGGTGCTACTGCCCTCTCCACCTTATGAAAGTTTTTGCACTCCCTCTGTTTGTTTAGTACCTATCATGGCTTTTCTCCGTAGCTTTTCATCCTCAGCTTACTCTCCTCATATATTATTAGCTTTAATATGTTTTATTTATAGTAGACACGGGACATTATAATACTCGTAACACGGGGCGGTGTGCACCAGTCCCAGGATCAATGGTTATTGCGCGGAAGGTTTTTAATACAGTGATGTAGATTTATGGAATGAGGTTACAACATTGCGGCTGTGCACTGCACTTTTGTTTTTTCTATTGTTCTGAATTTCCCGACTTCTTATTTATTAACGCGATAGCGTTATTAGGCTCATTTCTCGATCTTGCCATGCCCGCTATCCGTCCGCTATCAGCCGTGCTCATCCAGTGTACATGGAAATACGTCACCACTGCCAACCGGAAACTGAGGCAGCCAGATGCGAAGGTTACCTGGAGGGTGAGAAGTAGGGCAATGATGCTGCGGTGTATGGTATGACAGAAATGGTGAGTGGTGATTCATTAAGTGTCGCGTCTGCGCAGGGAGTTAGTTCTCCCGCCATTGGTGCATGCGCCGATGAGTCACTGTTGACGTGATACCGTTACTGGGCTCATCCGGCGACTTTCCGTATACCTTCTATCAGCCGTGCTCATGAAGCGACCACGGAAGACAGTGTTTCCATCAACCGCGAAGTACGTCTGCGCACCCAAAAGAGAGCTTGCGCCTGAAGCTGTAACCGTGCGTAGTTGGAATGTGGAAAGGAGAAGGCAGGCCCGTAGCCTTCCCGAGAAGACGGAAAGGATGCGTGTTTTAGTCCATTGCCGCTTCTGCGCAGAGAAGCTCCTTCTCCCACGCAAAGCCGTTGTCGCTAGTTTCGTTAGGTTAAACTTCAGCGCTCGGAGAGCATGAATGGAGATTCCAAGCAGCTCCGTTCGAAGCTCTTCCTTGACGACGACGGTAACGCTATCGCGTCTTACATCTTAAGACCTCAATGTAGATGTCCCCTGAAACTTTTTTTTTTGTCCATATAACGTCTATTCGCACACATCCAATCCGGCAAGAAGCACGCGTGCTGCTGAAGCATCTATCTAGCCGTACACACGGACTGAGTACGCTCGAGATGAATCGGAATTTCTGCGCCTGTTTTATCGCGCACAAGCAGCCACAATAAACATCAATGCTTTATTCGCTGACTCTGTGCTCTACGCATTGCCTAATAAACATGCTAGTATAGACTCTCAACAGATACCCTTGCTTTTGTGCGCCTCACAGGTGACTTACCTTAACTGTCCAAGCGAGCCGCCAATCAAGGCGATGACTAGGATAAGCGTAGCACAGTACGCCATCGTTGCGTTTGCTGGAAGAACCACAGGGGGAAAAAAAGCACCTCTACTGCCGGCTGGTGACGGCTGCTTCCCCTTAAGTACGCCGCTTATCAAACCACGCGCGGCTGAACTGCAAACAGAAGCTTTGTCGTTTTGCCAAGCATGCAGGCCGCTTTCTCGGAGCCTTCTGCTCGAAAATGTTTCTTCTTTGTCTTGTCGATTTCTTCCTTGGAAACTTTGGCGTTTTAACGGGTCGTACACGCTCCACCTTTAAGATTGATATGAGTTTAGTTATTCCGATTCGACAGACTGGTTTTTCTCAAACGCATCAAACGCGCTGTACTACTACGAGGACAGTGTGTGTTGTTTTCCTCCAAATGTTCGTACCGTATGCTGTCCACTGTGCCTTGGTATAAGTACGTGCTCTGGCTTGCTTTCTTTTCATTCTCTGTAACACTCCACTATATTGAACGGGAACGAGTGCATGCTAGTTACCCCATGAGCGGGCGATAGACCCATTTCTGGCTTTTGTTTCTTGGCTTTCATGGATCCACACAGCAGCTTTGTGCATTAGCAAAATGGAATGGCCAGGGGCAGATGACTGCTCCCAACCCATCTAGTGACCCCATCTAGAATAACTGCTCACACGAAATAAAAAGTTATGGTTGCCATTGCAAACGTTTTTTTTTTTTCTTTCCGCATGAATTCTGTAAAGCATCCACATGGGTTCTGTGCCTCTTCTTCTACTGCATTGATCTTTGATTTTGCATGAACTTTCAATGGCAGTAAAGTAGCTGGGGCTCTCAGCACTATTAATTTTTATTTAATCCTTTTTATATGTTGCAGCGTATTTTTAAAGGGATCGTGAAACACGTTTTGAGCCGAGGAAATTAATTGGAGTGATACGGGGTCAAGAACATCTCAGCTGAACAACATAAAGTTCACAATCACACTGCAGAATTTGTGACCCCTTTCCCATGATTATTTTAATTTCCCTCCGAACGTCCTTCCGCACTCGCGCGGCACCAATGTGTTTATGCGTCCACTGTACTCGGGTACAGTTTAAGAACGGGAACGGGAGTTGCCCCTGCGCCTTATCACCGCAGCCGGCTGTTCCTCCGCGCTGCACAAGGAGTGCATTATTGCCACAACTTTCATGTCGGCATGCACGTACATACGGACTTGATGGAACTGAATTCCGAAAAAAAGAGACATTTGCTTTCCCTGGGGAGTTTCGAACCACGGACCGTCCTACTATCCGCATCGTGGGAATTTCGGTCAAGCGCCGAGCACAGCTCGAGGACAGGAAGAGTAAGGGCAGGATCCCTGCTGAAACGTTCCGCATATACAGAATTATGGGAATATGAAGTTCATGCGGAGTATGACGCTTCGAGTCAAAAGCTAAAGCAGTCATTATCGTATGAGTTCTCAAAATAAAAATGTCTGACAGAGTTTTCGTTTTGCTGTCTTAAATGAAGGGCGAAATCAGGCTCCGTATGTTTTTCATATACTCCGTAAATACGGAATTTATATGGACAAGGATTTACCTAGTGTTTCTGTATAGTCCTAAAGAGAGGAAAATGGTGTAAAAGTTTTCGAATGTTATCCACTATTTTCTTATCACGTGTTTCTATAAAAATATTCAGTGCCCTGTGAAGAAAGATGACCAGCGGAGCTGTGGGGCGTAATGTTAGAATCGTCTTGGCGGTTAATTGTCATATACGTAGTTTGTTTCCGGATATTTCCGGTAAAACAAGTCGCCATACTCCCTCCGTAGATGGGCATGTGTTGACAGCAGGCCGTAATTTTGTAACGATTACAACTTCACTGTGAACTAACTAATTATGACAAGTAAATGAAACTCAGCCAAATGGTAGAGTCGTCTTAGCGGCTAGCTGTTATACAATTTGTTTCGGCATACTTTCGATAACGCAAGAGTTAAAGCTGTTTTCTGTAATCAGACTCCTTCCGTAGATGTCCATGCTTCACTGTACAATAGGCAATGTTGCCAAGCCCGCTTACAACGATCGAGCTTGCACCCATCTTAATGTTGGCTTCACCTCTAAACAGAAATGCATTGCTCTTAAGACATTTTTGTAGGGGAAATATCTCTTCTTTTATTAAGATATGAAAACCCTAGAACCCTTTTTTTTTTCTATACTAGGAACGGATGTTTTAGCGACGGGAAAACCTGCTCCGGAAGGAGCGTGACACGATACCAGAACGGAGTGTCCAGCCCTTGAACAGCTTGCGTTAGGGTAAGTAAGAACACCGTATTCCCACAATTATATACACACGGAATGTTTCAGTAGGGGAAAGCTGCCCCTCTTTCTTGTCCTTATTCGTTCCTCGAGTTGCCACGATGAAGTACCAACTAGCCCGCATAGGTACCTTAATTTTCGCTATCCGCGGTGCCACGGAAGCGGCATGTCTTCTCCCCTGCAGACAGTTGTAGGTGGCGGCTGAGCTTCGCGCGTTGGTGTGAACACTTTGGCTGATAGGACGCGCTGCACGGCGGGAGATCAGCGCATGACACTGAATCCCTCTGATTAAACGATTTCTAGATCAAAAATCTCTTGAAGTGGGGGGCTATTTCGGCAGAACTCAACATTGTCCGCAAAGCGTAAGGTAAACAGAAAGCAATGTATGCTGTGAGGATCAGGTGGGTAGAATTTCGGTGGTCTTGTGCTTCGCCCCAGTCTCGTCTGACAGGACTTGAGCAACTGGTGCGTCCATCAGCGGAGCTTTAAGTAACTAAAATGTGTTGCCAGCTTCCAGAGCGAAATGAGGGCGGCTGCCAGTAGCAAGCAGTTCGTGTTGTTGCAAATCTGTATCGGTAATTCAGTCCTTTGCGCTCATTGGGAGGCACAGACACAAAGCGGGGGGAAGTCGGTTGCAACAAACGGCTCGGTACACGCACTGAACGATATATGAAGGCGCGCTGCTGCGACCCGGAAACCAACTGCTGACATCAGCAGCCTACACGATTGCTTTCCACATTCTACTCAGTGTGTCAATCGTCTTGTGGCAAGTAATCTGATAAGATGAACTTAAAGCAAGAATGAACTAATGGTCTCTTATTTGCCGGTCTTGAGCAGTTCTCAGCAGTCCAAAACTGCTCTCTCCATAAAGAATTCTATGGGAGGGGAAAATGTATACACACCTGCTCTAGAGACGTTCTTGGCAGTCCAAAATGACAAAAGACACCAGTAGACAAACACAATAGCGTCTAAGCTTGCTACGGGCAATACTTATGAAAAAAATGTCGCTGTCGTCGGAGAGCAGACGATGCAACGACGACGATTTCTTGTTACTAGAAGTGCACAAAATAAAAGGTGACCAACAGCAGATATCTCCTCTTCGAGGCGCGTAACGGCGGCGATGACGCGTAATTGGGGTAAAACATTGGGGTAAAATTGGCGAGGTTTCGCAATAAGCGGGGGAAAGTATTGGAAAGCTTTTCAGCGTAATTGTCACTTGTCTGGTGTTCGCGAAGAAGCGATTTTCGGTGGAGATGTTCTTGAGCACGCAACCTCAATCTCTCACGAGTTAGTTTACTACGCTCAAAACGTGTTTCAGGACCACCTTAGGGAAGTAACGAGGGGCGCGCTGTTGCACCCCAGGAGAGACAATGACTGAGAATTAGAGATCAGAGAGGAAGGAAACGCCATTGTTAATCCTCTGGAGCAGGAATTTGTTATGTCACACCATCGCGACAAACATGAGGACGTGGGTTGAGGATTGTTCGTGCGTGTGTCCGCGTGTTTCTAAATGCCCCCGCCATCACAATTTTCGTTCTTTCTAATCAGTTTCAAAAGAGAATTAACCACCGAATAATTTTCTAGGCAACGACTATTCAAGAACAAATGAAATGAAGTGTAGTGCGGTCGAGCTGGGCACCATGGGCGTGTGAGAGAGAGATAGGATTGAATTTTATTCTACTGTGAGAGCTGGCCTACATTTCGGTCCTCTTTGTTGTGCCTTCAGCGGTTGTCGCAGTGGAGTAAGGACTGGTTGGCCGTAGCCGTGAGGTGACTGCTGAGGATTCCAGTGTGATTGAGATGCTGCTTCTGGGGGTACCTAGGTGGCCCCTAATTTTATGTCCCCCAAATTTTATGGCTGTGGAAGAGAGGACGGTATCAGCTGGGGGGGGGGGATCATTCGTGTTTTATTTTTATAAAATACATCCCAAGTCGGATTAAAGGGATGTTACATTAATACGTTATTAGTATGCAGGATGCATGTTAACGAAAGCAGGCATGCAATGTCGGTGACAAATGCGGCCATGCCAAAAGTTTCCGACTCGGCTTCCTTCCCTTGACGAGAAAGCGAATGTTCTTTCCTTGTGCGCGCTGCCCGCATTTCGGAGCCACCTTCGTCAACCTTCACTGCAGAACAGAATGCGTGCCTGGCTACGAGCAAGGATATGTCTGGCCCATAGGCGCTAATTAATACGTGGTCTGCTCTCGACTAACCTCGCATGCTGAACGAGGAGTCGGAGGAGGATGAAGCGCTTCGGAAGAGACTTCGGCGGGTCATCTCGCTGCTTCCATTAGCGAGGAGCGGAAGGAGGACGGAAACGCGCTCCTCGTGAGAGGAGGTGTAGTGCACAGTGTTTGAGCAGAGAGTGCGACCACCCTCCGACCAAAACGCCTAATTGACCCTCTCAGAGACGGGGATCACCATTAAAACATGATGTACATGATGTACAATCTCGTCATGATGAACAGCGATGGGTTATCACGACCAGAATCTCTGTAGGTTCTCGAGAGGGACGGTGGATTGTTATTCCGGATTGAGGAGGTGCATTTTCGTCCATGCATGGGGGAATATTAGTTCTTACAGATCACTTCGGAACAGGAGCTAAGCTCGAACAATTACTTTTTCGAACGCCTGTTTGACCTGATGTTTCCCTTATGCTGCTTTGAAAGACTCCGTGTTTCTGCAGCTTACTCCGACTGATAGTAAGCTTTCTGTTAAAAAAAGAAAAACAGAAGCAAACTGGTATCCAGTACTTCGGGGTGTTTCTAGGACTCACAACACCCAAATGTAATTATGCGTGTGATTTTTGTTTCATACTTAACGTGCAGAAGACTCCTTCGTCACGAATAGATCGCGTGCTGCAAAAAGTTGACCTTACTGGGGTGCGGTTCCCATGCCTGTCCCGTGGTTTACGACTTCCGGTTGGCTTTCGACAGAAAACCTGGATCCGTGCAAAGTTTTATAGCTAACACCTCTTAATTATAGCGACGAAAGGGGCAAAGAGAAGTAATAAGCAGTCACAGTCGCGGTTCGTCTGTGTCCGTTCTCTAAATAATCATGTCGAAAGTTCCCCAAAACAGAGCATTACTTGTGTTGAGATGTAAACGCTCTTGGGGACCAGGTTTGACTCATACCAGTCACCCCTTCCCCTCTCAAGATCCTCCGTATCCTTGGCCAAATAGCCATCCTTACTCGAATACGCAGGATTTCTCCCCCAAAATACAGCTGGCACGCGGCAAGCTGCGTGCGTTTGCCTAATACCGTGATGAAGGCGAGCGCTACAAGATTCGTGTTGGAACCCTTGAACTCAAGGGCTGTGTTTACCGCTATGATTCCCGCACAGACAGTATCATCCAGGTATCTGTAAGTAACCCGCAAGCATTAGCAGAAAGCCCAGAAACAGCGAAATGACACCTTGCAAGCAATGGCTGCAAACCAACAAGACCAGAAACTATTTCAATAATAACTGCGAATTTTCGCAGCATGCTGGGCAAAATTGATGCACTAAAAACATTCATCCACACATGCTCTGCAGATATAACAATTGGTACTGAAACCTGGATTTCCCCAGACATAGCTGACAGCGAACTCGCGCTCTCGACTTCGTTTGCACTTTATCGTAAAGATAGGATCAGCACCCGCGGGGGAGGCGTAATTGTTGCAATAAAGCATGAATTCCAACCTTCTGCCATATCAATCGATTCGCCCCTTGAACTCGTCTGGGTAAACGCTTGTCTCGGTAGTGTAACGTGCCTGATTGGTGCCTGTTATAGACCGCCCGACTGCAGCCCTGACTTCGTCGAATTACTAAGCGAGTCCCTGGAGTTAATTACACTCAAATTTCCTAACTCAGTAATCATTTTAGCCGGGGACTTTAACTACCCCGCAATAGATTGGCCGACCTTATCAGTAAACTCTGCCCAAAATAGAACAGAAAGCGTTAATTTCGCCAATTTGACTCGTTATTTTCAGCTAACCCAACTTGTGCTAGAACCTACACGTAGCAATCACATTTTAGACCTAATCTTTACCACCCACTCCGATCAGGCCATCACTCAAGTTTTAGAAGAAATTAGTGAGCATAAGCTGATTCACTGTACATTTTATTTGCCACGCGCAGGTAGAGGGGAAGTTACAAAACAAATTCGCAATTTTGCACGCGCAGACATAGAAAAGATAAGCCGTATGATGACGAGTTTTTCGAGCAGCTTTGAGGTTAACTTCAATAATCAAAATGCGGACGAAAACTGGATGGCGTTTCGCGATAAACTCAAAGAAATCGAAAGCTCATGCGTACCTCTAACGACAATAAAGTAAAACGACCCATGGTTTACGCGAGAAGTAAAAACATGTTTAAACAAAAAGAAAAGAGCGTACAGGAAGGCGGCAAGGACGAAGTACGCGGATGATTGGTTAAACTACAAAAAAGTCAGTAGTGAGGTAAAAATTGCAATTCATAAAGCTAAAGATAAATACTTTAACAAAACCCTTCCGGATACCTTAAGTAGTGACCCCAAAAAACTTTTGGCGTGTTCTGAACCCTAAAAATAACCAAGCAGTTCCACAGCTGAAAGATGATAACGGTATCATGCTTCCTTCAGATGAATGCGCAGAGTCTTTCACCAAACATTTCCAAGATAATTTCACGCGCGAACTCCCCCTCCACTCCCTCACGTCACCGCACATCCCTATAACACACCAGTTTGAGCCTATTACAATCACAGTAAATGGTGTCACCCGTGCAATTGAAAGACTTTCAACGACTACAAGCCCTGGCCCTGACGGCATAACTACAAAGATTCTTAAGACTACTTGCCCTGCATCAGCTTACTTACTAACCCTGATATTCCAGCAATCACTAGAAACAGGCTGCGTGCCAAAAGACTGGAAAGCTGCGCACATAAAGCCATTGTTCAAATCTGGGGACAAAACGCACCATACGAATTATCGACCTATTTCTCTGACTTCTATTTGCAGCAAATTATTTGAGCACATATTGTACAGCCATATAATGACCTACCTAAACCAAAACAATCTTCTGCTCCAAAACCAACACGGATTCCGACAAAACCTTTCATGTCAAACACAGCTTTAGGAATTATTGACTGACCTTCACAAATCCCTTCACATGTCCCTTGACACCGACGCTGTTTTTATAGATTTTACAAAGGCCTTCGACCGTGTGCCTCACAAACGCTTACTTTTAAAAATAAATAGCCTAAACCTTGATTACAATACAACGAGATGGATTGGTGAATTCCTAACTAACCGTACGCAGTCTGTTAAACTAAATAACTACATTTCCCGTCATATTCCCGTCACATCAGGCGTCCCACAGGGCTCTGTCCTCGGGCCCCTTTTGTTTTAAAGCAAAGCTTTCTACCTCTACCCCCCAAGGGTTCTTTCGCGACCGTTGGTGTCACCAGAAAACTCCAGCGAACAAATAAAAGAATTTACTGGCACCGCCGGGAATTGAACCGGGAACTAATAGACTACCAAAGCGAGAGCCCGTTGTCTTACCGATTTAGCTACGAGCCCACGCGAACACGGGTAGACAAATGGTGTACTGACCAAGCACATCTACGGGTTTACTCCCTGCCTTCTCGCTGAATGCCACGTGAAAGCGTCACACGACCACTCACGCCCGTCTAGCGGCCCTGTGCGCACCTTGCTCATGTGCTAAGAGTTACCAAAATTAAAGGAAGCTCACACCAATCCATGGAATCTCACTTTTAGTACGCCAATGTGCTAAAACCCGTGGCTTCCAGTGTTCACGTAAACAATCACAGCTCCTTGTCGTCCGCCCTCACGCCAAATCAAGGAATACATTCAAATACTTCTTGATGACCAGGCCATCACTCCAAACCCCAGCATCAAGATCCTGGGCCTACATTTCCAGGCCAACACCAAGAGTGACGTCTCCTTGCAGCGCCTCAAAAACAGCATTAATCTAATCATACACATGATCAGGCAACTTGCCACAAAGAAGCGAGGCCTAAAAGAATCCGGTACCTTTCGATTAATTGAAGCTTTTGTCCTCTCGAGAGTTACTTACGACAAACCCCTATCTTCTTCTCGACGAGGAAGACATAGAGATGATTTATATAATGATTAGAAATGCGGTTGAGCAGGCCATTGGTCTTCTCATGAGTGTGTCCACACTGAGGCTGCTTAGCACGGGCTCGAAAACACGGTGGAAGAGCTGATAGAAGGCCATCGTTCTAACCAGAAGGTCCGACTCAGAACCGCGGTGGGTAACCGCATGCTTCACCAGATTGGCTGGGCAGCCCAGAATGTCACTCCGCTTGACGTACTCCCAGACTCTTGGCGACTAAAACTAAAGATGCTCCCTTTGCTTAGAAATATGAACCCCTCACATGACGAGGGTCAACGAAAAGCACGGGCTCAAGCGCTAAACACCACACTCGGTGGGGCTCATGCAGTTATCTACACAGACTTCTCCAAACATCGAGGGCAGCAACACGCCATCATCGTGGCTACCTCTAGAACCAACCTCCTTGCGTGTACCTCGCTTAGGACCCAACAAATGACGGCAGCAGAAGAGGCAGCCATCACCTTGCCTCTCACTCAACCAGGGGTTCGGAGGGTAGTCACCGATTCCCAGCAAGCCTACTGGAATTACCCGTCGGGTTGGGTGTCCTGACCTGCACTGTGCGTGCTAAAAAACCACTCCCCAAACGGTTCCATTCAGCTCATCTGGACACCGCTTCACGCTTCAATGGAGGGCAACAAATACGCCCACCCAACAAGCCTGCGCTTTTACCTCCCGTGCTATGAAGCTGCACGAGGACAGTCACCCGCTTGTCACGTCCAGGGAGATAATCCAGCATTATCGCCTTCTGAGACAGACCGTACCTTCGCCTTACCCTGACCTTTCCAGAGAACAACAAACTACCCTACGGCTCATACAATCCGGGCTCCTTCCCACAGCCTACGCGTCTTCACGTAATGCATCCGAATCGCTATGACGCTGAATGTAAATTTTTCTCAGAAGTAGGAATACTCCGCCCCGTAATCGGGGTGTGCGACTTTAGCCCTGAGCACCCTCCTCTCTTTCCGTCAACTACCCAACAAGAGCAATGGGAGATGCTGCTGTCCAGGCCCTCTCTACCTACCCAGCTTCAGCGGGTGGACAGAACACAGGCCGCGCGGACTGCATATGGGCCCCACAGAAGAAGGAATCACTCCCCAGGGCTGCACTCTGGGCCGTTCAGAAATCTGAACAGAAGTATTTCTTCCTCCTTCTTCTCAGCCGCAAGTCTCGTCGCCTCCGTCCGCGGCGCAGAGACGGAGAAGTCAGATCGTCGAACACCGGGTTGGAGCTTACTTTGATTTTATAAAAAAAAGTTCATGCATCATGCGTTGATTTAACCTTACCAAGAATATCTCTTTGAAGTAATAAATGGTGTGGTTCAGTGCATTTCACTTCTCTCTGGTTTTACTATTTGTAGAGCGATGTGAGTGATTTTAAGTGACGTCGCATGAGTAATCGTTATGGGTGCCGTTTACAGCTTTGCTTTCCAACCATATTCACGGGGTGGATTGGCGTGATTTTTGATTTATATCAATGACATCGAAACTGGCGTAACATCTTCCATTCCTCTTTTCGCGGATAATTGTGTAATATACCGGCAAATAACTAACCCCACTGACGTATCTGCTCTTCAATCTGACCTAACGCAACTATCGAAATGGTGTAACACATGGCAAATGGGCATAAACTTAGAAAAAACCAAACACGTAAGGTTTTCTTGTGCGCTTGACCGGCCCTTAAATCGCTACACAATAAATGAGAGAGACGTACAATCGGCTTCATCATATAAATATCTTGGAATTTATATAACCTCTGATCTGAGCTGGAACTCACACATAGAGTACATAACCAATAAATGTTTCAAAAAACTGGGCCTCTTAAAACGTCGATTACACCCTGCGAGCTTGAACACTAAGCTCCTTGCATATACTTCGCTAATTAGACCATCGTTGGAATATGCGTCAGTTATCTGGAACCCGCATTATCATTACCTAACAAATTTACTTGAGTCTGTGCAAAGCCGCGCGGTGAGGTTTATCTCGTCATCTTACTCACGTCATCACAGCGTATCTGCCCTAAAGCATTCCTTAAACCTTATGCCACTCGCCATGCGCAGAAAATATAATCGACTGGTTTTCTTCTACTCCGTACTTCACCACGCTTCTTCAGCTTCCCAGTTCCACCTTCGAACTGCCAGTTACGTTTCATCCAGACTGGACCACTCCCGTAAAATCGAACCAATTTTTGCAAAAACAAATAAATACCAAAATTCACCTCTTGTCCTGAGCATTACAGAATGGAACACGTTGCCCGAACACATAGTATCTTCAATAAACTTACCATCTTTTCAAACGGCGCTATTATCATATCTACAAAAAGAGTACCTTGCGCAAATAGATGCAGTTTAACTTTATCAATTTCAGGCCCAGTGTTACATGTTCCTTCATTGCTCTGTCTGTGCTATGACTTGGTGTTAAATGCTCAAGTGTGTTATAGTGTTAAATGCTCAAGTGCTGCCTTGCTCTTTTAAAGCACTTTTTGTGTTCATTGTTAGCCTGATGTCAAATTTCTCATGCAAAAATTGTATTGCTTGCCTTGTATAGGTCAATCTTCTATGTTTTTGTTTGTATACTCATACAATGTATATTATCCGTTCAAGTTTTGCTTTTCTGGTCCCCCCCCCCCTATGTAATGCCCTTCGGGGCTTTTAGGGTATCTAAATAAAAAAATAAAAAAAATAAAATAAAATATATTCAGCGTCACTTTGTGGGTTTCGTCCGCACTGATTATTTTACTGAGGAGGTTGCATTTTTCCGTGTGTTCAATATTTAATTATCTGTTTCCTTCCGCACTTTTCTGTTAGGTTGCAGGAATTTAAAATTGTTCACCTTTTTCTGGTTTATCGATTTCACACAGGGTATAAAGTACCGCTCGGACTAATCCAGGCCACGTGGGGTTGTATACGTGGTTGTGCAACTGAGGTTTGTACACAGGTGTTTGATCTTTAAAAAAATTTCACCGGCTTTTGAGGTGGGAAGGGCATTGCCTTCCAACCGCATGTGTTTACACAACGGTATGCATTACCTGTCATGACAGCGCGATGCATGCCCTAGTCTCTTTCCTCGAAGGAACATGCTAACCAGAATGGACGTCTCTTCTATTTGCCTAGAATGCAACGAGACTGTCGCATTGAGGCGCCGGCGTTCAACTTCGCTGCTAGTGTTATCGGTAGGTAAGAGCTGGCTGCGCGTGTCCTGTTGCGAAACCGTGGACGGTGAGCGGGCTTTCGGAGAGGACCGCTGTGTACGCCCTTTGGGTAGCCGGTGCTGAAACAGCGCCGATTGGCGCCCGAACAGGAGTTCACTCACTCGTCCGCCCGCTGCCGTTCCTACGTTAACCTGACTGCGAAGCTAGACGCCTGAATAACTGGTCCGAGCGCCGCTTCGCGGGTCTCTTGCTCTTAGGATGGGAGGAAAAAGATACGGAGCTCTTTTGTTGTTGATGGTGGCACGAGCTGCACTGTCCCAAATCAGGTAAGGAGCCCTGTCTATCCCTACGGCAAACGTAGCAAGTGTAAACACTTAGTATTTATAGGTTCAGGTGGGCGACGACACATTTCAGTTCGTCACAGCCTCACAGGTTACCGAACGCCATCGCACGAGAGGTCGCTGGTTTGGCTTGGCTAAAGAGTGCGAGCTTTCGCTAGCATAAACAACTCGCATTTATGCAGAGTTGATGCGAGCGTTTGGGTAATGGACGATAAGGACAGAGAAAGAAAACAGTGTATGCAAGTTTTGTAGCACAGGTTACGAGATAAACACGTCGCTCGATTGGTCAGCGCCGCCCCGGCTTACGTAAACGCCTTTCCGATAACATGCACTCTAGACGGTATATAGCTTTGTGCGTGGGTGGCTCAGCGATACTGAAACGTGGGCCTTATCGTTAGCTTTGAGCAATGGGGGTTTTAGCAAGGCCATATTAGGTAGGGTACGCATGTCCACATTAAACGATCAGGCTTGATCAAGTAGGCTTAACAGAGCGATATGGGCACTGAATAGCGGGGACCGCCAATATAGCTGAGAAAATCATAGCGACAGCAGGGGAACTCAACCTCCCTTTAATTTGGGCTGTTATGGTCTACAATGGATGGAAAGTTTTGCTCAGTGAAACTACTTGTGGCAGCAGTACTTAATTGTTTCCTCCTCGTGCCTATTTGCGCTCGAGCCGACATGTTTCCACGCGGACTATTCGAAGCATAAGTGATCTGAGAACTTCAAACCGCTTACTAATTTGTTTTGCTCGTTCTATCATATAGTTACTTAGACGACATGCACAAACTTAGAACGATGTCTCTTCTCAGAGATCTTCAGGTCAGCCTCTGATAAATGCGGAGAACATTACTATTCGTTATTTGTTCGGCCTTAATCGCGCACTTCTCCATCCAAACTTTCACCCAGTACTCTTCCTTTTTACACCGAGGGCATTTGCAAGCGGAGCCTTGTTGACTTGAGTTAGGTGCTCATTGAAAAAAAAAAGGTCGAAGGTGACATCTAAGTTTAGGTCTTAAGATGTACATCGTCGGTGAGGGATCGTTGTCAAACAGAATTACTACATTTACCATCTATGCTTCACAGCACTGAAGGTAAGCGAAGAGAGAAAGATTAGCAGCAAAGGTGTTTAATCGCCGTGGCACAGCAAAGGCAGAGGCCCTCTGTGTTTCTGCGGCTTAAAGCGGGGGACACATTGGCGGAGAGGGACGCGTCTGTGCACGCGATTACCCGTTCCGGTAGCCGGAACGGCCCCCGCCTGGCACCCAAAACCGGCTCTCCGCATGCGTCAAACCTGCTAGATATTTTCCGCCGCTGCCGCGCGTCAAACGTGTGGGCGGCAGCCAATAACAGCACGAGGCGCGGAAGCGTCATTCATGACGTTTCGCGCGGGTTTCAAAGTGGACGAGTACGGATTTCTGGGCTAGTTGGTGATGCTTTGACGAAAAATTCATAGCGCATAAAAACAAGGGGGTATATATTTGTACGTGACTTCCAAATAAAGTTAGTTGAAAGTGCGCTCCGTGTTGTCTCTCCTCTTCTCTGTCCTTGTTTTTATGCGCTATGAATTTTTCGTCAAAGTGGAGCCTCCGCTCCTGGATTTCGCGAGGTGGCTCTCTCCAACGTTACTAGAATGTTGGCTTTCTCCTGCGCCGCAGCCACGAGCAGCTCAAGGGCGGCCCGCATTGCCGAAAACGATCTGCTGATATCTCTGGTACGAGCAGAACCAAATATATGGGATCAAAAAAAATCGCGCCAATCCACCCCGTGAATGTGGTTGGAAAGCAAAGCTGTAAATGGCACCCATAACGATTACTCATGCGACGTCACTTAAAATCACTCACATCGCTCTACAAATACTAAAACCAGAGAGAAGTCAAATGCACTTAACCACACCATTTATTACTTCAAGGAGATATTCTTGGTAAGGTTAAATCAATGCATGATGCATGAACGGTGTTTGGTTGAGTTTTATTGGTGTAGCAAGAGTGGAAACTTTTTTTTATAAAATCAAAGTAAGCTCCAACCCGGTGTTAGGCGATCTGACTTCTCCGTCTCTGCGCCGCGGACGGAGGCGACGAGACTTGAGGCTGAGAAGGAGGAGGAAGAAATACTCCTGTTCAGATTTCTGAACGGCCCAGAGTGCAGCCCTGGGGAGTGGTTCCTTCTTCTGTGGGGCCCATATGCAGTCCGCGCGGCCTGTGTTCTGTCCACCCGCTGAAGCTGGGTAGGTAGAGAGGGCCTGGACAGCAGCATCTCCCATTGCTCTTGTTGGGTAGTTGACGGAAAGAGAGGAGGGTGCTCAGGGCTAAAGTCGCACACCCCGATTACGGGGCGGAGTATTCCTACTTCTGAGAAAAATTTACATTCAGCGTCGTAGCGATTCGGATGCATCACGTGATGACGCGTAGGCTGTGGGAAGGAGCCCGGATTGTATGAGCCGTAGGGTAGTTTGTTGTTCTCTGGAAAGGTCAGGGTAAGGCGAAGGTACGGTCTGTCTCAGAAGGCGATAATGCTGGATTATCTCCCTGGACGTGACAAGAGGGTGACTGTCCTCGTGCAGCTCCATAGCACGGGAGGTAAAAGCGCAGGCTTGTTGGGTGGGCGTATTTGTTGCCCTCCGTTGAAGCGTGAGACGGTGTCCAGATGAGCTGAATGGAACTGTTTGGGGAGTGGTTTTTTAGCACGCACAGTGCAGGTCAGGACACCCAACCCGACTGGTAATTCCAGTAGGCTTGCTGGGAATCGGTGACTGCGCTCCGAACCCCTGGTTGAGTGAGAGCCAAGGTGATGGCTGCCTCTTCTGCTGCCGTCATTTGTTGGGTCCTAAGCGAGGTACACGCAAGGAGGCTGGTTCTGGAGGTAGCCACGATGATGGCGTGTTGCTGCCCTCGATGTTAGGAGAAGTCTGTGTAGATAACTGCATGAGCCCCACCGAGGGTGGTGTTTAGCGCTTGAGCCCGTGCTTTTCGATGACCCTCGTGATGTGAGGGGTTCATATTTCTAAGCAAAGGGAGCATCTTTAGTTTTAGTCGCCAAGAGTCTGGGAGTACGTCAAGCGGAGTGACCTTCTGGGCTGCCCAGCCAATCTGGTGAAGCATGCGGTTACCCACCGCGGTTCTGAGTCGGACCTTCTGGTTAGAACGATGGCCTTCTATCAGCTCTTCCACCGTGTTTTCGAGCCCGTGCTAAGCAGCCTCAGTGTGGACACACTCATGAGAAGACCAATGGCCTGCTCAACCGCATTTCTAATCATTATATAAAGCATCTCTATGTCTTCCTCGTCGAGAAGAAGATAGGGGTTTGTCGTAAGTAACTCTCGAGAGGACAAAAGCTTCAATTAATCGAAAGGTACCGGATTCTTTTAGGCCTCGCTTCTTGGTGGCAACTCGCCTGATCATGTGTATGATTAGATTAATGCTGTTTTTGAGGCGCTGCAAGGAGACGTCACTCTTGGTGTTGGCCTGGAAATGTAGGCCCAGGATCTTGATGCTGGGGTGTGGAGTGATGGACTGGTCATCAAGGAGTATTTGAATGTATTCCTTGATTTGGCGTGAGGGCGGACGACAAGGAGCTGTGATTTTTTACGTGAACACTGGAGGCCACAGGCTTTAGCACATTGGTGTACTAAAAGTGAGATTCCATGGATTGGTGTGAGCTTCCTTTAATTTTCGTAGCTCTTAGCACATGAGCAAGGTGCGCACAGGGCAGCTAGACGGGTGTGAGTGGCCGTGTGACGCTTTCACGTGGCATTCAGCGAGAAGGCAGGGGGTAAACCCGTAGATCTGCTTGGTGAGTACACCATTTGTCTTCCCGTGTTCGCGTGGGCTCGTAGCTGAATTGGTAAAACAACGGGCTCTCGCTTCGTTAGTCTATTAGTTCCAGGTTCGATTCCCGGCGGTGCCAGTGAATTCTTTTATTTGTTCGCTGGAGTTTTCTGGTGACACCAACGGTCGCGAAAGAACCCTTGGGGGGTAGAGGTAGAAAGCTTTGCTTTAAAAACAACTGCGTATCGCTTTCGCTTGCCTTGTAACTGCAAAAGACCACGCTGCATAAAGTAAAATTATAAGCAACATCTCTGAGAAGTGTCGGCATTGCAGTGTTTTTTTTTCTCCGTGTAGTCAGCGAAGGCTTCCTTTATCGTGGTTGATTCGGTGGTTTTATTAAAGTCCATGTGAAAAGAACAACCATCGAAACCATATTTTTGCCACATTGAATGAGAAAAGCATTTGCAGAAATCCACATAATTGTCAATAATGCGTAGCATTCTTACGCCGCTAGTTTTCATTGAGCTCTGTAGAGACAGATTTGGCTATGAGTAGCCTAATACGTTGGGGTATTTTATTTGAATTTTTATTTTGTTTCTTTTCGCCAATGATCTAAATTACACCATTATATTGATTAAGCACTTGACCAATAGTGCGTTTTTCCGCACATGACAGGCGTAGTGCTGGTTTCGTCCGTTCGCGCGATTATTTATTCCTGTTGCTCTTTTCCAGGCTTTTTTAGTTGAGTCTTCGTTTTTCAGAGGACATGTATAAGATGCATTTTTTAAATTTCGTCCTCATTTTTGCGAAATGGTTATATTGTGTATTTGGGGGGGGGATATTGTGTTTTACCATTTACCTTCATTACGCTATTACAACGACTAAATGCGTTACTTCCGCCAGTTATGCATTGTTGTGGAACTGCAGGGCGTTCCATGACTGGCTCGTCTCCGCAATTTTTTTTCGTAATTTCAACGTTCTTTTGTCGGCTTTTTAAAGTTACTTCTTCGTTTTCGAGCAGATGTAAGACATATTTTTAGTAAGTTCACTGTTGTGATTGTTTATTTTTTCTATTTTTGTAGTACATTTTAGTTTCTCAAAACTCCGCTTGGCCAATTATATCCATTTACGCTATTAATGGATATAATTGGCCCCAATTACTTAAAGCAACAATCTCCTACGAGAGGAAATCACGAGCATCGCGGGGCACCCAGGAGAACTCCGTCAAGCGTCAATGCGGCCCTTGTGCGGGCTGCTAAAGGCTGCATGCACGCACGACGGAACGGGGCGGAGCTGAGCGGCCCGACGCGTCGACGGCACCCGCGCACCATGTGTCTCCAATTCCACCAAACGGCGGCTGGGAGCGGTTTCCGGAACGTTTACCGGCGCCGAAAACCGGCTGCAAAGACGGACATTTGTCCGGCCCTTAAGATGTGAGCGTGAAAGGTTGCGGATGCGGGCTGTTGGTCAGTTAGAGCATGGATGTTACAGTTTAAGTGTTTCAAAGTGTTTGCTATGTGACGGACTCACTGTTTTTACTTTTCTGCTAAATAAGAGAGAGTGAATTGGCGTTAGGAAAAGGGGGTAAACAGATGACAGGGAACTCAAGGGTGGAACCTGACATCTAGGGCCCCAGATGCAGCAGCTTCTTCCCTTCCCCATCTCAATCGGCTGATCTTGAGGTAAAGAGCTGGTCAAAGCCCACTCCCATGTCTCGATAGATGTGTAGTATGTAATGTTTGAATTGCTATTTCCTTAGCATACCCTTGTACCTGGCTCGGTTGCGTGGAAGAAAGTGTATATGTGATGATGTCTGATGTTCCCGGCGTTCATCCTTGTCCACATTTATTTGCAGATACTTCTGTTATTTTATTTGCCTCATGCAGAGTTTGTAATTTTTCGGCAGTTCTCATGCCTTTTGGTCGGTGCCTCGTCCTCTTCCAGACCCTAGAGTTCGGGTTTCCAGGTGACGTTGTTAACTTTCTTCATTGTGGATGGGAGTATCTTACCAAAGCGTTTTGGTATTCTTCCTGCAGATAATATTCTAACGCCTTTTGAGAGTCTGCAATGGTGTTTACGCTTATATTCGATACCTCCACGAGTCGGTTTGCCAACACGATGGCTTCGTTTTCTGCTTCTTCTTTCCTGTATATTAGAGGGTCATGCAGCCACAAAGATTGCCAGAGTGTTCATACACGAAAATTGCAGTCTGCAACTTTCGTACTTCCGAGAGCCAGTGTATACTGCGTTTTCATGATACTGGAACTTCCCTCGAATGAAGTTGATCCTGCCATATCGCCTGTCCTTGTGTAGGTTTGGATTTACGTTTTTGATAGAGAGTTTCGATGCCGAGTCGGTGGATCAGTGGTGTGTCCGTGATGGCTTGCAATCGATACGTTGGCGGGGGGGGGGAAGGTGCCTCTCTCTCATGGGATGACTCATCCCGATTTTGTTTTCCGAGCCCACACCCTCAGTGCCAAGAGAGCTGTTTCTCTGGTTTATTCAAAAGCTTTTTAAGGACGCAACTGGAGGACCTACTCGTGATCATGGTCATCAACAACCAAGCTAGGTCCACTGCAGGGCGAAGTCTCTCCGACGGAACTTCACCCGCCCCGGTGCTGCGCTTCCCGAGTCTATTCTTTGCCTCCGAACGTTCTTATTTTCTCCCTCCATACAGTCAAAGGCCTTCCCCTTCTCCTCGACCCGTCTGTGGGTGTCCATTCTGCTACCCTGGTGGCCCACGAGTCGTCAGTTCGTCTCACGGAAAAAGTTGCGTCCTGCTGTCCTGGCCTGCTATGCTGTCCTGATGATGGCGTTCACTTGATTTTTTTCGCTGCATGTATAGTTTGCATCTGAGATACTATTCGGCTCATGATCAGTGATTGCATGAGTCTTAGCGTTTCTTCTCTCGTTACTTCCCTTCTCTTGGCTGCAATTTTGCAATTGTTTATCGATTTTCTTTCTTTTTTGGCGATTGTGAGATCGGCGCTACCACTTTACTCGCCCCGCCAAACATTCTTACGTGGCTGTTCCCAAGGAGGACATACCTACCTATGTTTAGGGTGAATTTAAACTTGGCCGCATGCGTCATTCGTCGTTTTCCCAACACAGTATGGGGCGGAAACAGAACCGCGGCAATATCGAAAAGTAGTTCGAAAATTCATGTAAACAGACGCTGTATACAACATTTTATTTTATTTCGTTTCTTCCCATAATATATGCCTTCCTTGATTTTTGAGAGACTTGCGTTAATCTTTTTCGGTTTTAGTTCTGTGACGCAATGCAGATGCCGGAATCAGAAAGCACACCGCGGGGGCTCAGTTGGTAAAGCGTTGCGCTGCTGAACCTGAACCCAAGGACGCGGGTTCAATTCCCGGACGCGGCGGCCGTTTCCCTGCTGGAAGCAGAACACCGGAACTCCCATGTGTCGAGATTTCGGCGCAGGTTAAAGGTCCCCGTATTGCCGAAATTTACCCGGATCCCTACACTATTTCGCGCCTCATAGCGCAAGTGTGGCTTCGTTTAATTCTTTGTTATCTTCCGATGGAGCGGCGCTTTGGCGTGATGGCGCCGGTTGCAGGCACGGCTGGTGACCGAATCTGCCGAGCATGCTCCCACCAAAAGAGCGTAGAACGAACTTCATTGCGCAGGCGTGGCACCCGCTGGAAATACGCGTCGTTTCTTTCGTAATCACCCGCCACGGTGGCTCAGTGGCTAAGGCGTTCTGCTGCTGAGCACGAGGTCGCGGGTTCGATTCCCGGCCGCGGCGGCCGCTCTTCTGATGGAGGCGAAAAGCAAAAACGCCCGTGTGCACGAGATTTCGGCGCACGTTAAAGATCCCCAGGAGGCCAAAATTAATCCGGAGCCCTCCACTACGGCGCGCCTCATCGCCTGCGTTGCGTCGGCGCGTTAAACCCTACAATCAATCTTTCGTAATCGCCGGAGTGTCATTGTCCTTTCCATATTTCAGTTGCCGCTGCTCCGTATACCATCAGATTCCACCGATGTGCGAGGGGCGAACCCTCGTCTCCCAGCTGCATCTGTTGTAGCTTGCGGGTGGCAGCGGTGACGCATTTCCGCGGACGCTTGATGGGCACGTCTAAAAGCGGACGGCTAGCAGCCACGAGGAAATCGAATAGTGAGCCTAATAACGCTATCGCGTTAATAACGGTCTCACACTCCACTCGGAAGTGAACCTTGCGGCTAAATACTATTTACGTAGGCGCCGAATTTGAAAATAGACGTTTATAGACTATTATAGAAATTTAGGCACAAACGCCAAAGTAGGCGCGTATAGGCACTATAAAACACCATGGAAGCCCCCCCCCCCCTAATCTCTAATTCATGCTCATATATCAAAGTGTGGCGACAGGAGCACAAGGTACAAAATAGCATTCATCCGGTTCCATCCGGTTGAATAGCCGTTCCATCCGGTGCCTAGTCACTAATAAGTTGCTATCGCCGGTGTTTCCCTATAGTCAGTGAGTCATTATAGCCGTTCCTTCCCACCACCGCGAGAGACGCTGAGCGTCTTTCGTGTTCCCAGCAGGGATTTATCCAGAATTTCAATTTTGGAAGGGGGGGGGGGTGTTACCAAAACGCGGAGGGGTGTGGACCATGTGGTTATATGGTCCACACCCCTCCGCGTTTTAGTAACACCCCCCCAAAATTGAAATTCTGGATAAATCCCTGCTGGGAACACGAAAGACGCTCAGCGTCTCCCGCGGTGGTGGGAATTCGGAACGGCTATAATGACATATAGTATGCGAATGGGTGTTTGTATAAGGGGTTTGCGCTTACCAGGTTGTTTTATTTGATTAAGGCTTAACGTTTTTTTTAGAGTTATGGTGGCGGAAAAGCTACCAATTACGAGAAGTAAACTAAATAACTGTTAAGCAAGCATATTGTAGAGATAGGTAAAGATAATTTATTGGATGAGAGAAAGAGGTTGGTCTGGTGTGCTCTGGCTCGCAGCTTACACGGGGGGAAAATGGGGGGAAGTGATGAGCTGTACATGATGATGGAAATACGGAAGTGACACGTATACACAATAATCGTGCAGCACTATGGTTGGCCTAAGATCTGGCATCCAGTCCAGTACTCTTCAAAAAAATCTATAACTGCCCTGTGTTGAAACAATCTGATCGGATATTGCAGACAAAGTACGAACTTCAGTTGGCGTTTGCATTACGACGCTTGCCAGCGTACAAACCAGAATCTTCCTCTGTTAGTCTGAAAGCTCGTTTCTGTGCTGTTTTTTTTCTATTGTAAGCGTCGATTTCTGTATCCTTTAAGTCATAATTATTACGTAAACCCCTATCTTTGGGTTGGTCTCGATATGTTGGTTTATTTGGTTGTGTACGGTGAAGGTCGCGACAGGAAGGCACGAAGGAAGGCTGCATAGAGGGTCAAAATGTGGGCCTCGTTTTGGAGGATGAATCATGCAATACATTTAAAAACCCATAGCATGCTGTCACCACGTTTGAAAATTTCAAGAACGTAAGGAACAGTATAATTTTCATTTGGTTGCACAAAGTTTATTCTTGTTTATTCTTTCTTTATATACAGAACAAGGTGAGGCAAGTTTTTTATCGACAGGTCCTGATGGAACAAAGTTCACACGTTTTCAAACTTAGTGCAATATCATATGGCACAAGAAAAAAAATAAGTACAACAGAAATGGAGCCAATATATCTAAGCAACACATGCAAAACGTAACAATGAACAAAAAGTGTATGTACACTGTGACTAATTAGCCAACAGTAGTTGCCACATTCACAAAATATTAATGTTAAAGAAATTAAATTGGAGCACACAAACTGTACAGTTACACCGCGTCACCTCGCACGTTTACAGTGACTTACATTATGATACTTCTTATGATACATATGTGGTCACTTTACAGTGACCACATAATGTACGCACTGTCTAGAAAGTCCAAGTATCCCCCCGTTTCTCCGTCTGTAGCGTTCCTAATACTGGGGATACTTGGACCTTCATAGAAATCTTCATCAGCGCGTCAACATGGGCCGGTGTCATGCGACATCTATCTGATGTTAGGATTCTGTTCATGGTTGAAAAGCTTCGTTCGACGGCAGCCGTTCCCACGGGAAGAAGCAGTATTCTCGTTGCAGCTGATGCCAAAGCAGGGAACATTGTCTTCCTCTCGACCTCGCACGCAAGCCTTAATAGAGCTTGCTGCGAGGCCAGTTCTCCGGGATATCGTCTGTAAATTGAATATTCGGTTACCATGTCCTGTTCTGATGTTCCGCACAGTTGAGAGACACGCCTAAAATCAGGAGTTTCCTGCTTTGCATGAAAGATGTCGTGGAATAATGACAACTCTTGAAATTGGTCGCAAAACCTTGCACGCATGTTCTTCAGGATTTTAGTCTGGTAACTTGATCCAATTTTTAGAAGATCCGCGTCGCTGATGGTTTCGTCATCATCCATTCTGAGTTGGTTTTCTTGAATTTCTTCGACAAGCTTCTGAGCCTCCATCCTTACATCTTCTACACGGATTGCTTCAAGGGATGACATTACTGCACGCACCAATTTCATGGCCTCACTTAGGTTACCCTTCGATGATTGCAAGCACTTGCTCAGACGAGCAAGAGGCCCTAGAAGTCGAGACAATAAGACCAATATGAAAACGGTGGACTTCTTTCGGAACAAGAGAAGGAGTCCCAGGCGTCAGAAGAATAGTCTCCGGCGTCCGTGTATACGTGCTCAATGCGCTACAAATAGAAGAGTAGTGCTCAACCACTACTTTCACACTGCCCTCATAAGAAAGCCATCGTGTTTCTCCAGGCTGAACAAGCTTATAAGACAACCCTTCCATCGCTAGTTGAGCGTTATTCAAAATCGTCAGTCGCTTGTGGCTTCCCCTAAAGGTACTGTACAATTTATTCAGCGCACTCAGTACTCTTTTTATAGGGGGCGTCTGCCTGCAACTATGCACGAGAGCAAGCTGGAGGAGGTGGCTTCGGCAGTGCACGAAAAGCAAATCAGGTACATATTCTTTGAGTCGCGCTCGCACGCCGCTCACGTTTCCGCTGAAATTTGCACCCCCATCAAAAGAAACAGCGGAGATGTTTTCTGGCTTCAAGCCGACTTTTCTTAACTCGCCAATGAGCGTATTTGTTATGTCTTCAGCTTTCGTCGTCTCAAGGGATACGGCTGAAATAAATGTCTCTTCCACTTGTAAACTTTCGTGACAAGCACTAATGTGTCGTATGAAAGTGCTGAGAACCGCACGCCCGTTCACGTCCGTGCCTTCATCCGCACATACACAGTACCGGTACGGCTGATCTTCGCTAAGTTTGCTTGCTATGTGCGCTGATACGGCTTCTCCGAAGGCATCCAGAAATCCTGTAATTGAAGATGATGACAGGAAATAGGCGTTATGGGGCTTTGTAGCCAATGTTCTCAAGAAATCACCAGATCCATCCACAGATGCCGCTGTTGCGACCAAGTCAGGCCAGTTAGAAGTTGTGTGTGGAATTTCCGATTTGAAGAGATAGTAGGCGAGCTTCACGAGGTTCTTCGTGCAGCCAGTATTCTGCTCGGCTCGTTTTTGTGACTGGGTTATTAGCATTTATTCTACAGTGTCTCCAGATAGGCACTGCGATGCTTCAAGAGCCGTTTTGTGTTGGTTACTGTTTGCATGTTTGGAGGCCTTGTCGCCTAGCTTTTTTGAAGACGCCAGCGAAATCAGCTCGGTCACCCATGGGCCTTTCTTGAATGCCACGCTACATTCCTTGCACTTGTACCCCTCTGTAGTCCGCTCAATCCAGGGAAATTTACTGTAAGAAGAGCATTTTGGTGGGTATTCCTTACCGCGTCCGGAGAGCTTGTAGTCTGATGACTTCTCTTGGGGCTCCAAATCAGAATTATGACATGTGCTCGTGCCTCGTGGATATGTTGGCGTTGCGCTTTCATCTTCTCTGTCAGGTGAACCGTCTTCGGGTGTGCGTGCTGTGCACGGTGATGGTCCGGTTGTAGTCAGTGCTGGCTGATCATCCTGTTAAGAGTAATAATATGTCTCATTAGTCTATAGTATCAGTGTATTTGCTCGGCCTTATTAGCAGCAGAAATCAAAACACGGCTCTGATATTATTCCACATAACACTATTTTTGTCAGCGAAACGGGTTTCAATCTTTTGATGCTATAGAGCAAACCTTACAGGAGATCGTTCACTCTTGTTTATAAAAGTTGATTTGGTAACAATGCCAGTAACGATTAGTTCCTCCCTCGAATGTGTATGAATTTCTATAATATACTTATCAATCGATGTATTCATTGGTGTCATCTACTGTCTTCCCAATATGAATAGTTTATTTTCTTTCGAATTTAATCGAGATCCGTATGAAATACGTACACGTTTCTCTATCTCTATTCTGATCATATCTGGAGACATTATTTCTCTAGTATAAACTGGTTTCTCTAGTATAAAGTGAACCCATGCGTTTCGTCTATAATTATTTCTTTATTTTTCACTATCTCAACTTATTGCTAATCCTACGCGTCACGCATCGAGCATCGCCAACATTATAGACTTAACACTAACAAATAATCCCGATATTTCCGGTTCCTTTAACCAGGGTGTCGAACCGGAACCGGAATCGAACCGAACCGAAAACCGGAACCGAATGGGTATTTTTGCCGGAACTGAACCCGAACCCGAACCGTTATTTTTTGAGCACGCTGAACCCGAACCGGAACTAAACCGAAAAAAGAAATAACGGTTACCGGTTCATGCCGAAACGGTTCGACCCTCTGTTGTCGATATTGCACAGTCAATACAATTCAGGCCTTTTTTTCTTTCACTAACCATCAACTTCGTAATCCGCTCGCGCACTTTCCCCTCCAGACAATTGAACACTATCACGCTCTATGTAACAACAGGGGAAATGAATGAGCACCAGTAGCAATGGTCTGTTGTTGTTGGAAGCGCGAGCGTAGTGCAAGCTGACCAAACGAAATGTCATTCTCGGCAGCTTGCAGGGGATATAAAACGACTTTGCCGTTCCCTATAGCTGCGACTTTATTGGAGCAATCAGGCTGCAGGAGTGCTCCACTGCGCAACAGCGAAAGCCCACACCCAATGTGTGCTAGTTATGTTTGCATTTCATACTTTGTTTGAAAGGTCCGACACCTGCAACTTGTTAATACTTGACCAGTGTGACCGCAGGAGCTGCTCCGTGGCTAAGCCGTTTGCTGCTGACCACAAGTAGCCTCGATCCTCCTTCCCTACGACAGTTTTTCTGAAGTAGATGAAAATCGAGAACGTCCGTGTATCGAGATTTTGACCCATGTTCAATATCACCAGCTGGTTAAAATAAGTCTGCTGGCCTGCAACATAAGCTGCGCCTCGGAGCAGAGATATAGCACGGGGCTTCAAATGCGCCAGTTTTTTTTAATGGGTTTGCATGGAAAACAACAAAAAAGAAAAGGCGAATCGCGTTGTTTTAAAATATTACGCAAAAAGTAAGTTAAACCGAATAAGTAAAAAAAGCACCAAAACGTGGATATTGCTGTATATACTTTTCTGTGCCCTGCCTTTCACAACCAAATGTGTTATCAATGCGAAGGAAGTGAGTTCCGTGGTCAGTTTTTGAGGACAGTACAGTGGACAAGTTCCGTTTTTACAGATACAAATAACAACAGATATGTCAGGGAAAACTGTTAAGGTGCGCACTTAATCCCTTGGAAAGAAACTGCAGCCCTCGACCCTGTCTTGGTAGCAGAAACACTAATAATGCAGATGACACATGCAGAAAGGCCGGCCAATACCTCACAGTGTTCCATTCGTCCATGGCGATCATCTTTTCTGCTTGTTCTGCAGTTTTGTCTCTTTCAGATCTGCTTTTTTTTTTTCAAAGGTGCGCTTGTACTGACCGCCCAACTCGTTACATTACTTCTACTGCTACTCGTTCCAAGGGGAGTACTGCTGTGGACGAATTAAAGAGCGTCTGCCCAAAAAGTCCCATCTGATTCTCTGCGTGTCAAATTTCCCGTTCATTTTGTAACAGCATAATCTGTTATAAGATTCCGCAATGTAGCACACGGAACGATGGTAGGGGGTCAAGCGGTACGATGACTTACTGATTGTAATGCACACATCCGGTATAGCTATCGCAAAAGGAATTGCAGTGGTCAGAGCAATAACGCAGTGACTGAGCGTTAACTAAAGCTTACTTTTAACAAAAGTGTGGCTAACACATTCGATAAGGGGACAACTAACAAACTATTCAGGGTTACCAAATATTCTAATTCATTGGTAGTATTTATGTGCCTGTTGTAGGATTTTTCTGTTTTGTTACAAATATAAAGAATGTGCGCCGTTGATATTAAACGCTGGTATTTGAACGCGCAGGACTAAATTTAAGGCTTCAAGGTTAGCGTGATGGGCGATTCCATAGCGACGATTGCGATTTCAACAAAAAAGGGAAGGGCAGAAAATATATCCCACCGTCATATCTTTTGGCGGTGGCTTTATGAATAGTCGCTAGGGCAACATAAAGTCTGGGCGAGAAAGTAGGTGGTAAATCGTCGCCACTTCATCTGTTTTTATAATATCGTAATTCTTTAAAGTTTGCTTTGCAATTGCGCCACTGCCCTTGGGGAACACCAGCATTTTGAATTTTTGTTTGTATTTTGATTGGACTGTCGTTTTAAACTACTAAATGTTTTTTTTTTCTAATTTCAGTGATAATTCAACTCATCGAACCGGTTCGCGAACCGGTTCGGTACGTGATTTTGTCGAACCGGAACTGAACCGGAACGAAATTATTTCATTCGAACCCGAACAGTAACCGAACCGGTATTTTTTTCGGTTCGACACCCTGCCTTTAACAAAAAACTACCATCGCTCTCGAAGATGAACGTTGAGTTTTTATAAACTCCGTGTTGTGTTTCCATATTGTTAATAAAATATCAGTTAAAGCTCAAGGTTTATCGACTGTGGTTGTCATGAACTCAATAAACTCTTCATTGCGAAAACAAAGCACTCAATTTATTGGACCCCGTATTGAGTCTCTATAGAGCGTGAAAGGCTCCCAACATATTGATTGCGGTCGTGAGAAAGTCTATAAACCTTTTCTTATGGAATCAAACAGATAGGGCTGGACGTCGGGTAAACATTTTAAACCGATTATTCGGCACACCTTAATAAGTTCATTGATTGATTATTCAAATGAGTTGGTTAAAAAAGAAAAGATAAAAATATTTTACTAATAATCATAGCAATAATGAAAAATAACATAGATACGCTTTTCGACCTGGTCGCACCGACAGTCCCGATTAGGTGAGCGCCATTGTTATGGCGCTGATGAGGGTGGTACGCTCATCACAGCGTTTGTCCCTCGCACTATTTCTATAATTAGGAACAGCGACACTCGCCGTAATTGCATGGGTGTCGATTAATCGTGGTTTATATGGGGTGATTTCTGATCAGATGGACAAAGGGTGGCTTGAAATTTGCTTAAAATTTTTATATCATTACCTGATTATTGTAATGTCCAGATTCACCAATATTTTCGCTGCAAATTTTTTGTCGAACTGTAAAAATGTTTACAACGCGACAAGGTGGACCCCCCTCCCATGCTACCTGCCCATGCGCCTCGGCCAACTTTAGCAACGTTCGTCTATCTAAGAAAATGTTCATACGGAGCAATTCGCAAATTTCATGCTTCCGTGGAAGCATAAAAACTCTGAAGTGGATTACTTCTTTGCCCAGTTCATGAACAAATATTCTATGCTCACCGTTCCGCAAAATTGATGTACATACACGCTGACCGTCTGTCTTCTCACAGTGCACGAGTGGGCCCTAAGGTTTGCGTGTGACAATTCGCTGAGCGCTAAAGCACGAAACGCTTGAATTATTCTTTGCTTCGTCTCTATATTAAGAACCAGAATGTTTTGTCCACTCAACGAAGTCTAAATACAACAAAAGCAATGTGGCACATTGTAAATTTTATAGACAAAAATATGAGTAGTGCTCGTAGTCGGCGCATCGAGCGTACGTACGTTGACTTAGATGTGGAAAAGAAGATCAAACATGCACCTAGATTTTCA
Source organism: Haemaphysalis longicornis (assembly GCF_048455015.1). Lineage (NCBI taxonomy): Eukaryota > Metazoa > Arthropoda > Arachnida > Ixodida > Ixodidae > Haemaphysalis > Haemaphysalis longicornis. Next base: position 376,395,134 of record NW_027526203.1, on the reverse strand, counting down.
TTCACGAGCAAGACCTTACGCCCAAACAACACCACTGGGATTGATGGCAAAGTGGAGCGCTTACCTTGGACACTTTAGGAAAAAAACTTGTCAGCTTCAGGGATTGCGCTTGTAGCTTGCGGGACACTGAGGGGCGGCTGGAAGAGTTCCTGCTCATAATGCCTCTTCAAGGCAGCTACTGTTGTAGTAGTCGATGCTCGTATGAGGAAGGCACAGCTCGAGCACAAGGAGGCCACGCCGCACTTATAAATGCATCTCTGCACTACGGCGAAGAAGTGCAAGAGCGAAAGACATCACGTGGCCACTAAACGTACGTCACGCATGACGTCGCGTCTTTTTTTTTTTTTTTTTTTTTGCTGCGGGTTCCGTTACACTTTGCTGCCTTTTTTTTCCACGCACGCGCTCGTACGTTCGGCGTTGCACGCACGCTCCGCAAGTTGGCGCGCTCATCTGGTACCGATTTTTCTTCTCCGCCTTTGTCCTTGCTTCAAGGCATCCAGCTTTTCTTCCGCACTTGCATTTCGGCGCACGCATGTGGTTTCAGTTCTGCTTCTCCCTTCGTGTTCTTGTGCGTGCATGGGTGGGCGCACACATGTCATTTTTTACATTCTGGGAGGCAAACAACTTCGACGTTTTTTTTTTCACAAGAGATGGTACAGGCGTGTCTGGCCGACAGCTTTAATTTAGACAAAAAAATTATATATAGCTCCTTGTGCACAGGGGTAAACATATCTGAAGTTTTTTTGTGCAAAAAACTTTCCTTTCCTAAAAAAAATGTCGGCTCGGGTAACTGGCGGAAAATTTGAAACTTCTACCACTGCAAAACAAAAACTACCGCAGCTCGCGCCCTAGGTATTTCTATATGAAGGCTTTGCACACTCTCAAATGATTTAACGTATATTCGTGTTTGGCGTGTGGAGCGAATGTTCTTTTAATAAAAATTTTTGAATTAGAATTTTTTTTTGAAAAATGGTCAAATGTGGGTTTTTTTCTTTTCCCTCTGCATCTAAAAAAACTAGGTAGTTCAAATTTTTTAGAGTTATTCCTCGGTTCTTGTTCAATCTTCGGGCCAATTTTAGTTTATGTGGTCAAGACTTCAATTTTAAAAAAGCACTCTACTGCAGCTAGGTAACGCATTTTGGTTTATTTTTAAAGCCAATTAAAAAAAACTATCATCGATTTTTTTAAATTTTCACAAAATAAAGCTAAGGTTGCTCTCCATCATCTTCATCAAAAACATGTTGCAATTTTTTTTTGCAGCAACAAAGCGCCAAATATGGCCTTGTTAGCAGTATTGCGGTGACGTAATCAAGTGGTTTGTAAGAAGCTTATGAACGCAGTGTAGGTCAATAACTGGTCGTTACAATAAGAAAATCCTTAAGCAAACATTGCAGTGAGCGGCTTTGTTGAAATTAAGCGTGACTAAAGTACGCTGCATTTTAACAGGTTGTAGAAAGGCACCCGAAGTGGATCGTTCAAGCTAGCGCACTCGCGCTTCTGGATGCGTCTCTTCATGCACTGCTCACTGTTTTTCTGTGCGCGTTGTGTAGCCCACTCGCATATACACCGGGCCTCTCGGGAGCCACCGGGGAGCATAGACTATGCCCGAGCTGAGGCTAACTTGTAGCATCGGCGGAAGTGTTCCGACGGAAATAAATAAGTACTGACGGACGGCGGTTGAACTTCCTGCCTATTTTTAGTACATTATGATCTCATGATTCCCAGCAAAATAAAAAGTATCAAACAGAACATATAACCATGAACTTAGCCGCCGTGAGCGATAAAAGGAGGCAGCTTGAAAAAAACGTCCCAGATCGGAACGGTTTCTGCGTGATCATCGCCTTCGGCGATTCACGCACATCGACGAGCCCCAGAAGTTCCAATAGCCCAAGAGTAGTGAGGAGCACGTGCTTTGTGCTGATTATTAAAGAGAGCATAAGAAAAAAATTGCGTCAAGAAGGAACTTCCGTAGCGTGAAAGATCTGGACACTGGAACAAAAGATCCCGTTCAGCCGACTGAACAGCATGTACATCTTGGCCCGTATTTAAGGTCACTAAACAGTTGCCAACCTGGGAGTGTTTGGATCTAAAACCCCTTGGTTGCCGCTAACCTCCCATTAGCCACTCCTGCTTCATGCTCAAGTAAATGACAGTAATGACTCAGTGCTAAGTGCTCAGAAGTAGCACATGCCACATGGTGCCACAGAGATCCTCGGGAACCATTTCGTGTGGATTCAGATTTTCAGTGAACAGCCCGCGGGTGCTGTTTCCGAAACTGTAACGCATATAGTTCGAACAAAAGCATAATTTGCAGTCTTGGTTCATTAGAGACATTTTTGTATCACTCTATGGCTCCATTGTGTTTCATCCTAAATATTACAGCAATCAATTAAAGCACAGCGGCCTTAATAGGCCACGTCTCCAATTGCGTGCTGCAGCCGCAACCAGTCGAGGAATATATATACCAAACATGAACTCGGAAGCCGGAGCTTCAACATGAGATTTAGGTGCAATGTACTTGATACACGCCCAATTTCAACAAAGCATGCTCACTGCAATGTTTTTTTTTAAATTATTTTTTTCTGTGTTACGGTCATTTCTCTCCCGACATTGCGGTCATAAGCTTCTTGCAACCACTTGAGTATGTTACCCCAATACTGCTAATAAGGCCATATTTGACGCTTTCTGCAAAAAACAAAAAAGAAATTATTGCATCCTGTTTTTGATGTGGATGATAAAGAGCAACCTTGGCTTTAATTTCTGAAAGTTTCAAAAAGAAATCGAAGCTGGCCTTCTGTATAATTGGATTTCAAAAGAAACCAAAATGCGTTGCCTAGCTGCAGTGGAATGCTTTTTTGAAATTAAACAAGTGCAGAAGAATAACACCAAAAAATTTCAACTACCTAGCTTGTTTAGATGCAGGGGGAAAAGGCCCTACATTTGGCAAATTAAAAAAAAAATAATTTGGGATTTTTTTAGAAAACTCGTTCTGGACGCCAAACACGAATAAGTTAAATCATTTGGGAGTGTCCAAAGTCTTCATGTAAAAATAACTAGGGCTAGAGCTGCAGTCGTTTTTGTTTTGCTGTGGTAGAAGTTTCAAATTTTCCGCGAGCCTCTCTGCCGACTTTGGCGATTTTTTTTAGGAAGAGAAATTTTTGTTCACAAAATAACTTCAGATATGTTTGCCCCTGTGCACAAGGACCTGTATATAAAATTCTCGTCAAAATTAGAGATGTCGACGCTTGTACGAATGCCAGGTACTGTGTGATTTGGGTTTTCGTTCCTGAAGACACTGTTTTGCTATGGGGTCACGGGGTTTAATCAAATCGGTTTATAATAACGTTTAGCCTAAGACACCTCCAGAATATTTTTATCGAAAAATAAATAGATTGAACATCATGCAGTTTCGTTATCACCAATGTACGTGATATTATAATACGCCAACGAGTCACCAAAGTGCGAACGCAAGTGGGCATGTCCCGGTAGATCACAGAACACAGTAGACTGAATAGAAGTATGCCATTCTTATTACGTTTTCTTATTAAAAAAGAAAACGCCAAAGCAATAAAAACGAATATAATTGCCTTATTCAATTTTCTTGCGGCATCACCAGTCGTGAGCGATGAAACAGACTAGGAGGAGCCTGTGTGAGAATTTTTGTGAAACAAACAGTAAGGCAGGTTAATGTAAATACATGTAAATGTAAAATAAATGCACGCCAGAACTTAACTTTTGTTGAGCACGTTGTTTTAAAGGATAAAATTCGGCTCTGACGGAATATTGACCAGATTCTGTCATTATAAATGGAGACAAAATTTGTTTTAGTTTTGATCATGGTCAAATGTATCACATTGTCATACAAGTACTGTAAGAAGCTTCATGCGGATGAAAAAAACTGTTATTCTCTGTGTATAATTATATGCCAAAACTAGGGGTGGGCGATTGTTCGATTAAGCTCCCGAGTAATCAATTAATGCTTTAGTCGCGGACTCGCGAGTACTTTTTAATCAAGCAATTTATTGAAGTCTAGTGAGCCAAGAGAGATAGGCCTGCCGCCTTCAACGGTGCGTGTGAAGCGGCGTTTTTTTTTTTTTTTGTTATCTGCTGTTTCACGTTTCACGTACCACTCTTCCCCTCCTATTAGCGGCCGTCACCCTCGACTGCCGCGTTGCTTTTGTCCAGATCGTGTTCGGCCGCCGAAGGGAAACTCCGCGCTGTGCACGCCACGAAGCTCCGAGCAGGAAATGCTTTTCGGGGGTTCGTCCGCCATAGAGAAACCACATGCTCCCGCATTGCACAGCCCACACCCGAAAAAGCGGTCGGCGCTGGCGGCTGTTTGCGCACTCTCAATGTCCGTAAGCGGATTGTTCAGCCCCATTGTGTGCTGGCCACCGAACCCTCGCCCCCAAGATGTTTCTCAAAAGAGACCGCCTGCGTCGAACCTCGTCTCCAACCGAAAAGCTGAGATACGCTTTCCGATAACAGCGCTGGACAGTGGGGACGCACATATGTTTAGGCGTCACTGTGAGCTTCTTTGGAGCTTTCCGTGCCGCGTGTTTTTGCACCTAATGAATTGTCTGTCGATGGTCGGAAGCTTGGGTGAAGTTGGGCGGGAAAACAGCGCGAAAAGACGCAAACACACTGAGAGTAAGAAGGACACAAATACAGCGCTGACTCAGAAATGAAAGTACTTCCAAGGGTAGCTATAACAAGCAAAGAACCTCTTTGCGGCCGGAAAATGTCAACAAGCTTGTTTGCCTCCGCAACTGGATGAAATATTATTGATAGTCTAAAATGATCTGTATTCAGAAGCATCGACAGCATGACAATGAAAACAAAAATCAAAGAAAAACTTAACCCTTAATCTTTTCAAGCCCTATGCCTCGAAATGAACACACCCCATTAATGGGTAACTCATCAATAAAAGGAAGCCGACTAATCGAAATAAAGTTTTTAATTGACACCCACTGACCCAGCCCTAGCGACACTATGAGTTGCCGATTAGCTGCGATTAGCTGCTACAACCAGCTATGTGACCTGTTAGGCTATCAGCCACCATGCTGGAAAATTTAGTGGGTATTATCGGCTCCTCCAGAAGAACTGTCAGCAAGTACACTGGCTCAGCGCTGTCAAGAAAGAACAGGCACTTTGAAATCCCCATTAAGCTTCATAAAACCTCGCAGGGCATTTTACCATGTAATAACATTTATGCAACAAAATGGCGTAATTATGGGGTTTGTCTGGCTTCAGACAGTGAAAGTGGAAAATGTTGAATGACTTGAGCTCACCTTTTACACGACCTATTCAAATGACTCGAGCTCACTTGAGCGAATTCGGAGAAAAGGACGGGCCCAATGTGGCCATTTCAGCGGCTGCGTCGCCGTTATAGGAGCCATTAAGAGATAGTGCAGCACCCTCACCGCTTATAGTGGTTGCCTCCGACCCATGCTGTTTTTCCTGCATTTTTGCCCTGTGGTGATATCTTATTTCTATTATCACCTCCAAAACAACGCATTTTTTTATTTTAAGCACAACGAGCTTGAGTTGCAAGCCCACAAAAACACAGTTATCTGTATTTTTAGTTGCTTATTTCTCAGCACTACTTAATCACGCAAAGAAGGCTTGCATCAGTAGTCTAAATCAATTATTTGACTTTTGTTCGCGCCGGCACGAGTGTCATTCTGAAGACGCAATCTCTTGTGTGGAGCTGTCCTTCATGGTCCTCTATAACGTTGCAAGAACGTGCGTTATAAGAGACGGCGCCACTCTTTCTGCCACCTCGCAGTTTCTCACTGCGGCAGGGCCCGTGCTTCAGTTCAGCCGTTGTGCGATGGAAGGAAGGAGTGAGGGCGCTGGTCCACCTGTGCCGACTCTACCGATCGGGTTATGTCAGCCTAACCGGGCCTAGCCGAGCAAAGCCGCAGCCATTTTTTGACCTTAATTTGCAGCCTTTAAAAGGCTAGTCACCACTAAAGGAAGTAGGCGTTTAGCTGCCAAGCACTCTCAGATGCAGTCCAAGGAGAAATGCAAAAAACTGCCGTGTTTTGCCTTTAACCTTCTTCATTCATATGGCTAGTACAAAACTAGGGAAATATAGGGTGCCGAAATAAAACGCGAAGAGCCATTGCATAGTTAAGACTAGGTGTCCTTCACATTTTCAAAAAAGCGAACTCTGCCCTCCCCTTTCCTCTGTCTAGACAGAGGGCATGGGGCCGGGGTGCTCATGTGGAATCTTTTTTTTTTTTTTTTTTGGGGGGGGGTGTAGAAATTCTCTTGGGGGGGTGTTGGGGGGGGTGCTGGGGGGGGTGTGTAGAAATCCCTGGTTCCCAGCGGCTGCCACGTGAGACGTGGTCGCAAGTCGGGGTAAGCCAATCGCATTTCCGGACTGCTGTCGCCGAAACCCTCGTAATGCATTTTTGCGGAACAGAAATATATGGGGCGACGGATTCCGTAAGAATACACATCGGTTTAAAACACCCGTAAGAACACACCGGTCAACTAGCGCCGCCCCTCGACTACCGCGGGAGACACGGAGTCGAGGGGCGGCGCTACTTGACCGGTCGCTGAAACTATAAATATAAGCCCCCGCTGAAGTTAAGAGAAAATTCGTCTCAGGGACAGCACAGTTGGTAGCGCACCGCACGCGTTATGCAGAAGTCGTTGGTTGGATTTCCGCTTCCGATCACGGCGGATTTTTTCTCGACTTTTATTCCGTTATCCCTGTATCCCACACGCAAAAAAAAAAAAACAATTACCTTATTCAGCGATACAAATCACCTTCAAGCAGCCGAAAACCACTGGCAATAAGGACTGCATCTTTGATGTGTGTTATGATGGAATCCCTCGCCCCCCACCTCATATATATATATATATATATATATATATATATATATATATATATATATATATATATATATATATAGCAGAACAGAGAGATACGGGACGACGTGACAAGCACACGTCATTCGGCCCTATTATATATTTCGAAAAAAGCCGAATAGCACTGGCAATGACGACTGCAACCTTGATATATATATATATATATATATATATATACAGAAAGAAATGCCGGCAGTCTACAACGCCAAAGAAGGCAAGACTGCCGGCATTTCTTTCAACGAGCCCCTCATTTCCTAACCACATATCTATATATAGGAAGAAATGCCGGCAGTCTACTACACCAAAGAAGGCATAGGGGAATGGTTAGAATATTTTTTACCGTTAGTGACGTTACATTATTATTTATTATTATTAATTACGTGAGAAAGAAAGAAAGAAGAACACGCGCCCAGAGTGGGGACCGAACCCACGCCTTTCGATTAGATCTCGAATGCCTTACCAATTCGGCTATCTGGGCGACTGTGTTCCGCTTCACTTTCTGGGGTATTTATATATACTACAACTGTATCTGACGCTTGAGGGTGGTAGCCAGCGCCACTCAGACTACACGGGGAGAAGGGGACCTTCTTTTCAACCCCCGGGTCGTGACACGAACGTCTACAGCCTGTCATAAGCGGGTAACGGGCGGGAAACCCTCTTATGCTACCTTGGCATCAAGGCTGCCAGAACCGAGGCCCTCGCTAAGCTTTCGCATGATAATAGGGTTTGTAAATGAGGGGCTCGTTAGAAATACAGGAAGAAATGCCGGCAGTCTACTACACCAAAGAAGGCATAGGGGAATGGTTAGAATATTTTTTACCGTTAGTGACGTTACATTATTATTTATTATTATTAATTACGTGAGATTATTATTATTAATTACCACCCTCAAGCGTCAGATACAGTTGTAGTATATATAAATACCCCAGAAAGTGAAGCGGAACACAGTCGCCCAGATAGCCGAATTGGTAAGGCATTCGAGATCTAATCGAAAGGCGTGGGTTCGGTCCCCACTCTGGGCGCGTGTTCTTCTTTCTTTCTTTCTCACGTAATTAATAATAATAAATAATAATGTAACGTCACTAACGGTAAAAAATATTCTAACCATTCCCCTATGCCTTCTTTGGTGTAGTAGACTGCCGGCATTTCTCCCTGTATTTCTAACGAGCCCCTCATTTACAAACCCTATTATCATGCGAAAGCTTAGCGAGGGCCTCGGTTCTGGCAGCCTTGATGCCAAGGTAGCATAAGAGGGTTTCCCGCCCGTTACCCGCTTATGACAGGCTGTAGACGTTCGCGTCACGCCCCGGGGGTTGAAAAGAAGGTCCCCTTCTCCCCGTGTAGTCTGAGTGGCGCTGGCTACCACCCTCAAGCGTCAGATACAGTTGTAGTATATATAAATACCCCAGAAAGTGAAGTGGAACACAGGCGCCCAGATAGCCGAATTGGTAAGGCATTCGAGATCTAATCGAAAGGCGTGGGTTCGGTCCCCACTCTGGGCGCGTGTTCTTCTTTCTTTCTTTCTCACGTAATTAATAATAATAAATAATAATGTAACGTCACTAACGGTAAAAATATTCTAACCATTCCCCTATGCCTTCTTTGGTGTAGTAGACTGCCGGCATTTCTTCCTGTATTTCTAACGAGCCCCTCATTTACAAACCCTATTATCATGCGAAAGCTTAGCGAGGGCCTCGGTTCTGGCAGCCTTGATGCCAAGGTAGCATAAGAGGGTTTCCCGCCCGTTACCCGCTTATGACAGGCTGTATACGTTCGCGTCACGCACCGGGGGTTGAAAAGAAGGTCCCCTTCTCCCCGTGTAGTCTGAGTGGCGCTGGCTACCACCCTCAAGCGTCAGATACAGTTGTAGTATATATAAATACCCCAGAAAGTGAAGCGGAACACAGTCGCCCAGATAGCCGAATTGGTAAGGCATTCGAGATCTAATCGAAAGGCGTAGGTTAGGTCCCCACTCTGGGCGCGTGTTCTTCTTTTTTTCTTTCTCACGTAATTAATAATAATAAATAATAATGTAACGTCACTAACGGTAAAAAATATTCTAACCATTCCCCTATGCCTTCTTTGGTGTAGTAGACTGCCGGCATTTCTTCCTGTATTTCTAACGAGCCCCTCATTTACAAACCCTATATATATATATATATATGTGTGTGTGTGTGTGTGTGTGTGTGTGTGTGTGTGTGTGTGTGTGTGTGTGTGTGTGTGTGTGTGTGTGTTTACATGCAGGCGTATAACCTTATTTTTGTAGGGTTCCCCTGCGTCGAATGAGGTCTGTTAGAGAAACATATGACCAGCTCGGAGCACCCATGGCTTTTCCGAAAAGTCACCTCGGACGATCTGCCGGAAGTGAAGTCATCATCATTGAACCCTTGAAGAATTACGTGGATGTAAGTGGCGACTTTCTGTTTTAGGCATAATTGGACAATCTTTAGGTATTCATAGCAATAAGCACATTCTGAATGGCCAGTTGGGCATTTGCAGTTTTTCCCTGCAGTGTTGGTGCGTTTTTCTTCTGAAGTTTTCATTGAAGGAGCATGCAAAGTCATTTGCTTCAAGTTTTTGTTTTGAAATGTTTGTTACTAGAAACATCATGGTATCAGGTATACAAAATATATATTTCTAAAGATTAGCCGAAAGCCTAAAGGAAATGATATGAACATTAAGGAAACAGTTCACTCTGCTTGACGCCTGTTGATGGTCTCCATTATTGTGTCTCATCACCACCACCACAGCATCAATCAATCAATCAATCAATCAATCAATCAATCAATCAATCAATCAATCAATCAATCAATCAATCAATCAATCAATCAATCAATCAATCAATCAATCAACCAATAAATCAATCAACCAATCAATCAATCAATCAATCAATCAATCAATCAATCAATCAATCAATCAATCAATCAATCAATCAATCAGTCAGTCAGTCAGTCAGTCAGTCAGTCAGTCAGTCAGTCAGTCAGTTATTTGCGTGCCCAGGAGCAGCCGGGGGGCCTTTGTGCTGGCGCACAGAAACAAAAACACGTGAAACATGGTGCACATAGCTCGCCAAAAACTATAAGGGAAATAGTAGTGGTTACACACGAAGAAAACTACACACTTTGGCATAAACACACAAAACACACATAAACACAACCGTTTTAACGCAGTGTTGATGTTAGAAAGCTTTTGTGCGTCTCTCAACTTTGTTTAGGAATGGAAGGCAAATTTTTGTTTCTGGATTGTGGCAGCTTCAACTCCTATTTTCGTGTTACCTCTGATCTCTTTTTCACCTTTTCAACTCTTCCACCTTCACTTTTGCAGCGTAGTCAGCCGTGCTCAGCTACTAGTTAATCTCCTCTCCCGCCCACTTGCCTTGTCCTCGTCCTCCTAGATGCTGGGACATGCGCTAAGTGCCGAGAGACTCGAAAAAGGGAACTCGAGCAAAAGCAACATTGGAAGTGTGGCGCAATTGAGGCGCGTAATAACTCTCAACACCTGCCCAGCAACCGACTGCCCAAACTTTGAAATCTTCACATTTCTTTTACGCAGGCACAATACTACGGCGACATCACTATCGGGACCCCACCGCAACGCTTTCGTGTGCTCTTTGACACTGGATCATCGGACCTGTGGGTTCCGACCAGTCGCTGCTCAGAGGGGGACCACTATTGCCGTAAGCTCAGCTTTTGCCACCACAGCATGCAATAGTGCGATTGGCATTTTCATGTGAGTGAGATCGCAGTTCTGTCAACGATGCGCACGTGTACTCCTTCCTGAATGCATTAGTGACATCCGAGGACACCGAAACATCTCATGAGTTCTGAATACGAAAGCATAGATATACAACTTAACGACGCAGGGTGCGCAGAGCGCCCTGGCTCGCTGGTGACTGCTGCGCCATCGGGCGAGGGAATTAGAGATACCGGACGGCTAAGCTAGGCATGGCGCCTGTTTTCAGGCGTAGAGCCTGGCGCAATCAGACTGGTTTAACAAAAGGAGTTACCGAAGGGGCGGTGCATGCCGCCTCCGCAGTTTGAGTTTTTGCACGTGGCTCTGCGCGGGCCCAGGCGTTAGCTCTCCTAACCTATCAAGGAATTACGCAGTATTACAGGGCTACAAGACAAACACTCCCAAGCCCTCATACATCACTCAGCAGACCTGAAGAAATTACGCTGAGACAGATTCAAACAGGCACTTTCGTACACCCCGTAAGAATGCATTTATTGTTCCCGACTCAGTATGCGCAGCCGAATGCAAATTCTGCAATCAATTAGGTAGGCTCCGCCATATCATTGCGGGCTGCAAGAAAACATCGACCTATCACCCCTTCCAAATGCTTTTTACCCTGAGCAGTGGGAGGTACGGTTGACTAGCGGTCGCCTGGAGGACCATGCACTCCTCGTAACCCGAGCTACGATGGCTTATTTCTAAGGCACGCCGCTCTATGAAACCACATGACATGTCGCAGCCAACAGAAATTCAAAATGCCGTTTCGCTGACGCATACAACGCTGGCCAACTCTGACGCCGGATTTTCTGCTCGATAGGCCATTTAATGTCTTCGCATTGAAAATAAGTGCTAAGCCTGGCATACAGCGCTGCCGGCAGGTACGTACGATGTGACAACATTGCGCTTGTATGCAGGCTATATCCTTAGCCGTTTTAAAGCAAAGCTATAATGTTCTCACTGATGGCGTCTGTAACGCGAAAACGCCGAAGTGGAAGAAAAAAGAAACGCTTCCCGCGGCCAGAGTCGAACCTGGATCCCTCGCGTTATGAAGCTGGCGTCTATCATGGCAGAAGCGGTTTAGAAAAATTTGACAACCAAAGAATCCGTCACCAGAAAGCTTCACGTTCAACCATCGTCGTCGTTTGAAGGAAGGGTGCATGATTTTTTTAAGGGCTGAATGTATATTAAACTAACCGCTACTGATGTAAAAAACAAAAAACTTATAGGAACAATTTGAGTGGGATGGAGGATATTCAGGCACCATGTAATAAACAGTAGCTTAGACCTGATACTAAAAAAAAGACGGAAGTATAAAATAAATGCATACTTATGGTGATGAGTTTGCAGATGAAAACGTGAGAGGGAAAATTTGGCACCGACATGCAATGCAGTCGTACGGCTACCAAGAAAAGCTATGCAGCGTTCTCAGAAACTTCGTGGTTGAAAAAAAAAATTCGTCCTGGTGGTCCCAAACGGTGGTCCCGGTTTGGAATCCCGGAACCAGGCCGAATTTTTCTTCAACTGTGAAGTGTCTGAAAAGCTGCACAGTTTTCCTTGGTAGCCGTACGGGTGCATTTCAGGTCGATGTAACACTTTCCCTCTCAGGAGCCTACTTCACCTCGGGGATTTCTCCTAAACTGGTCGAGTTAAATGTGAAAACTATAGCTTCTTACGGCATGAATATGTAAGAAACTAAGGTCACAATAGCGAGCAACAAAACTAAGCCGTTAGCTTAGTTATGTCACCAAAATGACGAATGTATGAAATTAGTGAATTCTTCTGACTGGTTATAGGTCAATTAGGAAATCGGATTCTTACGACGCGCATCGAAAGAAACCTTAGGTTGGCATAGGTTAAACACTAAAAAAACGAAAATATGAAATTAGTGCATACTTCTGGTGCTGCCTTATCAGGTAGAAACTTTTATTATTTTCGGCATACGTGGAAAAATATTTTAGGACGGCATTGCGAGAACCTCGATGAACCAGCGCTTAGCCATCTCCTCAACTACATCAACGAGGTTTGGCTCTCTGCCCAAATACCATCCCCGTCCCTCAAACTCAGGGGGCCCTGTTTACTACCCGCGTCGCAACTTCGACTATCTGCTCGTTTCCTGAGGAGGCCCGGTGGACTTTTTTTGAGGACTGGCAGACAATGGTCCCGGGTGACGTGCCGCCCGTCCGGGCAATGACTGGTGCGCGGGTAGTAGAACAAGACAACGACGACGTAGGCGCTGCGGCCGTTTAGGACGCCAAGCAAGACCCTGAGGGGCTCAGCCCGGGAGAGCTGCTCCAGCGACCGCCCAACCCTGGTGTTTCCGTGATTGCCGTTATGGAGAAATCTCAGGGACCCTGCCGGGACCTCGCCGTCGCTAACGTGACTATCGTTTCCGAGACGCCTGACCAGCCTTGCCACAACGCTGGCAACGCCGACACGGCTCTCACTTCAGAGACGTCACAATGGCACTTCCGGGCCCATAGCATCGCTTATTTGACTACTGCTTTGGAGGCAATCGACCGGCCCTGCCGCGAACTTGGCGTCGCCGATGCGAGCCCCGTTTTGGAGTCGTCCCCGCGACAATGTGGCGACCCTAACATTGGCAACGCTTGCGTTTTGCCAACATTTCAGAAGACCTCCAGCACTTCGAAGACAGTTTTATTACATCCGGCTACGAAAACGTGACCCGTGCAGAATGCGGTCCCGCTTCAGGCGATGGCGAAGAGCCTGCTTCTCCGGCGCTCCGTAAGCGAACTTCGACGCCGGAAGCGTGCTTCGGCCGCGCTCGTCCAGGCCCGGGGGCGAGGCATCCTCGAGGCGAAACAGAAATGCTTCGATGGTGACGACCCCTTCTTCAGCAAGCATAAGTCGATGCTGGACGCGCCTTTCTACACTGTTTATCGGTTCGACGAGAGGGAAGTCCCATGGTTCGCAGAGGAACCGAATGTGCTGCTGGAACACACCGATTACTTCGCGGAAGCAGTATCAGACGTGGACGCAACGACAATGCCGCTACTCTCGCCGCATGATCTCTGCAAATTTGACCGTCCACATCAGCTGTTCCCATTCGATCCCGGCGGCTGCCTTCTGGCCGAAAACCTGGAGCATGGTCTCTCTTCCCGGGTGACCACATGAACATTCGCAGTCTTCATATTTAGATCTGTCACTTTGTTACAGCAACCCAACAAGTGATCGTTGCCCGTGACGCTGGATATGGACTTGTACTGCCTCGCTCGAATGACAAAGCTGTTTACCGAGATCGGCGGCACCGAGACACCCAGCCAAATGCTCCAATGGATCCCCCATCCGGCCTACAAGCGCCGCTGCTGTAGAATCATGAGCTGCTATGGAAGTCGGATAACTGGTAGTAGTAGGGCGCGGACTTCGCCACTGCCCGTGCAGCTGCCAGCTAGCTCCTAACCAACTTGGCGGCGGCGGGAGTATGTTGAGAAATAAAGATGCACAAGCAGGGGGCGACAGTAGGAGGAGAAGAAGAGGAGGATCAGAAGCGCTCTATGCCTCGCTAGTCGGCTCCATCACCATTTTGGAGCCAGACGCTGGTCTTCTTTCGCTACGGTGTTACTAGGCGGTCGTTCTCACAAAGTGCGGACAGTCCTTGCCATGGACATCCACAACGCCCACGATAATGTCAGCCACGGGGCTATCCTGAAACTCTCCGAAGCCTTTGTCTCCAAGCAAGCTGCGCTCTTTCATCCAGGCCTTTCTTACTAAATAATCTTTTTCTATACGAATTTGCGGGGCAAGCTATGGCCACTTCACACCAGTTCGCGGAGTACCTCAGGGGGCGGTTATTTCGCCCCTCCTTTTTGATATTATGATGTTGCCACTTGCGTGGCATCTGGGCTCCATACCGGACCTGAATTTCCTCGTCTACGCGAACGCCATAACGGTATGGACCGTCCACCATAGGCAAAGCGTGTGCCTTCAACAAGCCGTGACAGACACGCAGACATGGTGTCAATACGCTGGGCTGACACTTTCAGCAGACAAAACAGCTGTACTGCCTGTGGCCAGTGCTTGGGGCCGTCGCAAACTGGCTATTTCTCCCATTATACTCCAACTTTCCGGCCAACTCGTGCGCACTGCCACATCTCTTCGCGTGCTAAGGTTGGAAATTTCTGCGTCTGGGTCGGCTGCCATGTGGCTTCGATCTGCCCTACAAAAAGCAGGCCAGTTGCTTCACCTGATTCGACGCATCTCGCAGAAGTCTGGTGGCTACTGCTCCAATACGGCTCGTCTCCTGGCGAGGTCAGTACTGCAGCCTCAACTGGTTTATCACTCAGACGGAGTGGGCCCGACTTGAGGCTCTTAACAGAGCCGCAATGCGCACCGTCACCTGCCTCCCTAGAATGACCCCATAGCATCTCTCCAGGCTGAGGCTCAGCTGAACATGCTTGACGAACTGGTTGAACAATCTCGCTCAGCCCATATGCACAAACTTACTTTTGTTGCGGAAGCAGCGGCCTTAGCTAGTTACATGGGTTCCCTACCTGCTTCACCAGATCGCCCTGTAACCAGGCCGCCATGGCTGTATCACCAGGTTACTGACAGTCGACCACTTACTCGACTTCACACTCGATCGACCGGATAAGCGGATGCGAGAAAAACACTACGGACGGCTGAGACCGAGTACGAGGCGGTAGATGCCTTCGTGGACGCTGGGGTCCAGGATGACGTTTTATCGACTGTTATGCAGTGTCGCGTCTACCCAGATGCCTCTCAAACGTGCCTTACCAAACCATCCGCACCCTGCAGTCTCTAGTGGTGGAGTTCGCAGCCATCCGGGATGGCCTATACAGGCACTAACGCCGGCCCTACAGCGCGCCCCAGTGGGATGCATCCTGCATCTTTATACGGAATCCACGGCGGCGATACAGGATTTACGCCGAGTATCGAACAATTGCACTATTTAAGGGGACATCCACACTCTGCTAGACACGTACCCCTGCCCTCTCCGGCTGTTGTGGGTTCGGCGGAATACGCTCCCCGCTCACATTGGAGCGGATAGGGCTTGTCACCCTGCGTCTATTCCTCGGCCGCTGCCAATGTTAACAACCGGTCTAATAGAAAACTTTCTCCAACGGAAGGACGAACTGCCTCGAGACACGCGCGCCCTCATCCCACCGTGTGGAACGGACCTCCCCAGTATACTTGCTCGCCTGGAAGAGGTTCTGCTGCGCTGGCTTCGCGTTGTAGTGGCGCTTTCACCTGCTGTGACCCAGGCGTGGCCACCACGCTACCATTCCCCGTTCGATGACACCTGCCCCTTCTGCAGATCTCCTGCCAAACAAGCTGATGCGGACCATCTAATATGGGCGTGTCCTTCACTAGACTCAGCCAGAAGGTGATACCTGAAAGGCACAGGCCTCCATTCTGGAAGACCCCCCGACCTCCAGCGGTGGCTCTGGGGACCCCACCACCGCTCCCTTCTTGCCTTCCTCCGAGAAACGGGGGCCCATCTCTACCTGTAAATAGGTTATTTTATGCCAACGGGCATTCTATCGCAAATAAAAAAAGCTACAGAAATGAGGACAACACAAATCCCGTCTGTATGCGGGAAGTGAACCTCGTGGATGCAGCAGCAGTATCGCGACGAAGCCATTTCAGCTCAAATGAGGAAAAACGAAGGTGGTTCTGCAGGACGAACATAACATAGTTGGTGGGATCAGATAAGAAAACTCGCTAGTGTGCAACAGATATGGCTTCCGTTGAATAGAGGTGGTAGGAAGTAACTGAGAAATGCCGTTGTGATACAATTAGCATGCGAAAAGGTTACTGTTATGGCGTGGTAAAGTCAGCATAACGTGAAAGAACTTTACTTTTTGCATGGCTTTGAATGATACCTTTCGGTCGTGGTCCAGACACCTAAGCATAAAGGCTACGCACCGACGCTGAGAATCATTATGGGTACATCAAAACATTATTATAGCGACAAAGGCATTTGATAAAGAATACAATACTGATCCCGAATAAGTGGATGCAGCTCGTTTGGCTTCTGAAAAATGGAGATAAAAAAAAAATGAAGCTCTTACGATACCGAAGTTTATTATAGAAGAAAAGAGAACACTGAAGTTCTCTTCTTGCGTTTTTGTGCGTGTGTGTGTGTGTGTGTGCGCGCGTGTGCGCGTGGGCGTGTGCGTGTGTGTGCGTGTGCGTGTGCGTGTGCGTGCGTGCGTGCGCGTGCGTGTGTGTGTGTGTGTGTGTGTGTGTGTGTGTGTGTGTGTGTGTGTGTGTGTGTGTGTGTGTGTGTGTGTGTGTGTGTGTGTGTGTGTGTAAATACTACCAGTCTAGAACCCTCCCATCACAATGTGCTAGGTTGCTATATTTAAGTGTGTGTGTCGTCTCTCATAAAATTAAGTTGTGAGGAGCTGTGGTGTGTCTTATTTATTTCTCGTGTCAGTGTCAGTATTGCACTATGTTCTCTAGAAACCACTACCGAATAGTCCAATTGTCGATTCTTGTGGTTCTATTCCTGCTGTTGCTGACACTTAAAAGCTGATGGCTGGGCTTAATGATAATTTCCTCCCATTCCCTCTTTGGAGGGAAATTTGGTCGACCTGTTTAGGAGTAAGCGAGCAGCAACAACAATGACACAGATAGCCGCCGGGCTACTAAATTCGCGACCCACAGATACATTTTTCTTTGTTGCGGGAGGAGTGGCTATGAATATAAGGCAGGTACGATGGGGCACTTTCCTCGCAGCGCTGCACTATCGGTTCGACGCCTCCCAGTCAACCACGTACGAGCACAACGGGACGAGGGTGCAGCTGGGCTACGGCAGTGGGCCCGTGGCCGGCGAGATCGGCAAAGACGTGCTGTCCATCGGGAACCACTCCGTGCGCGCACAGAGCTTCGTGCAGGTGGAGAACAGCGAGACCCGGGCCTTCGCCGCCGCACAGTTCGACGGCATCCTGGGGCTCGCCTACCCGGCCTTGTCGGTGATAGGTGTGACCCCGGTGTTCGACAACTTGATTGCCCAAGGCGTCGTGCCCCGAGCGCTTTTCTCGGTGTTTCTCAGGCGCGGATACTCGGCCGCCGACGGAGGAGAGGTCTTCTTCGGTGGCATCGACGCTGACCACTACTCCGGAGAGCTCGTCTACGCTCCCGTGTCCAAAAAGGGCTACTGGCAGCTCTCGGCTGACAGGTCCGGAAAAGACGCACTGACGTCCTCGGTATAGGAACAAAAGCGTACAGGTGCGCGCCATTACTGGCTGGCGCATTCGGGGTTAATTATTAGGCGCGTCACGCAGTGAAATCGCGCATGTGTGGTGCCTCATTATGCAGACTATATGGACATTCATGAACATTTAGCTTATCATTTCACTCTCTCCGCATATCATTTAATACAAAACAAAAAGAGAGAAGCCGCGGGGGGGGGGGGGGGGTGTTTAAGCTAGGCATGCAAATCATATATTGGTTCAATCGCGCCAGATTACTCACCTTTAATGATAGCTTGTTTGTCTCTTTCCAAATAGAGTGAGCCTGTACAGCGTGACATGCAGCATAGCCTTTTTTTAGCGAGCTTCCTGGGCTCAGCTGCTCGGTGCGAAGATGTACACAGAATGTTGGCGTCCACCACGAAACAAACGTGCTTTTACATCCACGATTACACGCATTTTAAAAATAGTAGGCTTCATGAAATATATTCCTGACGAGAAGCCATGAAGTATTACGCTCTTAGTAGCTAGATTAGTCGCTAGATAGCTAGAACCATATGCATCACTGCTCCCCTTTTATAGCTGTAATTGCAGCGCTATTTTTAGGTAGCTGGTCTCCGCTCAGGTTTTTATTTTCAGTCCCTGATCGCCTGCATCTAATACTATTTGTGGCCATACTTAACGAGGTTGAAATGAAGCCCATAATTTAAATACTCGTTCGTAAAAAAGCAAAACGGTAGTTTTGAAACGTACTTAATAAACCACGGTGAGCCAAACACAATTCAGCGAAGGTAGCTGTTCATGCAAAACAAATTGTACAGTAAGCGAAATCACTGTATAATTCAAAGTATACAAATGAATATCTGACCCGTTTCACTGGGAGCCTTTGGTACGTCTTACCAAGAGATGGTACATAAGTGCTTTGCGAATCCCGTGATACCAGGCTGGCGGAATACCCAATAAACCCCATTCAGAATTTCCTATCTTTGTTTAGTGCGTGTGGGCTCAAAATGTTTGCACGCAAGAGCTATTGTGTCTAGGAGTCAACGTCGTGTTAAATTTTGCCGTCCTCCGACAGCATCAAAATGGGCGACTTTGAGTTCTGCCGAAGAGGTTGCCAAGCTATGGTGGACACGGGCTGTTCAACTATCACCGGTCCTTCTGCGGACGTCAAAAGACTTATCAAGCTGTTGGGGGCCACACCTTACAGCGCAGACTTGGTAAGTAACGCTCAAGGCTCCCGGTTTTCCCGAATGCGATCCTCTAATATTACCACGTCAAAAACAAAAGAGAAAAATTCTGACACGATGCGAAGCAGCAGGAGTGTTCCTATACTTCCGCCATCACCTGGTCAATGTTAGGCTTAGCAGCGAGTTTCTGCAGCTTTACGTCCATCATTTTAAGGAAGTGGGAGACGAATACCCATGACCCACGTAAATAAATCATCCGACGCAGCAGGCTATGAAAGCCCCATTAAAAACACGATTTGCTGCTTTACCGATCACTCAATTTGAAAGGAATTCGCCACTCATATCTTTCTCACGCCATCCTATGCTAAATCGGTGTGGCTAGCGAAGGCGTTGTCGCCATTGGTAGCGAAGGCGAATGGTAGCGAAGGCGTTGTCGCCATTCATGGGTTGACGGGACATTTCCGGCAGGGCAAATGACATTGAACGACACCGACCTCAAATTGAGAGGAACGTGACGGCATGACGCAACAGTTATTCTTTTGTCCCGAACTGGTGTTTATTCGCGTGGGTAGGCATGTGTGCGCGCGCAAGCGTTATGAGGGATACCTTGCCGGTTAAAAGGACCCTGCAACACTTTAAATAAACTCGTTCACTCTTTCTTTCGTGCCTGGAAGCAATTAGAAAGCTGTGGTTATCGGCAGCGGAACTGCGTGATTTGCTTGTCGAGGCAGATATGCCTTCCAATGTCTGTTACGCTGTTTAGCAGTTTTCTTTACAGTCGCTATCGAATGCGTTTAGTGCTCAAACTGAAACCGCCTAATAGCCGCGACATCGCTCGAACGACGTCATTCGAGCGCACAAACACGTCCCATACCGAGAAAAAAAGAAAACTTTTTTGAGTACGATTATAAGCTTTGTGTTGGGCGTAGAACAATAATTTTTGGCTGCGGTAAATACTGGATGTGCTTGTTGACAACGTTCTGAAAACATTTCAGATTTTAAAGAAATGTTGAACAATGTAAAAAGCGACCGTAAGAGAAAAAAATGGAGTTCATTGCCGGGCTAGCACAAGTAAGCTGTTTATAGCGAATGACACAGTTTAAACAGCTAAGCTCCTTTTGTATGTTTCCCTGATTTGCTTCCAAGCTCTCATCAGGAAGAAGCTAAGACTGGTGGTCTGCACAGGGGCCCTGCTCTCGACTTTACCTGATAGTCGTTATTTTGCCGAAAGCCTGCTGCCCTATTCTCGACTTGATCTGGGTGCCACTATTTTGTCTTGTAGGAATTATGCGTACACCCCACTTACAGAAGCTCTCTAATGGCTTATCAAATTGCGCGTCAAATGACGCCCTCTTATCTTTAGGGTGAAACACTATTCTACCCGTTTGTCTAGCTCAAGGAAATAGAGCACGTTTTCAAATCAGGGAAAACAAACCCGAGTGCTAACAAGGCAGAATTATTTGCCTTCTAGTGCGCCAACTAATTGTCTGCTTCATTTAAGGTTGCTGAGCAGAAGGACGCAGGTTCAAAACTCAGGATTAGTTTATTAGTTTAAAAAATACATGGCATGCGTAGACTATTCGGAAGGAGGTCCCATAGTCAGGGATTGTAAGGAGATCTCGTGTAAAATGTAAAACTAGAAAGTAGTGAGAAAATAACGACGACAGGTGAGAAAAATACTAGTAGCGTAGCATATCACTGAAAATAATGGACAATTAAAATAAAACATTATACAAGAATTCGAAAATTGCAAAACTGCTTTGTTTATTATAATTAACAAGGAACAAAAACAGTTGAAAATACAAAGCTTGGGTGGTTGAGTGGGATTATAATATTTCCAGCTTGTTTTAATTTATCAATGAGCGTGATGTTTTGGTGTTAAGGGGTAAAATATTCGATCCCGGATATGGCGGTCGGGTTTGGGATTCAGGCGAAAAACGAAAATGCACGTATGTCGATATTTTTGCGCCTGCTACAAATCTTCAGGTGGTTAAAATTAATCCACGGACCTCAACTATAGCGCCACTGCCAACCCAGGTGCAGCAGACGCACCTTTAACAAAACCTCTTTTTCGTAAAGCAGGAATCTGCTACTCAAAACGTCATTTTGGGCCAGGCAACACAGACAACATCGCTCGTGCCAGGACCAGGAACACTTCGGACCAGGAACAGTGTTTAAAGGAGCCATGAAGAGAAAATACAACTTCGTTTAATTTGAAAGAACTAGGATTCAGTATATCACTTAGCTCCATTACAGCCACAAAAGATGCATTTTTAACGAAAAAAAAAGCAAGAAGTATTTAAAAACTTTCAATTTTTGCGCCACAGTGACGTGTTATGAGCAAGAATGACATCACACGGGCCAACAATAAAAGATAATTTTCAGTGCGTTAACTGCACGTTAGCATTAAAGTGATGCGGTCAAATGGAACTATAGAGGCCCCATTACAGACGTCCAGTCATGTGTCGTCGCGACAGGTCAGTTAGGCGGCCGCCAATCGCACAAACAAGGTTCCGTGACGTCATAGAAAAGTTGCGGGAAATTGGCTAGGGAGTCGCGACGGCTTCACACGTTTTCTTTAATATCTCCGTTATTTGTTCGAAGATTGCGATGATATCGGTATCATTACTGTCGGGACTAAGCAGTCTTTCTAATAAACCCAACTGCAACTTGTATTTTGTCTTCATGGCTCCTTTAAGTGGCAGCTCTTGCTGAGAAACCGGCCAGCGTTGGATTTAGATCTGCCGCGAAGCGCGCCATCGGTCGTGCCGCACATAGTGGGGAGACAGCTTTTCTATAGTTTTCACTAGTAAAAACTGGTTAGTAAAGTTCTTTCTTATAATACCGTATTTAATTATTAGTAAAAGCTTTACTAGTTTTCTTTACTAATCTCTACCGTAATGCTTACTAGGTTAGCGACGCTTCCGGTAACATATTAACCAGCTGCCGCAACATCTGTTACTACTAACATATTAACCAGCTGCCGCAACATCTGTTACTACAGCAAATAATCCAGCTTCAACCAAACAATCCTGGTATCATCTCGCGGCAGATGTAACGTTGTGGGCACCCCAATTGAAAAAAAAAAAACGTTGGCCTTGCGCCGTAAAACCATAATAATCATCATCAAAATAATTTTAAGGCGAAGAATTAATTGTCTACTATTCGCGGTTTGCATGGACTGGACTGGAGTGGGAAAGACTTTATTGAAACAAGTACTGCAGTAGGCGAGAGCCGGGTTGCGGCTCCGCCTCGACGTGGCCTGGCGTCGCGCCATCTTCTGCGACCATACTCGTCACAAGCCCGTTTTACGGAGCCCGCACCTTTCGAGCGCGGCGAAGACCTGCTGGATGGCCCATGACTGGTCTGTCTTGCTTGTAGATTCGATGGCTTGCATGGCAAGTCTGGCCGCGTTTCTAGCCCTTCGCCGGCTCGCCTGTAAATGGTGCACACAACAGCGCAAGGGGTGTTATAATGGTGAAGCAAACTGCAGTTTCAATGCGTAGGCCTCGGGTGAAAAATCCGGCGTCGTCGGCTTCGTAAGCGAGAGATGGTAGACAAAATGGCTGACGACGCCGGCGAATACAGTAAAGTAATTCACTTAAAAAGGAAATTGGGCGTATTTAAGCCCGGCTGAAAAGCGTTTCCAGGCGAACAAGCACCCGCAGTGCCACGAAAGCTCCATGGCTCTCGCTGACTAAAGGTGGACGTGTTGATTGCGTTGTAGATTGCATTTTTAGTTTGGTAGATTGTAGGTAGATTGCCCTGAAAGTCGTTTTACTTGATTTTATTGAATGAATTATAAAAACTAAGGACAGGTGAAACGAATGACTAACTGTTGCAATAAGCAACATTAACAGCCTCAATGTCTCCAAAAAAGTTTCGTTCAACTTGTAGTAATGAGGTATGCATCACACCTGCGAAGTTTTAAGGCGGGCTTAAACCACGACCATACAACTCTATGGCACTGACATTGCAAATGGCCGCTGTATTTTGCGTTCCTGAGGGCACCATAATTACTTTGGAGGGTATGGTGGCGAATCTTGGCAAATGAGGGTGAATGCTCGTGTGAATATGATACTTTTATGAAACTAAAAGTTTCTCCATGATTTAACCGAAAGTTACATCGTGGGAGCCGAGTTTAGCATGATCAGTGAGAGGGGAAAATTTCCAAGAATATTTTGAGCCCACGTCAAAATTGCGAAAGAATCCAGAACTGCTTTGACAGACGAAAGAACGTAGCGAAACTGAGAGCCAGTGAAAAAAAAAATCTTTGGGGCGCAGTGTTCTAGAAGGCGAGTTGCTCAGGCAAAGTGGAGAATATGCAGCCTCTGTACTGACTGCCTTTCAGTTTCGCCAGGAAGTCTGGAATGCAGTCATAATCATTTTTAGCGCCACCTTGAAAGCTTGGCGTGGCGTCGATCTGCTGAAGTCGAGAATTCGGATTATCCAAGTTACCAGCGTTTATTTCGGGGCCTAGAAGCATTTAAAATACTGATACTACGAAGCAGAAAACAAAATTCAAATTCTTGAACAAAGAGAACCGACTTCCAGGTAATGGGAGCTTATATTTGTTCGTTTTAAAATGCAGGTTATTGTAGTTTACGACTGACATAATAGACCTTCATTAGGAGTGGGCGATATGATGGTACGCATGGTGAATGGAAAGGGAGGGGGAAGTTAAGGGTTCTGGATCTCGTTCGGCTGTCAACCCGCGTGGAGCGCGTCCGAGAGAGCGAGAAAGAGCAGCAGCTTCCATGCGCGGGCGGCGTGCATCGGAGTTGTCCAACCACAAAGTCGCCGGACTCCAGGCGGAAGATACTTTATGCCTTCCGTTCCAAGTCCCGGGAACTACCACGGTGGCCTGTGTACCGTGGATTCGACCCCTACGTAGCAGGAGGTGCAGGTAACGATGATCGCAGATTTTTGGTCCTCGTCAGCATGTGGGGACACTTCGGCATGCGGCGCGCCACTAGTGGGCGACCCATCCTTGGTGAGCGCGGCATCAGCCCGGCCGTGCCTTGCACTTAAAGGTGATCCGACGGCTCATGGAAGCTTATGATTAAGAATATTGGTTTTAGCTCCATCGCGTAGCCGCGCTGCCCTGCGCTAGATAGGAAGTACACTATACAGGCGCTTGAATCGCGGGCTTGAGGCTGATGTCATTGGCACTTGGTTTCGGACAGTTTTTCGTCCCAGTCTTCGCGAACGATGTGAAGCAACCTTACATGAATGGCTTT
Source organism: Haemaphysalis longicornis (assembly GCF_048455015.1). Classification (NCBI taxonomy): domain Eukaryota; kingdom Metazoa; phylum Arthropoda; class Arachnida; order Ixodida; family Ixodidae; genus Haemaphysalis; species Haemaphysalis longicornis. The sequence goes on along the minus strand of NW_027526203.1, from coordinate 376,370,915 downwards.
GTTTAAATGTTTCCGTTTTTTCCCTATTTAGAACCAAATTGACTGTGCGAACGTGACAAGCCTTCCAAGTTTTTCGATCACAATTGGAGGCAAGCCCCTGGTGCTGAGGCCGGAAGACTACACAGTGAAGGTAAACACGTACTCTTATAACACTTATTATACAGACGGGTGGAGTAACCATTTTTAAACAGGCCGTTTGATGAAATGTGAGCGGTGCAGCTGAGCAACAACCACTGCCGCTTTGCTTTTGTTATCGGTGCTGTGAGAAGAAATCAGCAGAAAGAAGTCTGGCTGTCTTTTCCCGGAGAAAGTTGTGCTATCATGAAATACAGGTGTTTAAAATGTCATGCAATCAACTAAGAGTCTGCCCGAATGAGCAAGACACATGTATCTAAAAGAAGTATTGAAAAAGGACATTGGGAGCGGAGCTTATAGTCTCAGCATTGCGGGCCGCTGCCAAGGCGACCGGTGCGCCGTAGTGCAGTAGTGATAGTAACTAAACAGGTGCGGGATAAAAACTTTAGACCTTATTCGAATTAATTCCCAAGTGGCGCCAAAGCGATGTCTAAAGGGCTGCGTAGCTACTTGCGAAGTGACCTAGGTGTCACCTCAGCGGCACCCATCCGAGACCAAAAGGTATCCCCGGCTACCATCCGACACATTACGAAGTGGCCCCGACATTTGTATCTTCTTTCAGGTAAAGCAAGACAACAGGACATCGTGCGTGGTGTACATCAAGGCCTACGACTTCGGCGGTAGCCGCGGTCCACTCTGGAACCTCGGTGACCCGTTCCTCGGCCGCTACTTCACCGTGTTTGACCGCGAGAACGACCGCTTGGGCTTTGCCGAGGCGCGTTGAGTACCTGGCGCGGCGGCAGTGAAAAGCGAACATCACGCGAGTAAAAAGTGATTTGCTCAACCTGGCTGCTGTGCTCCTTTTGTTCTCGCTCCGGACAGCACCCTCCTGGCCTTTGCCAACACGTCGGGCCGACTGTGACAGCCCCAATTCTGCACTCTTCGACCCCCGCTGCTTTACTGGGATCAAGACGATGTCCTGCACTCAGACGTATTCACTTCTCCTCGCAAACAGCGTACAAAACGTGTCTTTTTTAAACGAGAGGGAGAGAGAGGAACGTGGCACTAGCTTGTACGTTTAACGTCAGGTAAAAAAAAATTCAGCGTTTGAAATGACTTTTCCAACTCCGTAGCACTTAGGGGACAATCCACACGTAAATAGCAGACATACAAGGGCGAGAAGATTGACGCTGTTTTACAGGAACTCAAGCAAAAATCGCGTGGCTTTACACTTCCAGTAATTCCCGTTTTCTTCCAGGGATTCGTTTCACTTGTTTGCTGGCTTCGTGTCACCGCCTTAGTGCAGGGCATGGGGAAGCTTGCGTGTGAATTTCAAGATATTGTGACGACGCGGGTGCAAAGCAATGTATGAGTCGAATGCACGTCATGTGCCGCATGCTGCTCCCGCAACGGCGCTGGAACGCTTTAATGACTACCCTGGAGAAAAAGTTTGACCTCATAGCCTTAGCTATTGATGCGAAAGCCACTCTCGATTTTTTTCGCCCCAATTTGTGGCTGGAAATGTAAACTTCTTACAAGATGTTTCATGCTGCATTATGAGTTACAACGGAACAGGGGAACTAAACATACTTTTACATAGTACATACATTTGCTGCGGAATACAAAATTAACTTTTCTGTTTGCTACAGCGCAGATGGTTGGTAGTAGGAAAGAAAAAAAAAAGCAATCTAAATAAAATGTACTGTGCTGTAAGAGCTGTCAGTAGCCTTTCCCCCGCATGCTTTTCGAATGCGTCCAATGTGTTTTCAGCAAAACTAACTTTCCTGTAAAACCTAACTTGAAAGCAGAGCCAAGTGTATACTGGCATGCTCTTGTTCGTGTCTCCGCAACAGACAGGGACCGATAGGCGTGCCGGTAACCTCCACGTGCGGGCATCCGCTACCAACAGGGACTTGTCCTACACGGCCTGCAGGGTCCGCAACGTGCGTGTTCCACTCTGTGCTTTGCGGCAAACCCAACTTTACAGTGAAAGCTGACCCGACAGCAAAGCCAGCTTCTGCCCTGCCCGGTCTTCGTGCCTGGAAGCGTTATGCCCGTGCGTCCCTGAGCCACACGCTCCTCCTGCCTATTTGTCCCTTAAACAACATTCCCATGTGTCAGTAACTTCTACACTTCGGTCCGTGCGTCCGTACGCGATGTGCCCATAGCCTTTTATCTCTAATACCTTACGCCAAAGCGGAAAGGTGCTGGTATTTTTACACCTGAGGCGCTCCGCAGTCGAGGGTTATGGATTAATTAGGCTACTTCCGGTAGCCTACCGCGAACGAAACGTCGGAACCATGGCGCCTTTTTTTTTTTTTTTGCGTTTTGCCTGTTTAAATAACCACCTGTGTAGTAAGTTGTCTCACTTTAAAGTAGAAAAGGTGGCGTGTGTTGCTAGTTCTGTCGTTCTTTTATTTTACGGCCATAAACTCCGGCCAGACTTCGGACTTATTCGCTTCAGCCCGCTTTTTTCATTTAAGCTAAGCAGCAACGACCCACCCTTCTTAAGAACTTATGGTAGATATATTTACCGTTTGCGGCGTGGTCGGTAGCGAATCCTCCGGATAGTTTGTACGGGCAACAATTGTCTAAATTTATTCTAAGCCCATGCGCATTCATTTTTTTTTTTCCATCGACTTACATGCAGTTAAAACCAGCGATTTATTATTTTCAACGAGACAACTAATTTCCGCAAGAGGAGCCAGCGGTAAAGCATAAGAATATGAAGAATGCGCATATCTCCTAATATTGCTTGATCTTATCTGCAATCTTCAATCTTATCTACTCGATGTGACAAAAAAAAAACGCCGTTTGGTCATATCGTATTTTTGTACATATAACTGCCCCCTGCATAAAAGCTGAACGCCATCGTAGGGGCTAGAAAAAAGTTATTCCCGCAAATTACTTGCGCAACAGAGCGATCAGATAGTGTAGAAATCTTGATAAAAAGCAGGGTGTTGAACTGAAAAAAAAATATTGATTTGGTTCGGGTGCTCTCATTTTGCTGCGGTTGGGAAAAAAAAATGGCTTAGCTTGCACTAGTAGTGCAAGGCTGGAGAAACAGCAGAGCTGCCGTCCCCTTTCACTTCGTCGGAGACCCGCCTGTTTCACCTCAAATTTATTTCCGAACTTGCCGCTGAATGTTTTCCATGACTGGCGGGCCCGGATCGTTTCATCCGCAGGCTTTCACATTTCTCCCAATGTGGACCGCATAAGCACGGCTTAGAACCCGCGGCCAAGTCCGAAGCAAACGCCCACGCTACGTACCCAAAGGAAATACTCAGCGTCCGTAATGCGATGATAGATCAATCGAATAGACGCCCGTTTCATAACGCGATGGACCCACGTTCGATTCCGACCTCGAGAAGGGTTTTTAAAGACGATGGCCTTTCTTGGGCTACTTGAACGGGAAAATTTTGGACTGTCTGTCTGTCTGTCACTCGATTCCGCCAGCCGTCCAATGTAAACCATAAGCCTATTGCGCAGCATCTGCATATGCTGCGGAATAGTCTTATATACTCACAACCAAATATAAACGTCTAAGTCCGGTGTTAATGTTCATACTTGTCAACATTGTTAAACCAGAACAAGGCATTACGCAAATATAACGCCGAAAATCAACACATGAGCGATATTTGCAGTGTTCCTTTAATAAAATATTTACAGATGCTTGCTTTTTGCGATAGTAAATAAAATACAACAACTGCAGAAAACCGTCGCCTGCTGTTGCCCGCGCTCCTGGCGGCAATTATGTAATCAAACGGAAATAGCAACGAAAGGTTCCACTAGATGGGATCCCCGTTCCGCTTGGAATAGAGTTCCTGTATATAACTCCCCTAGGGCAGCAGAGTTGCGCGTCCATCCGCCATCTTGAGTTCACGTCGTGCGGGAAAGCCACCCGTCTAGCATGTAGGAACTGCCGCCGATCCGCCGCGCCAGCGGCAGTGGCGAGGAGGAATGGCGAGGAGCGGCGCGCACAAAAACTGGCGCACGACAGTCGGCTGGTCAGCTGCTTATCAGCGGCCGCCACTTCCTCGCAACCACCGATGCTCAGTTGAGCAGAACTGACTGAATACGAGGTCTTGTGCGCAGAACTGAAAGCGGGCTTTCCTGCCGAACTGGAACGAGCGGCATGTGGCAATCAGACGCGCAACTCTTGCGCTACGCGATATACAGGAACTCTAGCTTGGAACGCTCTTGGAGTAGGGCAACGTGGTTCTATAAACGTTGTAGTCAGGGGCTTCGATTTACGCTCGTCTCCGCCGTGCGGCAGCGCTGGCATCGAGACACCTGGCCTAGTGCAGTGGAACGCGGTAAATTTAAATTGACTCTACCTCTACCTCTACCTATACCTCTAGCGTGTTAACTTGGGAGGAACGAGCCGGGAGAGGAGCAGCGTGAGAGGTGAGCGGGAAAGAGAAGGGAGGCATTTACTTGCCAGGGGCGAAAGTCGACTGTCGTCTTGCGTCGACATTTGCAATGAAAGGAGCATATACACGTCCAATTTTTTTCTTTCCTGTTGGCTGTACATGTTGTTGTTCCTCGCCGCTCGGGCCTTTGGGGATGGCCGAGTGGTTAAGTTGGCGGTTTCATGGCATAGAGGTGTCGGGTTCGATTACCGGGACCTCCCTAACCACATTTTTTTTCTTGAGGCTTCGCGGTTTTTTAGTGCGACCGACGGACAAAGCTCGGCTTAACTCTTTCGTTACCGCTGGAAATTGACCAATTTTGAAAGGTCTAACAAAACATTTTTTTTGTGCTATACATATTGGTTAGGCACACATAGCAGTGACATAAAATGCAGATTATTCCGCGCGCTTTCCAACGACACCAGTTTTAATAAGGTTTTCCTAAATAATGATTGCGAAAAAAATTATCGAATTCGAAATTTTTGTCTACGCGTCGAAGAAAATAAGAAAAAGGAAGTTGTGTATAATAAACGACCAGTAGTAGAAAAAATTTAGAATATACATTTTGTAGGTAGACATTTCAAAAACCCGTCCTAGAAAAAAAATTGAGTTGCGCATTACAATTTGTCAGATAAAAAAAGAAAATGATAGCCCGCGTGGTGCCCATGCCATGTGGTGAAGCCCAACCACTATTTCAAATTTTGCTGTTTTGGGTGGTTCTCTAGAAGAAACCTGGTGGTTTGACATCATTAAAGGCCCAAATTAGCCTCCACGGGATGTAAAAACACCTTGAAAATGATTATGACCGGCACAATATTGAAGGCAAGCAAGCGATGTGAAAAAAATCTGCTTGGAGTTGAGAACCAAACTCTTTGGTGGATGCTTGTTGACGTTCTGATGATCACTTATCAGCCAGAACTTTCATTTGCGGTTTATTATCATGTTCTGACTCACTATGGTAGCCCTGCTTGCAGGAATAAGGTACGATGCGCTAGAATCATGCCCAGCAAGCTTTCACCAAGCCGCCGTCGGGCTGTGAAGTCAGTTCAGCACTGAGAACCAGCACTACGAGCCTACTACATTGCAGCGCCACTTAACAATTTTGAAAAAAAAAACAAATACAAGGCTGTTGGAGACTTCGTCAGAATAGACAGTACTACTAAGAACCGACACTAGACCTCCGGAAATACCCTCGTATGAAACCGAAACTGGACGGTGAACAGCTGGCGGTTTTTAAGGCCAATTGGAAGCGTTCTCCTCGTCTGAACTGATACCTGGAGACTTGGTGTTATCATTTGACTTTCAGCGGCAGCTCTTATCGCAGAAGCAAGGCGTAGATAAAGTGGAAGCGCGAGCGGCATGCTTGTTTTGAGGAGCAGTAGCGGGCAACGGAGGCGCCATGGCGATTGAGCTTGTAGTTGGGTAACTGCGTAGTAGTGCGAAATATGAATTTCGCAATGCAAAACCGAAACCGAAACTGCTGGAAACTGGTTGAAAATGGCAGGCACACTTGCTAGACATGCGGGGGACCATCAGAAATAAGCTTTGGGAGAATAAAGCTGCCCTTTGTCCGAATCAAATATCATTAGTGAATAGCTGGGGCCATTTTCAAGAAATTATCACCTCTCAACGCTGTCGGATTACAAAGCTGACCGCATTATTTGGCATTTGACTTGCCAGGAGCCTTTTGACAAAAAAATATAATGGAAATGCAGGCTAACCACGATCTGCATCCTTCTTTCTCAAGTGCAGCAGCCACGCCCCCTTCCTCAAAAACACACGCCCCTTAGCTTGCAAAAAACGTCGTTAAAAATCTCAATGTCACCGGAGCGGGGAAATTTAAACTGATTCTAAAAGGGCAGTGCCTAGACTAACCACTGGCCAGATTAGGTGTACGAGAAACGACTACAACTTGTTGAAATAGGCAATATAAATCATCGATCACCGGTGATCAATTTGAATAGGCGTGGTAACGAAAGAGACAGCTCTGCTGCTAAAAATTCCTACCCGAACCGTCTCCGGTACGATGAATTTTGTGAAACTCGCGGCATAATACAGCTGTCTTCGACCGCCAAAGAGTGAAACCTATTACGACGATAAAGAAAAATTAGACGAGAAACGAACATGTTATGGAATGGGCTTGGGAAACCTTCGCAAGCAGTTAAGATTAGCTAAACTTTGGCATTGGAAGAAAAGAAAGGCATTAAGCCAAGGCAGTAGCCGCTTACGGGTTCAATTTTTAAAGCAGTACGACGCACCTTTGAAACTAAAAAAGGTAAAAAGGGAGGTTTGGTGAATGAATGGGCCATAAGAAGGGAGGTGTCAAGAATAGATATAAGACGTACGTATCGCCGATTAACTAGTACACTAAAGTGGAAGGTATTCGGATTCAAAGGCACGGGCTGCGAAGGACGAAAAACAAATGAGAAACACGTGTGACAGCGGCAAAGTGAGGGGGAGAACTAGTGGGACACTAGGAACACACATGGCTAAGAGTGCACTTTGCTTGCTCAAGGTGGATGGAAACAAAGAGAAATAGTTGCGAACAGCCTTTGCATAGTTGGCGCTTGAATGCTACTGCTGGTGATGATTACCTTGGAAAAACCAACGTGCTTTACCGGCACACAAAAGAGAAACTTTCGTCGGCCTTAACTGTGGAATAAATTAACCCGAAATAGCTTTACAGCTCTTGTCCTTTGGAAGCACGACATCATAAAGTGACAGTCGTACGCATTCGCAATTTTGGTTGTATTTATTTCTAAAAAGAGCGGCGGAGCTAACCTGGGCACATCCTCCTCTGCCACATTATAAATTTCACATTTTGCCCTCTTTTAAGTTTCGTTTATAAATAACGTTTACCATGAGTTTTCGGTAGCACTGTTGGTAAGTCTCTGGGCTCTCAACTAAATAGTGTGCAACTCGAGGATACTGCAGGTTTTTAGGGGCTCGGGCTGTTGGCGTCTCATGTCGTCGTCGTAACCGTCGTCTCATGTAGTCACGGTACTAAAACACCGGGACACTTATTTACACCTCGCGATAGAATGTAACGCGTATACTATACTAAAAAAAAAAAAAAAACACCGGGTCACTCGTTTACGCCTCGCGCTGGAAGGCTTCGTAACACGTATACTTAAAAAAACACCGGGACACTCGTTTACGCCTCGTGCTAGAACGCTTCGTTCTTCGAAGACACGAGACTTTTACAGCAAAGCTGAATACCTCTACCCCCCAATGGTTTCATCTCCGTTGGCGAAAACGCCACGGCCCCAAGAATGCACTTATACACTGCATGCTTCTTCCCTCCCTAGATTTCGCGTTAGTGGAGATGGCCCGGGATTTTCTTTTTCGTTTTCCGCTCTTCTCTTTATTCATTATTACAGCAGAAGAAAGGACTACTATTCCTTCTCACCAAATACAGCCATGTCTCTAAGGCGTGAAACAATTTATATCCTATGGGAAATGGCTGAGAGAATAGGAATGAGCGAGAGGAAAAACTCTCTCTCCTCAGTCGGACTAGCTGCCTGACTTGATGCTCCAGATGGGGATGAGGATCATACGAAAAGTTCACCCGCACGCGCATCGGCCCAACCATGCAAAAGTCCTGTTGCACAGGCCTTTGATTCAGGAGAAATATCACCACCGCATCATTCCCTTTCGATGCTGTACCAGTGCACGCCTTCTGGTTTTTCTTCCCTTCCCTATTGTTGGAGAAGACGTGACGTAAGACCAATAGTGGGAACCAATTACGGTGACCGCGTCCCTGGCGAGCCGGGTCGTACTGCCATGTATACGTGTCATATACATGGGCCCTGCGAGGGCGAGTTGTGCTGAATATCGGGTTCAGCTTATCTTAGCCCTCGAGCGTATATATATACGAGCTCATCCGAACAATCCAGATGAGAGGCGGTCGCAGTGGCTCTTTGCGCCAATTCAAGTCGCCGATCGCACGTATGTATATTTATTTATTGGTCATTGGAATGGGAAGATCCAGCAACAGGCGTAAATTGTCTCGCCTAGGGGCGGACCCCGGAGCGCCTGCTTGTGTAGGGGAGGTGGGATAGGGGAGAAGGTTTACATTAACATATATACAACACAGAGGGTAAGTTGACAAGGATGAATATAAAACACAAGGGGAGGAGGAAAGGAGTTACCTCCTGGTTACAGTTTCTGTATAGTATAACTCCCCCAGTGGCCGGAGTAGGGTTGCGCGTCCAACCACCATCGCGAGTTTCCGAATTCGTGCGGGGAAGTCACCCATCACGCATGCAGGAGCCGCAGTGCCGGTGGCAGTGGCGGATAGCCAAAACTGGATGCAGGCTGCTGATCGTCCGTAGCCACTTACTTACGCAGAGCGTGGGGTTCTTGTTCTGAACACTGAAAGCGGGCTTTGGTGCCATAATTTGTTTTGTTATATCTTATATTCAAAAAGGGAAGGCCGGATGCCTCGTGAGGAAGTTGGGAGGGGAGGATTCATGGATAAAAGGGGTTCGTCTTGAGTTCGTGGTGGCCGGGAAACGGCATGAGTTTTTTCACAGTTCAGCATTGAATTGTCTGTTCACTGGTGTAGGCCATCGCTGTATAATTCGCACTAGACCGCTCTAAGTGGCGAACTGTATAATCAGTTTGAGGGTGTGCTCATCTAATCTGACGCGATTGATATGGGTTGAGGGGCCTGGGTGTGGGGAAGTGAAATTCCGGTATCGAGAAAAGTTCGGGCATATCCAGACCAGGTGGTGCAAATCATCCTTGGCGGCTTGCTGACAGTATGGGCATTTCAGGTTGATGTACCATTTGCGAATTGTTTCCGGTGAAAAATGATGCACCTGCATATATTTGGGTGATAAAAATGTCTTGGGTTCTTGTAAAGAAAGGTTTGTTGGAAACGTGATCCCTCGGCGTGAGTTGCTTGAGTCGGAGATTCTTTTTGTGTTTGTACCTGTGTATGCGGCTGGCGGGAGTATGGTGGTATTTTCGGTCGTGTCAAAGCAGTCATGAAGGTCTGCGGGGTCAGCGGGAGAGAGAAACAAGCAAGCCTCCTGCGCAGCTTCGTGGGCTGCCTGATTCCCGGGTGTCCCCGAATTTATGTGGACTCTAATTCCATGGAGTTGTAGGGCCATTGTTTGCCTGATAATTTGGTTTACTGAAGGGCACGTTGAACAGGGTTGTCGAAGTTCTTGAAATGCTTCGTAGGAATCGGTTAATATTCTAATCTTTTTAGGTATGTGGTTGATGGTGGTTGTACATAAGTAGTCAGGAGCGTGGGTAATTAGTTGTGCTTCCATGGGCGTGACAGTACTTTTGGCATGCCGGGCTCCCATATTGGTTCGGTCATCTGGGGAAACCGAGGCAGTTCCGACATTTGGTGGTGTCAGGCTAGCATCGGTGTAAATAACGATTTCGCCCGATTGTTTTTTTTTTTTTTTTTTGGTGAATAGTCTGTGCCAACGTTTGTGCCTTGAGGCGGCCGTTGTGCGGGCGATAGGGTGGGTTGTGGTTGGTTGGGTGAGGTGAGGTCGTTGCCACGGAGGAATGGGTATCGGAAGATCAGGTGAGGGAATACGATCCTGTTTATCCCAGGCCGCGAGTGAGGTACCTTGATGAGTAAGTTTCCGCTTGAAGCTGTATTGGTCGGTTTTCTCTTGGATATTTTTTTTTACTTGGTGGAAGTACAGCCGCAGATTGGAGGTTAGGGATTTTTGTATGGCGTGGTAAGCCAGTGATACGTATAGTCGCGTTATGAAGAACGTAGAGAGCGCGTCGTTGGGAACAATTCAATCTGTATGATTGGGCTTTATTTGTAATAATCCCGACTGAGACGGCGCTGCAAGTGTCTGCACTGCTTTTGCAGCAAATATGTATACATCTACACCCCCCTCCCCCAAACAATTACGTTGCCGTGAACAAAAGGTGCCAAGGCCTAAGACGCCGAGCGCATGGGTCAAGCTAATCAGGCATACAGCATAGCTAGGGCTCAGAATTCGTGTTAAGGAAACTACAAAACAAGCACTGAAACCGCATTATGGATGATAAGGCGCCCGTGAACAATGGAACCCCCCCCCCCCTACCGCTCTATGTATTTCTCGTAAAGATTATGTTTGAAAATTATCTTTGAAGGCTAGGCAGGACCAGTGTCACTAAATAGAGCAGTTCTTGCCCAAGACGCCGAGCGCATGCGTCAGGCTAGGCAGGACCCAGCATTTGCCGCCAAAGAAGCCGAGCGTAGTGTCAGTAGATAAGGTATTACGGTACCGCCACTGAGGCACGCGAGTCAGCAACGGCAGCCATTTTGGCGCTTATCAGTGGTGCAAGATTGCCGCATTTTCAGCCTCGCCGTTAAATTCGACAGCGTCGTTTGTTAACAACACTACCGATGATGCAGCAAATTGGCATCTTTGGACACACTTCTCCTGCTGAAATGCTGTTACACGCGTTATCTTTGGTTCGCCTTCGGAACGACGTCGGTCGCGCGCAGCCGCAGAGCAGGGAGGGCAGGCTAAGCCTACCAGAATTGAGCGACTAAAACGTATCACCAAAAAAAATGGCGACGCCCATGAACCGTCGCAGTGCAAACAAATGTCACGTAATGCGAACCGACTAATGGCGGCGGCACAGACCAATAGCAGAACAGATTGCCGACACTCTAGCTGTACCCTTATCTAGAGATACTAGCCGAGCGCAAGGGACAAGCCCACCGAGACGACGCGAAATTTCATACCCTCCTCCATCACCACTTGTAGTGGTTTACAACAGCCTTTCTGGACATACAGTTTCGCAAGGCGTGATGGTGATCAATTTCTTGTTTTGCTCCTCCATGCTAATTAGATAGTCTTTGAATGGCAGGCTGAGTCAAGTTACATTTCTGTTTTAGTTGGTTGAGCCGTATAGTATGGCTACTTTTGTAGCCGGCGGGGATGCCTAGTAGGCGAATGTGGTCGAGTTTTGCGGTGATCGGTGTGGTGCCAACCATGACGCTCTAAACTGAAAGCGGCGGTGTAGCGATTGGCGACAATCAGACGCGCAAATCTCGCTCCTTTCGGGAGCACATCGAGGAACTCCATTTCTCGTTCCCCTTTCCGTCCGCACCGCTGTGCCCGTATTTACCGTACGGCCATCACGGCTGTCTCAGCCCTCGACGGCGAATACAGTTAGATACAGTGCTAAAAAATACGCTGAATGTCCAACCCGCACGGACGACACGCAATAAATGTTTCAACGAATGATCCGAGAGCGACTAGCCGCCCACCGCCAGATCGACCCAGCTGATTAGGTCGTACGAGAGCAGAACTTGCTGTGCTTGATCAATACGTCTTGAGGCCGCGGCGCAACACATATGCTTGCCGTTCCCGCACTCGGAATCTTTTGCCCATTAGCTGCGAGACGGGCCACTTACGTGTCTGTGTTGCTACACGCTAACTTAAAAAAGAGTCACTGAGCGAACGAACTAAGGGAATGCATTCTCTAGTTGTGCTCTCAGGGGGACGCAAGGAGACCTGAGTGCACACTGCCTGAAGCAGCAATCTGCGTAGCTGCGACAACGAAAACAGAAATGAGGTGGTCGTTGATAAACAGCCGACACACAGCAGCCTAAAAAAATTGGTCGCCATCCCATGCGAAAGTGGATGTCCAGCAAAGCTGTTGTAAACCATTACAAATGGTGTGGAGGAGGGTATGAAATGTTTCTCGTCGTCTCGGCGCGCTTGTCGCTTGCGCTCGGCTATGGTCACTAGATTGGGGTACAACAGAGTAACCGCACTCTTTTCTCCTGTTCTTCCACGCCGCCGCCATGATCAGTGCTGCGCGCGACTGATGTCGTTCCGTATGTGAATCAAAGATAACGCGTGCAACAGCATTTCAGCAGCAGAAGTGTGTCCAAAGCTGCCGTGAATGGTGGGTCCTGCCTAGCCTGACACGTGCGCTGGGCGTCTTGGGTAAGAACTGCTCTATTTAATGACACTATTGATTGATGATTGATTGATTATGGGGTTTAACGCGCCGACGCAACGCAGGCGATGAGGCGCGCCGTAGTGGAGGGCTCCAGATTAACTTTGACCACTTGGGGACCTTTAACGTGCCCCGAAATCTCGCACACACGGGCGTTTTTGCGCAGTCCCAAAGCCGTAAGTCGTACCGTAGAGGAGGACATCTATCATCGAAGAGCTCATAGAGGCCCACCTAACGGCGCAGAAAGTAAGACTCGGAGCAAGCCCAACGGGTAGGGAAACGCTAGCTACGCTTGGTTACACGGCGCCGCACATCACGGAAAACGCAGTGGACATCCCGCCTGAACTAAGGACCAGAATTCTTGTCCGTGCAATACCCCGGAACATGTCCCCTCAACATCATGAGGGAAGACACCTAGCAAGAGCAACTGCGCTAGAAAAACACTACGGAGGACAAGACTACGTCGTATATACAGATGCGGCGGAATACGCGAGGTACGGGGTAAGATGGGTGTAGGAAAAAATGGTCCCGGAAAAAAAGGTCCCGGAAAAAATGGTCCTGGCAAAAATGGTCCCGGAAGAAATGGTCCCGGAAAAAATGGTCCCAAATCCAAGGCAGGAAAAAATGGTCCCGGAAAAATTGGTCCCGAAGCCAAGGCAGGAAAAGTAGTCTTGGTCGAGTAAATCCGGTTAATCGCACCAAGAACGTTTGTTTTACCGAAATTCAGGTTGGGTTGTTTTCATGGCCTCTCCCATATTTATTTTCTAATTTGCCGTTACGCTAGCTTAATCCACAGATGTTTCGCATTGATGACGTCTCAACCACATATAGCATGCATAAATCTCAGCACATCTCTGTTTTGAACCCGCACGCTGTGAGGAGGGTAAACCGCTTCCACACAACCTCGACAGGTGAAGGTACCGACACGAAAAACAGGATCCTGGCGATGTGTAGTGAAAGGAAGGAGCGTCAGAGGGGGCTGCCCAGCGGGCTAATCAGGAGTGGATGGGGGCGACCGTTAAGTTCGTATGAAATTTCAAGGCATATCAACAGAAAATTTCGCCTTCACATTCTCAGAGAGTTGTAAGCACCCCCTGCAATTTTTTACGTTTTTTTTTTCTTTCCTTTTTTTTCACTCTTTGTTGCTATTTGTTTCTCTTGAATGCTTTTTTTCCTTTGTTTATTCATGCTTTGAAGTTAAAGATCGTATATTTTAATTGTATTTACATTTATATTTCGGTGGCCTGACATTTCGGTGCATGGACATGTCGGTGCACGGATATTCACGTGCACGCACATTTCGGTGCACGGACGTTTCAGCGCACGGACGTTTCCGTGCACGATGTTTCGGTGCGATCATTTCGGTGCACGATATGTCCCAGACATTAACTTAAATCTTTAGCTTTAATATTTTAATTTCGATATGACTTTACGATCGAGAGTTGGGTTTGGGCCGTACTGCGCAGAAACGAAGGCTAAACCAAGGCGGAGCATCAGCGCGTAAATCTCGATTTCTTTACACCGATTCTGATGAAACCTCGCAGCGTAGAGCTTTAATGACCTTCCAGACACTGAGATAGCTGTGTCTGACTAAGCTTCTAAACCGGCTGTTCCAGGCCTCGCAGTTGTTTGGGCGGCTTTAATCCAATTACTTGCACTAAATTTTTAATTGGTACTCAGCCCTACCACCCATCTATACATCCATCCATCTGTACGTACATCGCCCACCCATCCATATAGATTTTAGCCTCCACAGGAGTTAATTTCTGCCCCTTGTAGGAATATTAAAGCATTCCATCTCTTTCTTCACCCTTTAGCTAAAACGCAGACGCACAAAAGCAAAGCCGCAAAAAAGTTCAGATCTGACTAACTTGAAGGGAAACACGTCGACTGGAGCATGGGACCATTTTTTCCTAGATGGTCACTGGGACCATTTTTGCCGGGACCATTTTCTCCGGGACAATTTTCTCCGGGACCATTTTTTCCGGGACCATTTTTTCCGGGACCATTGTTTCCGTTTCCGGGTAAGATTGGCGGCCGTTACCTCCACAACCGACCTCCTTTCCAGTCTGACGCTTCGGTCGTCGAACACCCAGCAGGCTGAAGAGACGGCTATCGCCCTTGCCCTCTCCCAGACAAAGGCCAAAGTAATTATTACGGACAGCCAAGCCGCCTGCCGAGCATACCAAGCAGGTAGGGTTTCAAGACAAGCGCTTCGGGTTCTCCTTCAACGGCTACCGCAGAAGCAGATTACAATCATTTGGACCCCGGCCCACTCTGCTCTTCGCGGCAACCAGACGGCACACGTCCTGGCCCGAGAACTCGCCCACCGGGCACCGCAAGAAGAGTCGGAGCGAACCTGGCAACCGCTCCTCACATACGCCGACATCACCCAACATTATCGACTAGCGAGAAAACTCTATCCCCCAGTCACCGATCAGGCCACGAAAGAACAGGAAGTCATCCTGAGACAACTACAGACTAATACCTACCCCCACCCAACACGACTACACGCCATCCACCCTACTATTTACGATCCCCTATGTACTCACTGCCAATCACCAGGCACGCTGTACCATATTGTCTGGGAATGTCAACTGAACCCAGATCTTCCCCCCATCCCCAACCCCTCACGCGAGCAGTGAGAGAGTACGCTGGCCAGCTCTTCTCCTGAAACGCAGCTTTTGCTAGCGGAAAGGGCGAAGACAGCCGGCCGTACCAACGGAGTCTTGGACTGAAGACCCCGACCACAAATATGCTCACTTCAACTGTGATTAAAGTCTCTCTCTCTCTCTCTCTCTCTCTCTCTCTCTCTCTCTCTCTCTCTCTCTCTCTCTCTCTCTCTCTCTCTCTCTCGGGCGTTTTTGCTTTACGCCTCCACCAGAAAAGGGGCCGCCGCGGCCGGGAATCGGACCAGCGTCCTCGTGCTCAGCAGCACAACGCCTTATTCACTGAGCCACCGCGGCGGGTCTTCAACGAATTCTGAGATCTATGCTGTATGCCTGATTATCCTGACGCATGCGCTCGGCGTGTTAGACCTTGGAGCCGTGGATTTTTTGCCCATGGAGATCGTTTTTGGCCACGACGATAAAACCGTTGGGGGTAGAGGTATCGGCCGGGAGGCCCACCACTGGAGAGGCCGGCGCTGCGATCGTTTTGACGTCACTTGTAGGATCACCGTTCCTATATTTCTGCGTAGTTGGCTTGCAGCGCGTGACACTTCGCTTAGGAAGCGCGTTCTAAAAGTATTTTCGTGTTAATTTCCTTCGTTTGAAGTTAATTCTCAGTGCGTCAAGCGCAGTTCGACCTAATGGTGACTGTACAACCGTATCAACTGTGGTAGATTATCCGCAAACACCATGAGCGGGGTGGTGTATTACGCATACGACCGAAGCATAAGCAGCGGCTTGTTTCCCCGATCAACAATGTGGACTACAACGATCGCCGAGTGAAGTTTATAGATTTCCCTTGTTTGCAAGAAATGTATAAAGCAGGAAATCGTGAAGCGTTAACTGCTCGCAGAAGCACACGCACCCGCCGTGCCTGCCCGCACAGCCGACGGTGCGGCTCGAACCGACGCAGGTCGCGGCAGCAACTTGTCGCCGCTTTTTAAAATCACACAAGTCGTGGAGAAGAAGTTCCAGATTGGTGGAAGTGGATGTTAGTGTGATGAAAAATCCTGATAGGTAGTGTCATCAGCTGTGGTTTTCAAAGCGATGCTCAAATATCTGCCGCGATTTACGCCGACCGGCCGCGGAGGTCGGTCCCGGCAGCGCCGGCCCGTTCACGCACGGTGCGGCGAGCGGCCGAAGGGTGGCTATGCTTGCGCGCAAGAATCGGCCGAGATTGTGCAGGTAACTTGATCGTCGATCGCTTCAACGGAAATCACCGCGCTTACAGAGTTCCCAGCGCGGTGAAACGTTCTGCTAGGGACTGTCACTCGCAACTCTAACGGCGATGAAATATCTGCTGCGGCGCCAAGCCTAAAGTTCCCAACATCCGATTACGTGCATCCGAAGCCGGCTGCGAGCTGTTGGCGAAGGCCCTCCCGTCGCGCACGCGCGGGTTGCGTTTGGGTTCCTCTAACTTCTTGGGGGCCCCCAACGCTCGGTTCTCCTATTCTAAATATCCCCATTACCCGAAATCATTAACGACGTGTTTCTCCTCGCACGCAGCCTCGCCTTCTGTGAGCAGTCGTGAGTCTCGAAATTGATGCTTGAGAAATGCCGGATTACTGTAAACATACAAAACACGCTGCAATTATAAATTACCACGCCGAGCAACTAATGAAAACTAGATATAGCCTTGTCCGAACCCACTCGAAGGCGTTAAAAACTCGCGTTCATACCGTTCATACATTGCGGACAAGTCGCGAAAAGTAATCAGCCGTGCAGAGTACAGGCTACGGCAGTGATCGTTAATCAAATCCGGGCATGACTATAAAAACATCGTAGGGGAAATAGGCACTGATCAAGCCAAACTGCAGACCATAACAATACTTTTAAGCATGTGCAGCGAAGCAATCTGATCAGCGTTCTCGCGTCATTCATTTACCAGGCAATACGAGCAGTTCGCGCGGTGAGATCATAAGTGAGCGACGCGTTTCCGTCGCTGTTACAAGGTGTTTGCTTGCACACACATGTCCCGTCACAAGTATTTCATAATGGATTTACAGCGTACTTTTCTCGGCATCAGTTGCATCGTCCTTGGCGTTAGCTGGCTGCGTATGAAAGAGCTGTGGGTCGCGATGGTAGCAACTACCTCAACGCGGCGGTGTCGCAGGGAACAAGCGAGTCGCTGATTGCTTACCCGAATTATTTGGTTTACAGACAACTTTTTTGGTAATTTGCATCAAATCCACAAGAAGCGGGCGAGACGGTGGCCACAAGAAAAAAACACGCTTCCGCATACTCACGGGAAATCTGCTGTAGCAGACGACAACACGATTCGGCGTCCTACAAGTGACGTCACTCGTAGGTGGCGCCACGGTATGTCCTCGGGGCCAATACAGCTTTGGTGTAAAACATAATTGGTACGCGACGCAACGGCGCCAAGCTTGCGAATGACTTTTGAAGCTAAATGCGTATGTTGCTATAGGCCCACATGTATATGCTGCACACGTCAGTCAGCCGTATGACGTAGTGGGGTTGTGGAGGTTCTGCTCTAAGAAGTCCCTGCGTCACCACAATGCCCCAAAATGACCAATCGAAGTGGCCTAGTGTGCAAACTCAGCCAATGACGTGGACGAGCATTCAATTTGAGTTAAAAAGGGCGTCTGCGCTGGTATATTGCGCAATGCAAAACGCCTTCACGCTTTGCGTGTTGTCCGTGCGCACAGGCATTTTTTTTTTTTTAGTCAAAGCATATGTTTGGCTTCGTTATTCGCCGGGTCCGCACACTGGGCCACTTCGATAGGTCGTTCGGGAGCATTGTGATAAAGACGCCCTACGGGGACTTAGAGTGTCGACGCAGAAAAAAGCTCCAGGAACGTTCAGTGGCCTAATTTTGCTGCGATGAAGGCAGCTAGCAACGGCCCGAGCCACTGTCACGTTGTTCCTTTTGGGTGCCCGCCTTCGGCCCGCTTGGGGAGGTGCGTCTTGCCAACCGCGGTCCAGCGCTAGATAAACGTTGCCGCGGTCCGCGTTTCGCGGCCGCCACTAGGCGCCGCAGTCACGTACGCGCGTTTCGTGCCGCAGCGGTGTTTGCAATATAGGGAGAGGTCCGTTAGCAGATCAAGTGAGCGAGCTGATGCGGAGCGGACACTTTACCGGAGGGAACACTCACGAAACCCTGATTAGGCCCGACGGGCCTTAACGGAAGGGTTGTGGGCAAATTCGCTCCCCTGCCAAACTCAGCCCCTTTTCCATACAACCGGATTTTGGTATACCGTCCGCTGGGTCCCGTTTTAGCACCACGAGAGAGAAGATAACAAAAGTTAACCAACCCCCTGTCCAGAGGCTTCGGAAGTGTCCTAGAGGGGGGGCTTAGACAATTGTTGATGGTGATGATGAGGATGACGATTATGAAGATGATTTTGTGGTTCTAGAAACCACATTGAGTTTTTTTTTGACGTCTGAAATGGGTAGTTTTTTCCCATACAGGTTGGCCCTGGCGTTTCCAACTGTATCTTGAACCAAACACCATTTCTTTTAAAGAACATATCTTTGTCCCCTTCAAAGGAACTACTACGACGTGTAGTAGTTAAGGTTATTTGTTTGGTTAGCGAAGAGCAATCGTATCTTCTAATTAGCACTGGAACTGCACTTCAAAGCGCCTTCATGAGTGATTTCAACGTCACGAATAAAATAATGGGAAGGAAATCATTTACTCCTCCTTACACGAACAGCAGAACTTTAATGTCAGTAATGTGTCAGTAACACGTTGCACAAGGAAAAGAAACAGGGCGAATTGGGAATCAAGTAACGATCTGCCTCGGCAGATAGGTTTAATGTTATGGCAAATGACTCACTCAAGTTGAGCCTCGTGCTTCGTACCACTCCATCCAGGTTTTTCTAGTTTTTAAAGCGAAATCTTTCTTAGTTCGACCGGTGGGGTTCTGTCAAAACTAATGCATTTCTCTATAGATGGATTGGTCGACAGAAAAGCTCTGTTAAGGTCTCTGAACACACGGCGCGTGCGTGAAAACGGGCTTCCATTGTTCCAAAACGGTTATTTGAAAATAGCGAAAAAGGCACGGTTCTATAGATAAGACAATGCACTCATCTATCATGAAGCAGGAGTACAATAGCATACCTTTCTGTCATAAACCACGTATCGGTATACATTCAAATGGTTCGTAAGCGGGTTTACTTAGTGCGCTGAAAGTCGTCGCATGGGTTCGTTCTTCGTTCGAGATTTTCGTCTGCGAAGGTTTGACGATAGATGATTGGACGCACATTCAGCGAATGTTTTGACGAACTTTTGACGCAGTTTTGATGTTAGGAAGCTTTCGCGCTTCTCTCAACTTACCTCAGGAATGGATGGTAAATGTTAGAGCCATATATGACTTCTCTAATTATGACAAGAAAATTGAGGCTACGGCCCTTCTTTTTTACAAAAAGTGGTTTGAGCCCTCCCCCCCTCCCTCCTCCTTTCCTTCCGGAGCCCCTGCCCCTGTACGAGCGGGAAATGGACTCACCCCGACGGCGTTTCGACTCAACCTGTCTGCGTATGCACGGATGGGCGGCTTGGAAGACCATCATTGTTGGCTTCACTTGCAAGGGCTCTTTGGCGACGGTCTTGGAGAAACCCAGGGAATGTAGAGAACCGGAAGGCACAAGGAGCCGGACCAATTTATTTTTATTAATTTCGTGGTGATCATTTCGCCATGTATGTAAACGTACTATCATTCCCACCTTCGTGTGTTCCATGGGCCTCGGCTTGGGTCCGCTTGCTGTTGGAAGCGACGACGAGCACCGGCTTTGTTACCCCTACACGCACGCGTACACGCACGCGCAAACATACGCAGACACACACACATGGAAACGGGCGCGCCCGTGCCCATACACACGCACGCGCACGTACGCACGGACTTACGGACGCACGCACGCACGGACGCACAGTGTATCATTTTGCTCTGTATCAATCAGCGAAGGGGAATCTCGCGGCAGGAGAGCCGTTTACACTGCAGGAAAAAGGATCACTATAATTGGGAAGCAGTTGGTACCACGAGCTGAGTTCCCAGCCCTCTTCAATGTTTTGCAGTGAGCAAGAAATTAAAGCTAAGAAGGACGTGACAAGAGTGAAGGTATCGCAGGACAGACACCACCTTTTTGGAAGGACATGTGGTTTGCACTCGCTCGGTGCCATGTTCGTAAGCATTAAAAAGTAAGTTTCCCTCTTCTCTTTAACGACGGGTGGTATGCCACCGCAATGTTCTCTACGCACTGATTTTACCTCTTGTTTTCGGACAATGTTTTTCTGACGCGTCAATGTTCGGCATCGGGTGAGAAGACGCTAATCAATCGCCCAGATGAAAGGACATTAAAAGCAGCTATGAGGTGGAATGTGTGGCTTAGATGATATCATTGTCATAAGTTTACGGCCTTGCAGAGGCCAGGAGGAGGAAGAAAAAAATCAGAGCCCCTTTCTTTCTGCCATGAGACCTGAATCAAAGTCAAAGTTCAAAATCCAAGCTACTTCGAGCGTGTCGGAATGGCGCAATCGGATAAACGTGGGCTTCATAACGCGAGCGACCCAGCTTGTCGATTCCGACCCCGGTAAGCGTTTTTTTCTGGAGGCGCCTCGCGTTTAATCAATCAATCAATCAATCAATCAATCAATCAATCAATCAATCAATCAATCAATCAATCAATCAATCAATCAATCAATGTTTATTAGTGTGCCCAGGAACAGCCGGTGGGCCTTTGTGCAGGTGCACGAGGGAAAAAAAGGAAACAGCCGACGCAAGATGTGCACATCGCACATAGACAAGAGAAAATACCATTGTTTACATTGAACGAAAATTACACGCTTTGACACACACACACACACACACACACACATACACACACGCATGCATTATATATATATATATATATATATATATATATACAGAAAGATAGGTCAGCAGTCTACGACGCCAAAGGAGGCATAGGGGTGTGGTTAGGCTATTTTCTTTTTTACTACGGTTAATGAAGCGAACATTTTTTTTAAACATACAGAAGAAAGAAAGAAAAACACGCGCCCAGAGTGGGGACCGAACCCACGCCTTTATATATATATATATATATATATATATATATATATATATATATATATATATATATATATATATATATATATATATATATATATATATATTTATATATATATATATATATATATATATATATATATATATATATATATATATATATATATATTTCCTGCAGTGCGTTTTGGTGTTACGATTTACGGCGCAAGCGAGACCATAGAAATCTGAAATCTTCGCTTTAGAAAGAGGGGACTTTTCTGCCGACACAAAAGCTACGGATGCTCTACATTGGCGGGCTCAAAGCCCTTTCGGCTGCTATCTTGTCTGAGCTTGGCACGGAGCGATTGATAGGTGAAAATTGTTGCCTGTGGAGGCACCCTTCCTTCGTCCTGGTGATGTGCGGATGCGAAGCTTGTATCGGGTAAGATGCAGGAAGGCGAAAGCTTGCGTGTCGCTAAAGATTCGCCGTGTCGGATAGCCACGATGTATGCGGGCTACGCGCTCATAATACGAAGGTGCACACCTATCCTCTCCCCGAGTGGCCCACAGGTGTGGCTGAGGTCCGGAAACGTCAGCGAACCAGGCGTCAAAGCGCCTGTCGGGGAAACCGAGCAAACTGCGCAGGCCTCGCTCTCTACACGGCAGTTAGCTTCGTCCCAGCGTTGCTGACGCTGCCGTTGAGGATATCTGATAACTTGCAAGAGGCTGCCGGACCCGACAGTCTTCTCTCTCGGCTCCTCACAACGAATATCTCACAGCAAGCGTCGCGATGAGGGCTGTCCTCTTGAGCCCCTGCCTGCTCCTGCTCCTCTTTGGGACGGCGTTTGGACAAGTGAAGTGAGTGGGCGCGAGTGCGTTGCGCAGGCCCGTTTAATATTTACCAGTTTTCTCTCGCTTATTAAACTGATAAAAAGTTATTCGATACGACTGGGGGCAAAGGATCCACAATGAAAGTTTATCAGGTGAGCTCCCGAAGTGAGCTCGAACCATCGAGTTGGTATTCTCTGTCTGAGGTTAGGCACGGCGGTATTTATGGATAGTACACCGTAAAGCGACCCCGTGGCTCAGCTTCACCCCAATGCACTCGATTGGCCGTTTCATGCAGCCAACAATAGACTTTGGGCAAATGGAGATGTCGAGCATACGATATGGCCCAAAAATTCGGGTTGCGTAGTTACATCACGCAATGCAAGCGTGACGTTTTGCATTGCGAAATGACACAGCGTTGGTCACATTTGGTATGCACATTACTGTAATTCGCTTAATTCGCTTTATTGGCGGTATGGATTGGTCACTAGAGTGCATCGCGGTGAAGCTGATCCACGGGATCGCCTTTGAGTGTATGGTAAAAAGTCTTGATTACAATTAAATATATTTTTAGGGTTAATTGAGCGGGACTCAATTGAATGTGTCGGGGTGTTTGCTTGATTAAGCTACGTAGCACACTCGGAATTCGCAAAGATTTTTACTGCGCTTGTGGCCTATTGACTTGTGAGACAATGCGCATTGTTAGCCTTCCTTCCTCTGTATCTCCAGTTAGCGCAATTTTCGTAAGGCATAATGCGCCCAACAACAGCACATTTTAATGAGATAGAAGGTGTCTTTTGCTGCAGCGGAATAAAAATAAGGCGGTTACGAGCGTTTGTAATTTTCTCGGCCCCTTATTACGGGCCCAGGAGTAATCGGATAAGAAAATAACTGAAAAGTGATAAAATGTAGTATTTAAGGTTTATTGAGCGATTTAGGTATAATAAATTTCTAATCTAAAATATCAGTTCTACAAATTCATACAGAAATGAAATTCGTTTTGAATGAAAGTGGTTTGAATGAGCTAAAAATTGTGTACTTTAAATCAGCAGGATACAGCCACTCTGAAAGACGCCAATCGATGCCCTTCACCCAGTATAGGCGGGCAGTACACCTCAGATTGGCACTTGTGACGCAAGCGCAGATATCCAGGCTTGTGGATGCCATGCACATTTGTCCGTTAGGTTCCTTGGTGGGTAAATATCTGCACCTACTTCTTTAGTGCTTGGCAAGCAACACAGAGCTCCTGCATATCGACACAGACTTCGAGTTGACTTTGCCGTGAAGTTAAAGCAGTTCTTACAATCTCTATGTGAATGCAATGTTATCGCCAGGTGTTGTTTGCAGTGCTCCTACAGCCCACGTTTTTCTCCCTCGAAAACTTCTTTAGTTGCATTTAAATTTAGGAACGGTTCCTTTATTTCTCATATATTAGGCAAGTATTTCAAGGATGGCCATGCGAGCGTGTTTGTTAGATGACAAAGCTACCCTGCGAGCATATTTCGGGACTACATTCGCATCATGGCCCACTAACTCGATAAAGTTCAATTTTTGAATAAATCTGACAAGTTAGTAAAAAGGCTAAAACTTTTCTTTCGGAAATATTATCTAGCAGGCCAACCCTATGTATCAAACATGTTTGTGCTCATTATATGTCCCCATTACCAATGATTAAATGGCTAGTTTTTCACTTTGACCTAACAACGCCTAATCGGGCGAATCTAGATTTGGGGACAAACTGCGGGTTTTTATGGATTTCTCAATACCTGTTTGACCCGTTGATATATCAACACACCGGGCATCACCTGTTACTTCCTCTATTATCGATATTTCGTTCGACCTAACAGGAACGTCCGCTCGCGCTGTTTTACAAGTATGTGCACTTAATATGTTTTCCATTTGTTTCAGGATACGTCTCGGCCGGATGCAGTCGGCTCGAGAACATATGGTGGGGAATAAGATTCCGCTTAGCCGCCAGAGTCACCCAACACTTGGAAGACCGTATGGAAGAGGCATTGTAGCTGAGCCCTTGAAGAACTTCCTCGATGTAAGGTCTCCTTTCCCATGACTTCATGTTTTGAGATTTGCGGCTAAACTAACGAAGGCGAACTGCCTTTCGTGCAGTTCACATTTCGTACCAACATTTCACAGACGTCACTGCGCATTATTTTTATTTTGTGGAGAGAGGCAAAGGCTTTTGAGCACTTCGTTGCCCCCACAAGGGGAATTGCACCGCCTTTCGGGACGCACTACCGGCCATAGAAAAGTGTCACAGACTTTGCTTATATATATATTGTATCTCAGAAGCACGGGTAGCGAACTACTTGAGGAGAATCGAATATGTCTCAGGGTTATAATACCCTCACCCTCATTTTGTTCGACGGATAGTTCGGTACAATTGGTTTTCACTAGGGAATCACCACTGGGCAGCATTTCTGCTTTCCACAGATAGCGCAGCGGGCGCGAAATCGGCTTTGCGTGGCTGGAATACAAGATCCTACTATTTTTACGTTCTTGATTAAACTAAGCCAGATTTCAGCAGCGATTGCGTAATAGCCGCTCACTCCATTCGGGCTGTCCACAAACTCCTCCATTCGGGCTGTCCACTGTTTGAAGCGCGTTGGTCTGGAGCTACAAAAATTAATGCATCCCACTGCTGCCACCCGCACTGGGGAAAGTATGAGTATAAGTCATTATGCTTTCGCAACAGAATTCAAAAGCTTGTATTCACTGGAGTGGCGCGCATGCCGGCAACCGTGTGTGTCGCCTTAGCCACGGGGACGCGCGGGCACGGGCATTTGCCGGCATGGCGGCGCACGCATGAGGCCGTCCCAACGAGCTCAAAAGCATTACCTCGACGTTAACTGCTGTTTCGCGCAGCGCCCTACAGCCTACCTGTCGCAAGAAACGAGGGAAGTGATTACCAGCTGCCGGCAGCTGATTACCAGCCGCCGTGTTTTGGTATCGGCCACAGATCGCTCATCTCTCTACTAGCGTTTCCACTTCAGCCGTTCGGCCACTCGCCGATAGATGTCGTTAGACTTCCAGCTAACAATGCACTCACTGCTACGCCTCTACACTATCGCTGTATCTCATCGGCATCGCCGCAAACATCACAATTACTTCGGAAGCATTATTTGGCTTTTGTACTGAACGACTCTGCCGTGGGCAAGGCGCAGGCGCAGCTGTGTCTATATCCGTTCTCGCAGGCAACTGCGCTACAGCGCAAGGATTTCGTGCGTCGTGCCGCTTTTCGCATTCGCGGTTCTTTGCTCCAGTCGTGATACGGAGTTCTCTAGGGCAAGTAGAGCATGAGCCCGCCGTGGTGGCTCAGTGGCTAAGGCGTTGCGCTGCTGAGCACGAGGTCGCGGGTTCGATTCCCGGCCGCGGCGGCCGCTTTTCTGATGGAGCCGAAAAGCAAAAACGCCCGTGTGTACGAGATTTCGGCGCACGTTAAAGATCCCCAGGCGGTCAAAATTAATCCGGAGCCCTCCACTACGGCGCGCCTCATCGCCTGCGTTGCGTCGGCGCGTTAAACCCTACAATCAATCAAGTAGAGCATGACCACACAATGCCACTGCGATTATTCGTAGCTGTTGACTGCCGCCACGGCGGGTAATCGCGTGGTAACGGTGCAGACGACGAACGCCGGGGCCTGTGTTCTTTCTTTTTTTCTTCTGCGAGATGCGGACGCATGTGCATACACTGTGGACATGGTCATGGCGGCTTTCAGTATTGCCAAGAGAAGAAATCGCCTACTAAACTTTTATGTGAATATCATCGATAGTTGCATGCAGACACACGCCTGCATTTCCGAATGTATTATAGAATGAGCAATGGCCGCAGCTGGACTTTACCATTCCTCCCCAGAACGACCAATCCGCGTGCCCAAAAGTGCGAATGTGGTGGTTGACGAGACCCATTATGTAATTAGAGCAAACAAAAAATGAAACTGCACTGGGACATACAGCGCACATGCATGCCTTGCGCTTTGGCCCCAGGGCATATTCTATTTTTTTTTTACTTTAATCGCATGCTTCGTCTCGTCATTCGACATCTTCACACATTTCGCCACGCTCATTGGTCGTTTTGGAGTGGTGTGGTGAAGCCCACCTGCGGCGATTTCTTAGAGTGAATGCCCTTGTAAAGTAGCTCCGAGCGTCCTTCCTTGGGCGGGGCAATAAGTGTACAGTACAAGATAAGGAACGCACTGCGAATTTTTCTTATAGCAACAATGGCAGAAGGACCCTATCAGGCCACATTCAATAAGCTGTCTGGGGAATTTTCGTGCCTCGTTTTACCGGGCTGTGGGCTGCGGGCTATGAAGGGAACAGGTTCATCAAAAAATATAATCACGAATAGCGAAGGCAGTTCCCAGTATGACGACTATAATGATTTTGAATTGACAATGTACACGGCAGTAAGAACGTTGCATTTTTAAGCGAATCTTTACGAGCTATCTTGGTACTCTGAAGCTCACTGTTTAGGTCAAAGCCCGAAAAAGTCGATCGGCTAAATCTTCGCCTGATTCTTTACCTCTATGTGTGCACAAACTCTTACGTCACAGACAGCAGCGTCCTCCGCTCATCATGTAAGGCTCCCGGTATTCTACTTCACCTGCACCAGCGATGAAGCGTGGTTAGAGACCATGGTTGTTGGAAAAATTCTGATTATAGATCATCTTGGCAGTTTTAATTTTAAGTGCTGCTTACAGAACTGAAAAATTGTTGGCTGGGTTGACAAAATGTCTCTTCGCCGGCTGTACATTGATGTTTATTTTAGCACGAGACACCGGAATCGCACCCGCATAAAAGTCAACGAAATAGCCGTGAATATACGTCAAAGTAACTCCATAATAACGAGACCTCAGTGAGGCAGGAAATAAAAACCAAAACAAAAGTGGAGGTTGAGGGTGGTGTCAGAGTACGAACAAATTTGTGGGGAGAGCGCACAGAACCCTGCTCTTTGGCGCTCTTAGGCTAAGTAGATTGTGCCTGATACTACACGCATGATTTTGAAGTTCTTTCGAGTTGGGTATTGGATATTCGTCAATCGTTATTGTTCTGGCGTGCCGCATTTTGTGAAAGTTCTCTTTCTGTGATCATTTTTCTTTTTTTTTTATTCAATCACCTGTAAGGGCCGATTCACCACTGGGAAGCCATTTTACTTACATTTTTAAGTTACCAAGCAGCAACAACCGCTTTGGGAGGTTGGTAATAATAAAAAAAGAAATAAACAAAAGGAAACAGGAATGTATGGTCAGTTATCATTATTATTATCGTAGTTGGTGATGATATACCTTTGATTGCTTGTTTAACAAAAAGTTTCTTTTGCCCTAAATCGCGTGAATGATTTATAACAAAACAGTTTTTTTTGTTAAATAGCCAAGACAGAAACCACACAATTGTGTGTTTCTTTTGTTCTTACTCTTTGTTTCTTTCACTGCGTAGTAAAGTGTGAAGACGTGTCCACCCCCTACCTTTAAGCCTCGGTTTCGCGGCCTGCTGTAAGGAAGGCGGAAGCTCCGTCAAGCGATTTCTGTTTTACTCTCGGCTCCCTCATTACTTGTATGGATGGAAATAAATTAGTATTATTTAATCTTTGAAAGAAAATCTTTCACGTATTAAATGCACGGCGGAGATTTTGTTAACTCCACAGAAGGGACGCGATTTACATGGCTTAGCCATGCATTGACTCTTATGTGAAAACAAAACTTAGTACGTATGGGAAACAAAAGAGGGAGGGTGGTGGAAATAATGCTGAACCAAGGTCCTAGCACGACCGGCTTAGGTCCCACTACTATCTGTCCGAACTCGGACAGGTAATTTATTTTTTCCACCCCACTCAAAACCCCAATAAAAAAAAAAAACAATACTTATTTCGCAAGCGAAGGTTGCACGTCACTGACATGGCAAAAAATGGCGTTTCATTTCTCCTCGCATTTCGCATTATCGGCTGGCCGGTGACCACTTCAATGGTTTTCTTGTGCTAGTGAGCAGCGGGGAGCGCGAAGTCACACAGCCGATTGGCGAGGCGTTCGTTGTTATGCGACACAGTCACGTTATGGAGTCGCTGTTGGTATGACGCCGGAGTGTTTTTGCGTGTCAAGCCATTGATAAGAAAATGGCGTTGTAGCCGCTGCGTTTTCGCCGATTTGCACATCTTATCGTGCCTTTCGACACGGGCACGTCAAGAGCCAACAAATACGTTTCTCAAGAGCGCCTGGTCTACGCAAGTTTGCACCCTGCAATAGATACCCCGTCATTTAAGGGCACGTCAGCGGTTTCAGAGCCAGGGAAAATTATTATTATTGGTACAATACTTCTTTGTTTACTGATTTATATAGGCGGAAAGCACCGTTTTTAGCAAACCGTTGGAGTGTATTAGAAGGAGGAGAACATTTCACAGCGAAAGGGAGTTTTCGGAATTCTGCGGGTCGCCGTCGCCGTCCGTCCGCATAATAGCGAGAAGCGCACTGAGACAACGTCAACTTTATGGCAATTATTACCAAATCAAGTAATGTCCACTGAGACAAATGATTCTGCCTCGTAAGTCCCCATGTCCGTGCGACCACAATTAACACTGACGTGTCCATTATGTGACGACCGTGCACAAGAGGCCACGTCAACCATGGCAATCATGCTGCAAGGTCAATGGCTAGGAAAGATTTTGCAATGGGGGATCAGGGCTAGGGTGGGTGCAAATCTTTAACGGCAGATTTGGCACGAAGTGGCCAAATCTTAGAGGGCCCATGAAGACAAAATACAACTTGGTTCGGTTTTAGAGAACTAATCTTTGGTAACTCGCCCAGCTCCATTCTAGCCCCGAAATACGTTTTCTAACAGCAGAGCTGTTTGCCGAGCTTTGTCCGCCCGTCGTACCAAAAAACCTCGAATCCTCAAGAAAAAAAAATGTGGTTAGGGAGGTCCTGGGAATCGAACCCCGGAATCGAACCCAGGTCCTTTACGCCGGGAAACCGACAAGCTAATCACTGGGCCTTCCTTAGGCCCGAGGGGTACGGGGTTAGCAGCGGCGGGGAGCAATTAGAAAGTTAATTAGAAAGTTGTTGTTGTTGTTGTAATCTTTTATTTCAAAGGGAAGGCCATGCGACCATAATAAGGGAAGAGGGGGAAGAGGCAGGGAGGAGTAGCCGAGTAGCACAAATGGTGGGTCCTTGAACGCCATAGAAATGATTACTGCCGTCAGCAGAGACAGCTAGCTAGGGTCGAGACCATGTGAGTGCAGTCCAGTCAACTACTACGACCGGGGTAGGCCCCGGTTTGCACTAATCTCGAGAGACCACTCTCTAGGCCGAGCACCCCTAGGGCTGTGAGAAAATTAGGGTCTTCGAAGGGGGGGGGGGGGGGGGGGGGCGTCCTGAGAGGAATCACGTGGCAAAGCGTTGATTAGTATTGGGCGGTACAAGGAAAATGCGGCGGGAGTGACCAAGGGGGTGGCGGGGGTGGGGCCGAGGGAAGTGTCGGAAGAATGCGCAAGTCCCAGACGGAGAGTGAAGCCCCCTGTGGTGTTCGTGTCCGCCGAAGATCATGTTGTCGGAGGCTTTCCGCGAGAAGCTCTTCCATGGGAGGCATAGGAGAAGCTCGTTAAAGAGCATCTATGCGGGTATGCCTGGGAAGTCCAGTGATGGTGCGGAGCATGGCCCGATAAAGGACCGCTAAATGCTTTTTTATGAGTCGAGGATAGGCTGTAGGCTGGAGCGCCATAAGTGATACGACCGACCGCTACCACCCTACAGGGCGTGAGGCACGCCGATTGGTGAGCACCGCCAAATTTGTTTGAGAGGCGAGAAATTAAGTGGAGCATTGGCTTCCAATTTTTCCGCAGTTGACGTATCCACTGTCGAGCGCTGTTATGGCTGGCGAGGGGGATGCCGAGCAAGCGAATATGACCACAGTGGGAGGAAATAGGTGTGTCACCGATGTAGATGGTATGATGCATACTAGTGGGTGATTGGTGCTGACCGTGGACCAGGAGAAATTCGGTCTTCTCGGGTGCTAACTCAAGGCCGAGAGTTGGAAGAGTCGTGGAAAGGCTGTTCACCGCCGCCTGCAATTCTGTTGCCATGTCCTCCGTGCAGTCGTAGTCGGCGGACTCAACCCATACTCTGAGGTCGTCAGCATAGATAGCAAAACGAGCTGCTGTGCCCTGTTCTAGGTTGCGGGCGACGCGTGCCATGGCCAAATTGAAAAGTACGGGACCAAGGACAGAACCCTGTGGAACGCCCCTATCTAGATAAAAGGTCCTGGGGCTCCATCCTGGATGCGTTCTGTGGAGCCGAATCGGTCGATTTTCTAAAAAAATCCGAATCCAGTTTTGGGTCCTTTGGCTTGGAAAGGCTATAGCGAGCTCTTCAAGGATCACTGCCGTCATGACTAACATTGTGAAAGGCTTTTCGCACGTAGAAAGTGAGGACATAATCTGGATTACTAGCTCGTGACGTACGGTTCAGAACGCGTCGTAGTAGCCAAAGGCAATCGTTAGTACCGAGGTGAGGACGGAAGCCAGTCTGGGACGGATGGAACCACGGGCGTACATATTCCAAATAATACTGGAGGCGGTTGTTGATCAGGCGTTCAATACGTTTAGAGATGGTGGGTGTAAGAGAAATAGGCCGGAGGTTAGTCAGCACAGAAGGGCCTTTGTTTGGCTTCAGTATTGGGTGAACCAGTGTCAGTTTGAGTTCGTCGGGAACGTCACCAGAGGCCCAGTAACTGTTAATCATGTTTAGCAGTACTAAGTGTGAAGACTATCCAAGTGACGCAGCTGCTGCCATGTCACGCCATCGTGACCAGGGGCAGAGCGAGGTTTGCACTGGTGAAGAGCTTCCGTAAACTCGCCCATGGTGAATGGGACGTCGAGATCCTTATCCACGTCCGGAACCGTGATGACCGGCAGCGGAGGATGGGGGCTGCGAGAGGCATGAGGGAAAAAAAAGTCGTTATCAGTCGATGTTCTGCGTCCGCTGGTGGGTCTCGGAGTGTGAGGGAAGCGAATAGCGTAGGTTTTCCCTTGCGATTGCCTGACAGGCTCCGAAACGTGCTCGACAGCTTGGAAAGGCCTCTTTCTTTACCGAGCTTAGCACAGAGACTATGCCAATGCTCGCTGGAAAGGGAGCGCTGGTATTGTCGGATGATTCGGTACTGGCGACGAATCCGGATCAGGTCCCGGTGACGTTTGCCATTGGTTAGAGTGCGAGTCGTGAGGGTTTGCACGCGCTTCCAGAGGTTGGTAAGATGAGCGTCAAGTGCGGGTGTTGAAGAGTCGCATAAGATTTCCTCTGTAGCGTGTGATTTCGCAGAGTGTATGGCAGCAGTGAACTGCGGTAGGGTTGAATTCTGAGGGCTACGGACGGCGGTTCGAAAAGTTTGCCAATCAATGTGCGAAAGAAATTGGCGAGTGCGGAAGCGCTTGCCTCGGAGAGTGAGAAGAATAGGATAATGATCACTACCCCAAGTGGTGGTATAGGAGCTCCACGTGCGAATCACTCCTGTAGTGGCAATGGCTAGGTCAGGCGAAGTGTTTTTCTGCCGTGGATGAAGACCCACACGGGGGGCTAACGTAATGTCATTAAGAAGAGAGAGACCACAATCGTCAATCGCCGTCTCAAGGCACGAGCCTCGACCATCCGTAGAGTCATGTCCCCACGTAGTGCTTTTCACATTAAAGACCCCGCCGATGATAACTGGAGTGTGGGGGTACGGCAAGACAAGGTGGCGTAACCAATTATAGTTAATAGATTTGTGAGAGCCGGTGACTGGGCGGTAATACACGGACGCTGCGAGTAGTGGTTTCCTATCAGGAAGGCGCACTGGCACTATAACCACTTCGTGATCCTTGGAGCATTGGCCCGGCACAGACACTTTGCAGCAACCAAGGTCTGACCACACTGAAACAGCCGCTTGTTCCACCACTGATGGTTGGGCGGGAGGTGGGACTTTGCCTTGGTGAGTTATTGACGGTTTCGAATATGTTGTGTAGCCTCTAATTTTTGGCATGGACCTGGTGTCTTGAAGAAGGATGAGAACAGGCAAAATTTGCGCTACTCGACTTGAAAGAATGGGAGCCCATTGATTAAAACTGCGACAGTTCCACTGCAAAACGCAGAGAGACCGCTTCATTGTCCAAGGGTACTGCGGGGAGTAATCTTTCTTGGCGGTGGGTCTGCTTCATTTGGAACACCGGGAAGGGTTTGGATGAAGTTCATCATGGCCGTAGTTTGCTGAGCATACTGTTGGGTGAAGGTCCGGAGCTTGTCCATATCAGCCAACCGAGCTCGGCGTTTTTGCTGGATGTCTGAGCGAATAAATTTCAACACTTGCATAATATCGTTCGTTTCCGTACCCCTTTGCGAGGTAGCGGTATGCTTGATGCTAGTGCTACGGCTCTTCCGTTGCTTCGGCATTGAGGGTAGGGGGTTACGGAGGGCCGACTTTGTAGGTGTAGTCGTGGATACAGTTGGGGGGGGGGGGGTGTTGAGTACTAACAGCTGATGTTGCTGGCGCTGTTGTGCTAGAGGGAGCTGTTTGGGCGGGCACGGTTTGGGACCCTTGGCGGTATGCTGCAAGTTCAGCATTGAAATGCGCATTCTCTTCACGAAGCAGGTGGAGTTCAGAACGAAGGCTATCAAGCTGGGATAGTACGGTTCGCAGAATCGAATCACTTGTTGGCAAAAGTGAAGGTGGGGGATCAGCTGTAGCGCTAGCTAAGGGAGGCACTCCAGTGGCAGTGTTGGTGCTCGAGGTGCCATGAGAACGTATACGAGCCGCCCAGGGTACTCCATCTTGCACTTTGGAATAGGTACGAGGGGGGGAGGCAGTGCGGGCAGGGCACGTGGGGTCCACCGCCAGATGACCATCTTTTTTATAAGCCACACAATAAAGTGTGCGCTCGCATGGCTCAGCTTCGGCATGACGCGCCCACATTTGCGGCACACCGGTTGGTGCGGGCAGTACTTCGCCATGTGCCCGATGCTGTGGCATGCGAAGACCATTCTCTTTGGCTGGCAAGGCGACACTTTCACTATAGCCATGTAATATTTAACCGCGTGTGGTATTGTGGGGAGTCCAAAGTCAGGACTGCTTGAATTGTTTTGCCTATTAGTTGCGCCGCCAAGACGTCCGCTTGCTCGCAGTGGATCCAATTCAAAATTGTTCCTAGCGTTGTGAAACCGCAGTCTACACGATTGAGCTTTCATCGCTTTTTTTCTTTATTACATTTTTTCGCACACAATAGACATCACGGATAGATAAAAACCGTCGCCCGAACTTCGGCTGACCGAAACTCTTAAAATAATCATCAAACGTACACAGTTCTTCTAGGACAGGTAGCCTTTCCGAATTGGGCGTCTGCAACGTGTGAACTTCAAAGAGCAAACTAATACTTTGTGCGAAGTACTTGCTCACAGTGAGGGCGTGAGGGTCAGCGTGGCGCACCGCCATCCTCCACCTCCAAATGGCGTGCAAGCCTAGAGCCATGATGAGGTCATATGGCACGCTGTCGTCACTAGGTACGCAAAGAAATCGTATGACTTGGGGTGAAATGGGCAGGTCTTTCTTTAAGGTCCTTTGTAACACACCCCAGAAAAAGATGGCGTCCCAGCACTCCGCGAAAACGTGCTCAACAGTTTCCAGTTTGTTGCACAAAGTGCAAGTTGTAGGACCAGCGACAAACACGCCTTTCTCCTGCATCCACTTATTAACGGGAAGTATACCAGTGTGTAGCTTAAAAAAATGTTTCACTGATGTTGGGACGGCCATCTTTTTAACACGAGATAGCACGTCCTGGCCAAGAACAGATCTATACACTGATAGGTAAAGTGGCACAGGTAACAAACAACACATCCTTCAAGTCTTTAGTAAGTGCCTTTCTTGACACAGTTGCTATGCGCTCCAATGAAAACCGTTCTGCTGGAAACCCGAGTCTACAACCTCATTCATATAGCCTTTAGGGCTACTATAGCTTTCATTTGCAGAGGACACAACAAACGTTGGCAACGCTTTTGACAGTACACTTTGTAAAAATGTTCGCAGAAAAGGGTCATTCGTATCCCGTAAAAACAAAAATCGGTTAACTAGCGGGTTAATATAAACGTGACACAACCCAACTCCGCCCTCCTTAACTCGCCGGAAAAGATTGGTTCTACTTGAACGCTCCCAAACTGAAGACCAAATGAACACGGTAAACACACGATGTATTTTCTGAACTTTAACTCGCGAACAATGAAGGACTTGCATCACGTACCACAGCTTTGCTACAAGAAAAAAGGTTGCAAACTGTTGCACGTGCGAAAACAGACAAAGCTCGACCCCCCACTTGGTTGTCTTTTCGCGCAGCCTCACCGTTTCGGATTCCCAGTCCTCCTGTCCTGATAGCTGTCCAGGGGAACTCCGAGATAACGCACTGGTGTGCGTGACCAAGACACATTTTCAAACACTACTGGTGCTGCCACCCACTCCCCATGAAAAAACCCCACACACTTTCCCAATTAACAGAACTCTTTGTAACGCGAAAAAAATCCTTTGTTATCATTATTGCTTTGCTGATGCTCTCCTTGTCCTCACAGAATACAGTCACGTCATCCGCATATGTTATTAGTCTCACCTCACTCAAGTGGAGACGAAACCCGCGCAAACCACCACCACTAATTATGCGCGAACAAAAAGGTTCCAAAAAATGCAAAACAACAAGGTAGAGGCAGGTCATCCCTGTCTCAAAGAAGATAAAACGGGGATACTTTTGGATACATGCTTGTTTACAATCAATTTTGTGAAACATTCACGATACGCTATACGTACACTCTCCTTCACAACATCCTCAGCATTAACATAGTCCAAAACGCACAACAAGATTTCGTGACACACTTTATCAAAGGCCTTCTCACAATCAATCTGAAGCATTGCTACTCTTCAACAAAATGCAACACAACACTGTAAAACACTGTGTGCGACAGGAAAATTGTTTAGTATGCTTCTTCTTCGTATGCCACATGTCTGATGCGCCCCTACTAGTGTTGTTATTATTTCCTGTAATCTATTTGATGTAATCTTCATCAGTACTTTGTAGTCTGGATTGGCTAAGGTGATTGGCCTGTAGCCAGCTACAGACTGAAGCTTTGCCCTGTCGTCTGACTTTGGAAATGATTTGATTGATTGTAGGGTTTAATGCGCCGACGCAACGCAGGCGATGAGGCGCGCCGTAGTGGAGGGCTCCGGATTAATTTTCACCACCTGGGGATCTTTAACGTGCGCCGAAATCTCACACACACGGGCCGACTTTGGAATTAAGACAGTATGCGTTCGCGAAATAGAAAGCGGCAGAACACCCGCCTCGAATGCTTCACATAACACCTTATACAAAAATGGTGCTAGGATGTTTGAAATCCTCTTTAAAAAACGGCACCCAAGCCGTCCGGGCCAGGAAATTTGCCCCCATTTAAATTGCTTATGGCACTCTCTCCTTAGCCTAACGTTATGGGTTCTTCTAATGTATTTTTAACATCGTCATCTAAGCGTGGCATGAAGCGAAGAGAGTCTTGTTCGAAACCTTCGATATTGGGAACAGCAGGGCTAAAGAGTGTAGTGTAATGTTGTACAAAAGCATCTTCTATGACCTTTTTATCTCGAGTAATCTCTATTTCACAGCAGTATTTCATTAATCGTGTTGGCTTTAGATTAACGTGCCTCACCACTTAACGCTCGTTTTGTGGGCGCTTCGCCCGACAAATAGTGTTCTGCTCTCGCTCGCTCGGTCGCCCCCCGATATTTTTGCTTACCTATTGCTTCTAGCGTGTTCTTTATTTTCTTTATGTCATCCGCGAAAGCGCCAGGTGTGTTCGCATCCCAGCCTGAGCATCTCCCTCAAATTACGCTTCAGGTTACTTTCGGTTTCCTTCTCTTTCCTTCTGAGTACAGTCCCCCTCTCTATGGCGTTAAGCTTACGTCCTGCTTAAACTCCCACCAACTTATTCCTTCGGCGTTTATGTGTTTGCAAAACAACTTTCTTTACGGATTCAATAAAAGTCTCATCATCCAATAGCTTTCCGTTTAAGTTCCACTACTCCCAACTAAATTTCTTGTACCCTGCTCTCTTTTATCGCATAAAAAAGAAACAAAACAGTGATCAATCGTCTACACAATATTTTTGGCATGTGGAAGCAAGATCGCAAGAGACATGTCTAATCGCGCGTGGCTCGCTCCCTGAAAATGCGTAAACCTCAGCGCATTTTCATTTCCTGCGCAGTGTGCAACATCGGCAAGTTCACACTCTTCAAGCAATTCACAAAGAATTGGTGCACTCTTATTCGGTCCCCGCCGTGGTCCATTTATTTCCCTTCCCTGGTTGTAGGGTTTAACGCGCCGACGCAACGTAGGCGATGAGGCGCGCCGTAGTGGAGGGCTCCGGATTAATTTTGACCACCTGGGGATCTTTAACGTGCGCCGAAATCTCGTACACACGGGCGTTTTTGCTTTTCGCCTCCATCAGAAAAGCGGCCGCCGCGGCCGGGAATCGAACCCGCGACCTCGTGCTCAGCAGCGCAACGCCTTAGCCACTGAGCCACCGCGGCGGGTATTTCCCTTCCCTCGCAAACGCAATTGAAATCCCCAAGTAAAATAATTTGTGATTCCGCTCTTAGGTATCGAGCGAAGCTTTCAAAAAAAGGCCGCTCTTTCTTGCACGACGTTGGGGCGTGTGCACAAAGGAAACAAAATTTACCACCCACAATATTCAAAATCGCAAAAAAAAAAACATTCTTACCGCTCCACGTACAACAAAAATTTGTATTTAAATACAAAGAATTTGACTGCTATTGTAGCCCCACTACAACAGCACAGGCGTGTTTCTTGGCCGTGAATTTGTTCGGCGAACTCCAATCCCACAAACAAGATTCCCTGACGTCATCGAGAAATCCACGGAAAGTAGTTGGGGAGTCGTCCCTGCTTCAGCTGTATTCTTTATTATCTCGATAATTTTTTTGAAGTTTGTGATAAGATTGGTATCATTGTCATTGAGACAAATCAGGCTTTTTAATGAAACAAAACTTGTATTTGGCTTTTGGCCCCTCCAAGATACGTTATCACGCATGGCGCTAGTGCAAGGCAGCGAAGCAGCAGCCGGTGGGGGAAACGGAACAAACGGATCCGTTGGCCGAAGAGAGGCGGAGACGGGCAGAGAAGGCACGTGGACGCCACCGTGAAAGGGGAAGTGGAATGTCGACATGGTGACGAGAGACAGAACACTGAGTTTGTTTTTTCGTAAGCGAAGTAATGCTGAACCATTTTCCAAGCAGCGCATCACCACGTAAGCACATGGAACGCACTGCACTAAAATAGCATACTTAATAAAGGTTGTTCGCAAGACAGCTTTTGCTCAAGTAATAATTTTGGTTCTCAACATTTGTCAGTCTTCTTTTTTTTCTCTGCCGATTCTCATCTACACTTACGGAGCACTTCCAGAATGTAGGCAGAAATTCTGGGAAGACTATCTCCTCCCCACAATCTTTTCTCGCGGGCAAGCTGCACGAGGAAGTATCCAAATGGTCAATCGTTGAAATAAAAGGGCAAATCAGACCAATGATGGGGCTCGGCATATATATTGGCTCGATAATGTGGTATGGGCTGTAATATCACGCCGCTAAAGCATTACTTGTCGCCCAGCGTGATATCACAGAGCAGACCAGATTTTTAAGTGCAGAGCCCTTTAGGGCCCCACCATGTCGTCGTAGCCCGCTCACTGGACTCAAGAAGAGCCGGCGTTCCGTCGTAAGCGCTGTCGTCGCGGCATAACCTAGAGGCTTCGAAAGCCAAGCGGTTTATACAGTCATAAGCGTTCGAAACTCGTGAACAGCTGGCGCTTGTCATACGTCTCCCCGTTGTTAAGCGCAAAGAAAACTGTAGGTACATTTGAGGCAAAACATACGTAACTAACTGGCAACGCCCGCGTTCATTTAGTTAGGAACGCTCGTTGGGTTGGTTTTTACGATAGTAAGCGAAAAAAAGTGGCAGTGCAGCGCCATCACGCGCGGGAGGAAGAGCAAGCACAAAAAGAACAGAACTACCGCTGGCGCAGTTTCAGGCAGGGGACGCGCGAGCAGTGCGAAGGCGGGAAATTTGATTTGCATTGGGTGGTAGCAGTGAGCGGATAATGGCGCTGCAGCCCATTATGGCGAATCAATGCTCTGCACTTTCGACGGCTTTCACATTGAATGGAACTGCTTTAAGTTTTTATTAAGATCGTATGTCGGGCATTCTTTTTCGTCAAATTTGCTTTATTAGAAGCATATATTTGACTGGCAGGCTAATTAAGGCGAATTATACCCTTGGGGAATTTCGGAAAGTAGGAAATAGCCACCTTCTGCGTAAGCCAATGGCTGGACGTTTGCGAAAGTTAATACTACCCATTCAAACCACTATCGCCAGTGAGCGGACCGACAGTCGCGCATGTATCAGTTCGGAGCGAGAGGTACAAGAGGCGATCTATTTATTCAACTTGGGCTTTGGGGATTTACGTCTCTAGGAAACACAGTACTTGAGGTGTGCATTTGTAGTGTGTTTAGGGATATACTGGGCTCAGCCCGGTGCTCTTTAATGTACTTCAGCGGTGCCGCTGTGAACGGATGTTTTGTTGTAGCGAAAGCTACACTACGCTACCTCGGGCAGTCTTCACGGGGTGACCAATTTTGGCCTTGACAGCTAGAGGTCAAACTACACCCCTTTCCGCAAGCGCCCGGCGCAGAGCCGTGTGTGATGGAGGAATACGAACATCCAGCTTTGGTCGCTTGTACAGCGGGGAGGCCCAAACAACGCCATGAGGCGAAAAAAGACGATGAATAAACAGTGTATTCATTGCAAACATGCCTGTATATCATTGCAAAACCACACCTCAACAATGGGCCTAGGCAGGGCCTCAACTGAACCTTTCGCTATCAACTAGGGTTAAC
The DNA here is from genome assembly GCF_048455015.1 of Haemaphysalis longicornis. Taxonomy (NCBI): domain Eukaryota; kingdom Metazoa; phylum Arthropoda; class Arachnida; order Ixodida; family Ixodidae; genus Haemaphysalis; species Haemaphysalis longicornis. The sequence continues at coordinate 376,332,028 of NW_027526203.1, read as the reverse complement.
CGAAGCTAAACCACGGCAATTTTTTATATTTCACCCTTTTCTGATACAGCATGAAATCGCAGGATGATGGTCGGCCAGTGGATGCTTTATTCACTCAGGAACCTAGCGGTTTTGATGGCCTGGCCACCAGACAAGCAAACAAGACGCTCATTTTCTCTCCTAATTCTTGGCAGGCGCAATACTACGGAAACATCACCATAGGAACGCCGCCGCAGTCCTTTCGCGTCGTCTTCGACACCGGTTCTTCTGACCTCTGGGTGCCCTCCGACAGATGCCCTCTGGACAGCGAGGCTTGCAGTGAGCGGCTTTCGTTTTTTTCGCTTTCTATTTTTCAATCTTATCCAACTATAGCTTGTTTTTGAGGCGAAAAAAGGAACTGGAAAAAGGAATTACCTCACTATATAAACTGCGCCAAAATAACAAAAGACGGCTTGTAGCCTTGTTCTAGTCCTTATATAGCTTGCGCCACCTTATTATTGTCCACGAAAGGGTAGTTTGCTCAAAAGTCTTACGCTACGGCCTCGCAATACCTGAGTCGGCTCCTGCTGCTGCTGCTGCTGCTGATGATGATTATGATGATATTTTAAATAAGTACTCAGTCGTCTGATCCTCTTGAGCCGGCCTTTGAGCAGAACTCGAAAAGACCACAGAAACCTTTTCGGTGAATGAGGAGTTCGGCCTCAGAGAAGTGCCTGGCTTTGGAGTATGCGTGTGCAAAGATAGTCATTATGTATTGCGTATATAATAAAAGACGGTTAAAGCGAGAGGCTCTGTGTGTAGAAACGTTATTGCGCATTAAAAAAATGGCTGTCCTGACGTGTTATAGAAAGTTTGGAGGTCCCATGCATTCAGCATCGTACTTGACCAACGAGGCCAAGATATACGCAGTGCTCTCGTCGGGTGTATTTCTTAGCCTCGTTGCTTGTCTTTCGAGCTTTGTTAACAATTAGCGTTGTATTTGTTGGGAGAGATGCGAAAAGCAAAACGGCCGTGTGTACGAGATTTCGGCGCACGTTAAAGATCCCCAGGTGGTCAAAATTAATCCGGAGCCCTCCCTACGGCGCGCCTCATGGCCTGCGTTGCGTCGGCAGGTTAAACCCTACAATCAATCATTTTTGGGAGAGCTGTTTCTTGGTCTCCAAGGAGGATCTGCGGCCAGCGCGCTGATCAGCAAATTCCGCTAAATGGTGCCATTTAAACCACAGCTGCCTAGCTATCGCGCATGCGCGTGATGTATGAAGCACGCGGCAGCGTTTTCGTTTCAAAAATATAGCTTTGTCTGACTGCTGAAGACCAGCTCCGGATTACCTACGAGACACGGAGGAAGACGCAAAGAGCAAATATTTCACATTCGTTGCATCGTGATGGCATGTTTTGTATGGGTGACGTACTCGTTTTAAATGGGATTATATAAGAAAATTGGCAGAAACTTTTTTGAGGGACACTGAAATGCATACCTCTAAGTTTTATTTGTGGCTGCATTGAGGGGTTTACCCTGTGTGATTATTTATTTGACTACTCAGCGTAAGGCCGGAGGCTTCGTCTATCTGTGATCGACGGCAGAAACCACTTGCCACTATGGGGAACGGGTTCTGGATAATCAACGTCATTGAAGGTTCGTAAACAATCAAATTACCGGCTCCGCTGGTCAATCATGTAATGCCTTCGTAGGGTGCCTTATAGCGTTTCGCTCGTAATCTAATTTGTGTGCGGGTTTAGTGCTGCGTGCTTGAACAGCATCCCCTTAAGCCGCTGTGCTCTTCGTGGACACGTCTTTAAACAACGCAGGAGCGCACGACCGATATAACTGCACCGGCTCGCGGACGTACTCGAAGCACGACCAGCCGTTCCTGATCAGCTACGGCAGTGGCAACATCCTCGGCAGAGTGAGCCGCGATGTGGTGTCGCTAGGCGAAAACCGCGTGGAGAGCCAGTACTTCGGCGAGGCGTGGTTCATGGCCGGCGACGTGTTCCTCGCGTCCAAGTTCGATGGTGTGCTGGGCCTGGGATACCCGCGAATCGCCGTGCTACCCGGCAAGCCCCTCTTCGACAGCATGGTCGAACAGGGCGTCGTGTCGCAGCCCGTGTTCTCCGTGTACCTGCGTCGAAACGCCAGCAGCACCGAAGGCGGCGAGATCCTCTTCGGCGCCATCGACGACGACCACTACACGGGCGACATCAACTACGTGCCTGTCAGTAGGAAGGGATACTGGCAGTTCAACATGACCGGGTTGGTTCCCCCTTGGTGTGGCTCGTCCTCATCCCCAGTGTTTTTGCAGCGACAGCCGCGAATGCTAAGGTCCCGCTTTTAATGCTAAAAAGGCGATGCTTCAGAAGCGTAATAGAGCGCCCGCAGGAGTTCGCACTCACCCCTTCCTTCTCGGGCGGTGGCCGGGTGGCCCCTTTTCGTGTCTGGCTGCGCCTGCGCTATGCACAGCTGCGCACAAATTAGAGGAATTAAGTTTGCTCTGATACTACGGGGGGAGGGGGCACGGATTGTGCTCTTTCTGTTAGTGTCAGGCCTGCCGAGCAATATCCCGCACCAAGCTCTACGGCTGCACTAGCACGTGACCCGATAACATCATTTTGGTTTAGCTTCCAGTATGTTCCCTTTGTTTTTCATGGCTGAAGTATAAATAATTATGCATGTAAGGTGGAAGTGCTGACCTTTTACTCCGTTTCTCAGTCACAAGAGGTTTAGTTGCAACTGACACAGAGCAGTGCTGTTGTGTCGTGCTGTTACTTCGGTTCGGGGTTCAAAAGATATGACCTTGATAATTGATCCCCAATAATAGCTGGCCTAGCCGGGCGTTGACACTTTCGTGTCATAAGCGTATCACTGAGTTAAGCTGACTGGAAAATGTATAGTGCCACAGAAAATCAGGCAACTACGCGCCTGCTCAACTGTATTTTATGCTGCTTACTCGGTGATGCTGGCTGCGCCAAGATCTTTCCAATTTTCTTTTCATAACACCAAAGCAGCACTGCAAAGCAGGTTTTGTGATCACCTGCAGTTATCATAGCAGTTGGAAGGAAATATGTTTGAACGATGTACCTGAAATTCACGCTAACACATGAAACCTGGAGTACTACGTGGATCCGGTGAATTGAACTTTCAAATTAGGACGTGGACTTAGGCCCTGCGGAAAATAAAGTTTGTTCTCTCTCTCTCGCTTTTATCAGAGCGAAATCTTATGTTGGCCATGTCTTTTATTAGATGTGACGCATCTCTTGCTCGGGGGTATGTCCCTCCATTGTCGTTGTCGCGCCGTTGTCCGCACGCTCACTGCGCATGCGCAAACTCTCCTCCGTTCTTCTCGCCAACAGCTGTGTGCAACGCGCTCTCTCTGTCTCATTATCATAACACCTGCGCGTGCTTCGCTGACGCTTCTCTCTCGCATTTGCTTTCTCTGCGCATGCGCAACTCTCCTCCGTTCGTCTCCTCTCCTTCAAGTGCTGAATATAAAGCGGTGAGCGCACTGCGCCGGTTCAGTCAAGTGCGTTCGCTTGACTGCGCTTGACTTTGCTTGTGCTTCGCTTGACAACGACGACTCCGTTGCTTCTTCCGATGTAGTGCGATGGAAGCAACAGTCCCGTCAGTGAGTGGTTTCACACAATAGAGTACCAGCCTCAATCCAAACGCTGATGGCAACTCTCTCATGTCGCGTATGCATGTGCATGAAAAGTGAAATTACGCCCATCTTCCCGCGTATGAGAACACCCGCATGTGATGGAATGCATCATACGCGTTCACAACACGTTTCACGCGATTTAGAGAATCAACCCAATGGAAACGCCAATTGAACCCCCCGACGCGTCGCATCACATCAGGGTTCCCTCGCGGGAAGATGGGCGTAATTTTTCGTTAGTCAAAAAGAGAAGGAAAAGCAGAATTTTGGGCGCCATACTTCGGAACTTCTACAGACATTACTTTTATCAAGCCGCTTACTTTTTAAAGCCGCTGGTCTAAAGGCATGCCATCGAAAAACAACGTTGTTTGCGGCATTTAGCCATATCTCCTGAGCCATGAACAATTCCTTCATATGGGAAGGTTAAAAGAAATAGGAAGGGAGGAGAACAAGACGAGGGGAAGAAGCGTGACGTTGTGGCCGCACTTTCACGGATAAAAGCCGGCAAGTAGCGTAATTAGACGCTTTATGCACGTTATCACGACGTTCTGATTTATACTCCGTCGAAGTAACAGATGCGCTATTCGAGGACGCTCCTTGCTTGTAGTAAAAGTGTTGATTTAGGAGCCATAGATGCTGATATCAACCTGTAAGATACGCCAGTAATCAGAAAGCTTCCGTGCTAGGGTTATAATGCCCACAAGACGCACGGGAATGTTAGGCACGGAGTGACGGATTAATTTTGACCTCCCGGCGTCATTTAATGTCCGCGAGATATCTTGCACAAAAGCACACCAGTATTTCACCTCCGTAAAAATATACAGATTCAAAGGCCGCGGATGACATTTGAGGCCTCGTGCGTGGCATCACAGTCACGAAGTCGCAACTGCGGGCATACAGACGAGTGAACCTTGCTTTGCTGAAGGCAACCACCGGTTGAGCAAGGATACTTTGGACTGAGTGGTGTTTGGGCTACATAGTCTATGCATTTCGGCTGCCATGACGAATGGGTCGTTGCACACTGGGTTTCGGCAACTCCAGCGCTGCGTCAGAAGGGAGCCCTACTTTCCTGTATAAGAACAATCATTATGCATTTGCTGGCGCTACTGATAATGCGCGTCGTATTGTCGCTTGCATACCGTCGATCCCATCAAGCAGCCGAGGCCACATCAGAAATTTTAAATGCAGAGCATTTCAGTAACTCACGATGTCACCCGCGTTGGCGTCCGTAGTCCGCGTCCGCATCGCTCCCCCTACACTATATAAATACTTGCCGGCGCCAGGTTTCGATCCTACGACTCTGCGGGCGGAACGCAAGGTGCACGGTACTCTACCAACTGAGCCACAAAGCCGACACAGAACGGAAGGTTACGAACGTGCCTTATATCCTTGACTAATTCAACCGTCGGCCAGAGGTGCGCCCTCTCCCCCGCGTCCTCCTCGCCTTCTCTCCGCTCGCACCGCCCTCTCTCGCCGCGTTCGGTTCGGGCGCACAACAGGTGGGGACGTGCGCAACACCCTCTCTCGCCGCGTTAGGTTCGCGCGCAAGAACAGGTGGGGCGCTCGCATCGCGCTCTCTCGCCGCGGTCGGTTCGCGCTTAAACCACATATGTCGTTCGCGCGCGCTGCGGTCGCTAACATCTGTGGCGTGATCGTGACGTCAGCATCACGCGTTCGCGTGGTGGCGATTTCGGCGCTATAACACTCTCTCGCGAGGGGCATTGGATTGGATTCGATTGGATTGGCTTGGATTGGCTTGGATTTGGATTGGATTGGATTAAATGGATTGTGTTGGATTGTGTTGCGTCATAGCCGCGCCACGTTGCGTCATAGCCGCTCCACGTTGCGTCATAGCCGCGGCAGGGGGTTCACGGCACGTTTCACCATAGACTTCATCGACAATGTCTACGCTGGAAGACAACAATTACAACAACAACAACCAATACGTAATCCATACGACTTGCAGGCGCGCCCCCCCCCCCCCCCCGCAGAAATGCTCTGCATTTGATCGTGCCCCTCGCGAGGGGGATGTTTCCTTTTTTATGCATAGGCTTCACGTTTCTCCGGTGGCGCCGTCTCCTAACTTTTTATGCGCCTTATGACTAGCGTTAAACTTAATTCTTCAATATTATCTGTAAGGCCTGCTATTCCCGCACAGGATGTAAGATTAGAAGGAAATGTCAAAACAAGCATGCACTGCTCTAAGCCCAAGAGACAAAGAAAGTACTTCGAATGACTATTTACCGTTACTCGGTCAACACTCCAACACAATGCGCCAAGCACATAAGGGTTGTAACAATGACCTTTGAACCTTTTATACGCCACAGACGAAGTAGTCCCGCCAAAATGCATTGCACCGAGTCACTATCATTGTGTTGTAATTAAATACAGCCGCACACGATTCTTATAATTTGCGCGCGAACCGAGCCGAGTATCGCTTTCCAGGGAAGAGCTAAGCTCATCCACGCGTCGTGAGCTTGATTAAGCGCCTTACATTAAAACCGCAAAGTAAAACGATCCCCAAAGACTAAATCTGGCTCAAAAATTTCTGGGAGGTTGAAAATGAGATCAGCCTGCTCTGACAATTGTCTGTGTGGAAGCAGGCCGGATACAAAATAAAGCAAGCCAAATTTATTAACGAATCGTGGACACAACCTTAAAATTTTGTGTTAAAATCAACAACGTGTAGCTCGGCGAGTTGCGATGAGTTTTTACTGCGAAGCAGTATATATGTCTAAACCCCCCAGTTTTCCTTCCGGTGAAGCCGCTTTACTCGGCGCCGCTGCATGGCTCTTCCTCGCCACCGCTGCCCCTCTTATTCGCTACCGTCATTCCTCTCGCCACCACCGATGACTCTTTTGCAAGTCGCGCAATCTTCGGATAGCGGCGTTATCAGCTCATTACGGAGAATCAACAGAATCACGAATGTGCGCAACAGCGACCGAAAGCCGCAGCTTCCGCCGAGCATGTAGCCGTCGCCGTTGCCGCTTCAAATTCCACATAGCCGACTTCGAATCCCTCCCTATTGCTAAGCAACTTGCCCGGGGAGAACGCCGGCGTGCGCCCATACTTCTTCAGCTTTAAAGGCTTTCCGAGCGACATTTTCGCCGGTGTATAACACAAGTCTAAGTATGCGCCAATCACTGGTTACCGGTTTATGCGTGCACGGGTTGGGGATGGAAGAAGGGGGGGGGGGGTGCACGCACAGCTTGGCTTCATGCCGCTACCTGTGACATGCCCGTTGTGCTGGTGGGGGATTTAAACGTTGAAATGTCATGGCTCAACCGCCCTGTCTCTATCCGTAACCGATAGGTTTGGGTCTGGGTAAGATGCCTACGACAGGGGAGGGAAACGAACAGCCACATGTTTGTCTGCTGTAATAAAGCTCGAGGCCTTCCACGTTTTAACTGCTTTAACCAGGTTAATTTAACATCCAGGTTTTAATGGAACGGGTGCATGTCGTTCGCTTGGAGGAAGAAGAGCGGGAATCGAAGAAGGGTCGGCCCGAACAGAAGCGCGAATGGGCGCGAAAACAACGGAAAGCCGTTGCTTCCACCGTTTCCTCCTCAAGTTCCAGCTCAACGAGTAGCGACGAATCCATCCCGGATGAACAGCAACTTGCCCGCTTGGAACGCAGCCGTTAGACTAGATTACCTGTTCAGCTTAAAGGGCTTTCAGAGCTACATTTTCGACGGTGTTTTTCAATTCCAAGCACGCTCACATAGCCGGTTGCCGCAGTCTGCGTGCACGGGTTGGGAGTGGAGGTAGGAGGGGGTGCAAGCGCAGATAGGTTTCATTCCCTTACTGATGACATGTCTTTTGTGCTGGCGAGAGGTTTAGACGTCGACGTCAAATGGCCCAATGCCCCCTGTCCGGAGTCCTCAGTGGTTGAGCGGATGGTGTTGGTGTGTTACACAAGGAGTAAGATGCCTACGACGCGGGATCGAAACAGGCAGCTGCGTGTTTGTCATCTAGAATAAAGCTCGGGTCATTCCAAGCTTAATTCAGCTAACTGACTCGGACGTGTACACTCAATCGTAAACTAGAAACAAACAAACGTGTTTTGGTTCGTGCACTCCATGGACTGCGGCTAGCTTTGCAGAACATTCTCGTTCAAAGAGTGGAAGGGCACTAATTTTTTAACTAAAAAATTCACAGCGAGAAGTAACGAACACATGAGAGCACACCGACGAGTGCAGTCTCTCACAAGTACGTTTTTATTAGATTATGTAATATATGCTTGACTATGCGTTAATATGGGCTTTCACGTGATGATGCGCGTTGTCGTTGTAACAACAAAAAATAAACTGCTGTGACCCCTAAGCATTTCTTATGATATAGTGAATGCAGAAGCAGTGGTGTTGAATTGGAGTACGGATATGTCAGCATGCATTTGGCGTTGACAGTTCAGAGTTCGTAGCCGCATGCATACACCGCAATAATGACATTCGTAGAGCAAGCGTCGCGTGGAAGGCAGCGCGTTCATTTTCTGCATGGTATGACGCGGTGCCTGCAGTGGCACACGTGTCCAGTGGTACGCATGTGTCCTCTCATTAGCATCATCGTCATCCTTTGATCTTTGCGATGTTCTCTTCCTCGTTCGGTTACCATGAGTCGAAGGCATGGCCAGTCGGCGTGGTTACTGCTACGTGCACTCTACAAGAGGGAAGATAGTGCTTTTCTACTCCCCTAACTTGTACTTGTGTACCTACCACGCTCAAATGTCTTGTGTGGTACTGGGTGCATGTTTTTTACACGAGCCGCTGCGTCGACGGCCAGAACGCATTCACTATGCAGCTAGAATAATCGAGGCGTGGTGGCCCAGTGGTTTGATACTGGTCTCGCACACTGGAGCACCGTAGTTCGAGTCCCACCCTCCGAAAAGCTAACTCGGTTTTCTTCTCCAATCAGGTATTGGTTTATAGGAGCTTCGTTTAGTAATGTGCCTTCACCCGGAGCATTCAGCGCCTTGTTTGTGTATCCTTTGAGCTGCCAGCTATATTGTGGGCCATCGGCGAGATGCTTTGCGTGCAATAAACTCCAGATTTTCGATCCACATAGCCAACTAGTGCTTTAGCATTAAAAATAACTAAAGAAGGGACGCTTCCAACTGCGTGGGCTGCACAGATATGCGTACTCTTTCTGCCTGGCGCGCAAATGAGACGTGACTTTGTAGTCTTTTATTGCGGCTGGCTTCTATATATTCCCTATGCAGCTGCGTTCTATATCCAGCCAGAATAACCCGAATAGTAACCACGCAACACATGGTATGCAGTATGTTGTTCGAACAACGCGATTAAATTGTTTTTTATTGAACATGCACATTTCGGAGTTGCTGATCTGGATAACGGCAGAAACAACAGAGGGCTTTCAAGTTTCAATTTCTGTTTATTGGAATCCTAATAACTGCGGTACGTCACGAAATTCTCACGAAGTTCTTACAGTAAGGGGTTCCAGAGGAGTATGCTGTTGTGGAACCTCTTTTAGAGAAGGTTCCAATTCGAAGACAGCACCGTGGACTTCTTAGGAAGCGGACCAATTCGCCGTGTAAATAGGCGTCAAAGAAACGTAAATTGAACGGCGCAGCTTCCGCCTCCGCAGATGAAAACACCGTAGCACACATGTAAAGTAGTGCGAGCCACATCTTTCGTAATAGTGATATGAAAATAATAATTATCCGGTAATTACAAAGGTAAGCAAAAGCAGTTGCACAAATAATACAATGAAAGAATCTGGGAAGTAAAAAAAAGAGTTTTTTTAATTAACATGCACACTTACATATGGCGCAGGCATCGTCTTTTTAAGTTTAGACAGCGTGGTGACCTGCATCGTTTGAGGACTCGGAATGGTGTCGTCTTGGGCTGCTTACTTTGCCGTCAACGCGAAAATGAGAACGCGGCTCAAGATCGCTGCGGTCTGGCGTAGCTATCTACTTTGGTAATTGGAACGCACCCACAGACAACAGCAGTAGCAGCGAACAACGATCAAACAGCCGACCATTACGGCTTCTCGGTTAGCTCATGAGTTGTTAGTCCCTTGGCGGACTGTGCTATGCGTCGTGAGGTACATGCTCGTGGCATCTCTACGTTGCAACAAAAAGCAAGACATTCTTGCGTTTTATAAATGAATCGCCAACTATGCTGCAATGCTGGTATATACAACTTGGCTGGAGCAACAGATGCGTTTTTACATTAGCTTGTAACGAAATATTTTTTGTTTGTTTTCTGACTTCAAATGCACCATCGCTTATAATTATAGCAACAGGAAGCTAAAGCCACCTAGACTTGCACTTCCTGGTGATGCGCCGACAAGATATTTTTGCCATTCCGTAAATCATTCCAAGCCTGGCTCGCATGGGCTCTTTCTGAATCAACTCACTGAAAAGGCGTGATCATAGCAGAAAAGGTGTCTCGAGAGCGCTCTTCTCGTTTACGATGATAGATGGCGTAAGTGGATCAGTGCTCCCATGTGCGCACAACATATGGATGCTTCCTAATGAGTGGCAAATATCACCTATATCCATGTTATATATTCAGCGGGGTTCGCAGATTTCCAATCCTGGGGCTCCGGGGCCCACTGAAAGAACGATTGATTGATTGTAGGGTTTAACGCTCCAACGCAACGCAGGCGATGAGGCGCGCCGTAGTGGAGTGCTCCGGATTAATTTTGACCGCCTGGCGATCTTTAACGTGCACAGAAATCTCGTATACACGGGCGTTTTTGCTTTTCGCCTCCATCAGAAAAGCGGCCGCCGCGGCCGGGAATCGAACCCGCGACCTCGTGCTCAGCAGCGCAACGCCTTAGCCACTGAGACACCTCGGCGGGTTCGAAAAAATGAAGAGGGGAGAACCTGAAGTAGGAAGAGGAACTAAAGACAACGTCAAAAACACGAATAAGGAATCTTGCCAAAGTGAACAATAAACTTCGAGAGGCTGTGAGCGTACTCCACATGACCTTCCCATAGTTTCGTTCATTGGAGTTTTTCTTCGGTAGCCTTGCAAAACGGCGAATCGTCGTGGAGAGAGCAGACAACGATGCCGCATAAGCAAACGCGTAGATGATGATATAAAAATAATGATCGCGACTCTTTTTGGTACGGTACGCAGGGTAATTACTGGCCTCGTCCATATCCAACTCTTCAATGTATGCCAGTTGCACGACTCTGCTTTAGAATCCGGGCCACGTGAACTCCCCTGCTTCGTTGTAGCTGAGGGGAAAGTGTATGGGCTCCGCACCTACAAGAAAAAAACTGAGCTTTGTTAATCCTCTACTTAGTAACACAATAGATAGAGCTTGATTTTCAAATGTTATATGTTCTTTTTCTTCTGCACAGAGTGCAAGTCGGGCGAAACAGCAGTTTCTGTAGCGGCGGCTGCCAGGCCATTGCGGACACAGGAACCAGTGCAATCACTGGGCCAGTGAGCGAAATCAACAGGCTGAATGAGATAATTGGCGCTACTCAATCGTTCTACGACCTGGTATGTCCTAACTTAATGAACAGTGCAATTAAAAAAAAAAGTCGACTCGTTTGCGCAGCTGTGTTTAGCATTTGATTAGGTAATTCGGAACAGTATCGATTCTTTATTCGCGAGGAAAGTTTATTTTTCATAAATTAATTTTCTAAGGCCACTGTTCAGATAGACATTTCTGGTGTCAACATAATTTGGGTTTGAAGCACGCGCTTTGAATCGCATTGATGTTTTTAAGCGCAAGCATAGGCGGCTTCCAAATTGTTAAAATCCGTGTAACCAGTGTGCGTGAAGCCTCTGTGAGTCGAGCGCCCAGCGGGGGTGAACGAACGATAGCACAGTGGAGAAGAACGAGGACGCGTGATGCTGTCAGTGTCAGTGTATGTGCATGTGCGCGGTCTGCGCGGCCAGCAATGGTGAGGCGGCGGAGCGTATCGCTTAGACTGGCGTACGAGTGCGTGTATGGCGCCGCGTGGCTCATGGGGCACCTTTAGCGGACATGTGCACCAGATCGTCCGGTACTGTTTGTGCCCAGCACTATGGCGTTCGCTGCTGTAGTTTGACGGCGGCGTTGGCCTCTTTACTGAGCGAACGAAGGGAGAACCGCAGTCAGAAAGAAATCAGAATGGGAAAGTGTGGCGAAAGTGTGAGAAGGAGGGTTGTATGCCGAGCCGACGCGGGACTCTAATCGGCGGCGACGCATGGCAAAAGTGTGACGCGAGACAGTGAGAAATGCTGAGTGGTGGTCATGCGCTGCGAGATGACGCCATAGCGGCGCGTGGCGTCGGGCGCTCGACGATGGCGCATTCACTTCCTGAGATGCAGTTCGTGGTCCCTTCCCGAGGCGCAGACACTTACCATCGCTGACATTTGCGCGGGTGATTCAAACACGGTTTTCAACCACATGCTCAGCGGCGGCGACGCGCTGCAAGGTAATGGCACAGTAGCGCGCCGCCGTGCGTTCGCTCATCACGCGATCACTTTTCCTGAGACGCAGAAGTGATTCTCCGCGACCGAGAAGACTGCAGTTCGTGCTGCGCCCAAATTTCGAATTAGGGAGTATAGCAATCGTCAGCCATTATTTATTGGTATTGCCGCCTGCAGCGGGATTTGTTTTGACGCCACATGGCTAAAGGATATGCATGATGCGCATATCTTCGGAACAGTATAGCCTGTTGTGAATCCCTGGTGGGATGCGTTGAAATCTTTAGCCATATTTGGGAAACTCGATGCCGCAATCGGAAATGGTCTCAGAAATCCTGACACTTTCTATCCTTTTTTTCCCTAGTGACACCGAGAAATGCACGAAGTGCCTCGCACGTATTTATCGATACTGAAAGTGACTGGCGACATTCTTTCCTTTCGTTCAAGCTTGTAGTCGACTGCGACAGCGTTCCTCGTTTGCCGAAGATTGCCTTTATAATTGGTGGCAAGCGCTACGTGCTGAGGCCAAAGGACTACATTGTTCAGGTAATTTAAATTTGCCGCGAGCATCTCACGGGGTCGCTATAGTTATAACCTCATGTGCATGCATAACACCTAGAAACCTGACAAAAGCATGTCTAAATAAAAAAAAAAGTGATTCGGGTCCTTGAGTTCGGCTACCACAAAATCAAAATCAACGCAGGAATTTCATGGAAATATGGCAGAACACAAGGAATCACCTCCAGTACAACCAGTGAGCGACGTGGTTCTGTGTCTTCGCGTTTAATTCAGCGCATTACAATAGCGCGGTGGACGGGCTGACGTTGCCGGCGTTTAAGGGAAATTGGCGATGTATTTTTGGGGCCATTAAGGACCTTTATGTAAACAAGTTTTTTTTTTACCTCTGCCATGTAGCACATCATGATATATAATTACCTGTATTCGTAATCGGCTATGACTGGAGTGAAGCGCGTGCTTAAAAATATTTCTTTAAGCAAGATTCGCATAGTCTAAGAATTGTCTATTCATACGTTAGCATTTTTACACCGTTTCACCGTTTCACCAACCTCATGTGTCTGGTGATGGCATTCCGGAGAAACGCGTCAGCATAGGCAGGCTTTTTTGTGCTTTTTGTGTATATGTGCCAATGATGTGTATATTTACACTTTTGTAACGATTAATTTTTTTCATGCAGATGCAATTGCCGTAGATAGTTTCTACGACGAGGTCGAGTCAGCAATGATTAAGAGAACCGCGCAGTTCACTATTGTAATGGGAGAGTTTAACGCAAAGGTGGGTGCAAAGAGAGTAGGATAAAAATCAGTGGGAAATTTCGGAATAGGCACTCGCAACTGTCGAGGTGACACACTGGTTGTATTTTCAGAGAGAAATAACCTCAAACTAGTGAACACATTCTTCCGGAAACGCAAGAGTAGGAAATGGACTTGGAAAAGTCCGTACGGGATTACAAAAAACGAAATTGACTTCATTCTGAGTGACAACCCAGGTATTGTGCAAGACGTTGAAGTACTAAGCAAGATTCGGTGCAGTGATCATAGGATGGTTAGGTGCAAAGTAAGGCTAAATCTCAAAAAAAGAAAGAAGGAAGCTCGTAAAAAGTAAGAAGCCCAACGTCAGGTCAGTAAGAGACAGGACGCATGAGCTTAAAATAACCCTTCAGAACAGGTTCGCACTTCTAGACGGTCAGAACGAGGACAGTGTGGACACTCTAAATTATAACCTAACAACAGCAATTACTGAGTCAGCAGCGGCTACTGGAGAAGCAGCATGTAGGAAGCAAACTGGAAAACTAACTAGGCAAACAAAGGAACATATTTCGCAGCGCCAGAAGATGATATTGTCGAGTACTGTGGATCAAACTGAACTAGCGGAGCTGTCAAAATTAATAAACAAAAGTAAAACGAATGAAATTCGTGCGTACAACATGGCGGCTATCGAGGAAACTTTAGAAAGAGGAGAAAGCTTGAAGGCAACAAAGACGAAGCTGGCTATTGGCAGAGACAGAATGTACGCACTTAGAGATGAACAGGGCAACGTTACGCACAATATAGAAGTGATAATAAAAATCGCAGAACGGTTGTACACCAGGCTATACGCCAGCGACGCTGGAGCGAGACAAAGTACCGGGCCTAAAAGCGTTGCTTGCGATGTTCTACCAGTAACGAAAGAGGAAGTATAAAAGGAGGGAGTATAAAAGGAACTTAAGGGCATAAAAAGGGAAAGCTGCAGGCGACGATGGCATAACCATAGACCTTCTAAAAGTGGGTGGAGATATAATTAGTGGGTGGAGATATAATTCTAGAAAAAGCTTGCTGAACTATTCTCAGTATGTTTAAGGACTTTAAAAGTACCAAAAGCCTGGAAAAACGCCAACTGTCGGTTGTATACAAGCTATTTACCAAGATAATACTTAGCCGCATAACCGCCAGCCTAGACTTCCAACAACCCAGGGAACAGGCTGGGTTCAGAAAAGGGTATTCTACAATGGATCAGATCCATGTCATCAACCAAGTAATCGAAAAATGCGCAGGGTATAATAAACCACTTTACATGATATTTATAGACTATGAAAAATTGTTCGATTCAGTAAGCACCGCCGCAGTGATGGACGCCTTAAAGGGCCAAGGAATAAAGAAGGCCTGCCTACGACTCATAGACGACATATATGAGGAATGCACCGTCAGAATTACACTTCACAAGCAAAGTGATAAATTCCCGATCCGAAGGGGAGTGCGAGAAGGAGATACATCTCTATCTCACCAAAATTGTTCACAGCATGTCTGGAGAGTGTATTCAGGATGCTTGACAGGGAAATCTTAGGCTTACGGATAAACGGCGAATACTTGAGCCATTCAAGGTTCGCAGATGATATAGCCTTGCTCAGTGAATCTGGAGAGCAACTCCAAAACATGATTGAGAAACTAAAATCACAGAGCTTCGCTGTGGCGCCAAAGATAAACATGAATAAAACTAAAGTGATGACAAATAAACATGCTGAACGCGCCTTTTTTAGACTAAGAGACGAAACACTGGAAGAAGTACACGAATATAACTACCTTGGCCAGATAGTCAGTGCGGACCCAAACGACGAGAAAGAAATCAGGCGCAGAATAGGACTGGGATGTGGTGCATTTGGTAAGCACTAGCAAATAATGAAAAGTTAGATGCCTCTATGCCTAAAGAGAAAGGTATTCAACCAATGCGTCCTGCCGGTGATGACATACGGAGCGGAAACTTGGCGACTTACTAACAATTAGAAAGCAAGCTTAGGTCTGCTCAACGTGCCATGGAGAGAATAATGTTAGGAGTAACGCTTAGGGACAGAAAACGAGCTACCTAGATTAGGGGCAAACTCGGATAGATGATATTATAGTCCAGATTAAGAAAAAGAAATTGACTTGGGCTGGCCATGTAGTACGACGAACGGACAACAGGTGGACCACAAGGACAACAGATTGGACACCGCGAGACGGGACTAGAAGAAGAGGAAGGACATTAACTCGATGGAGAGATGAAATAAGAAAATTCGGAGGCAAGGAATGGACACGGGCAGCACAGGACAGAAATAGGTGGAGGTCAATGGGGGAGGCCTTCGTCCTGCAGTCGACCCAATAGGCTGTTGTTGTTGATGATGATGAGGTAATTATGAATTTTTATTTAGATACAAGGCAGTAAGTACATTGTTCGCGTTGGGGTACTAGACGAAGAATGCTTACGTCCTAAACATGGCTGTAGTAAGGCGAGTGTGCAGGAAACATTTTGTATCTTGTGCTATTTAGGCTGCGCATTGCGGGTGCTCCAACTCACGAAGCTCCAAACAAAACGTGACTACCTCCCCCCCCCCCCCCCCCCCCCCCCCCCCCCCCCCCCCCCCCCGCCTGCCTAATTCGATCCCTACGTCTCAATTCGGCAGTGGGAGCTGGACGGTGAGAAGAAGTGCTTGAGCGGTTTCATGGGCCACGACTCGGTGTCACCTCATTGGATCCTGGGTGACGTATTCCTGGGCCGCTACTTCACCGTGTTCGACCGTGGAAACGACCGCGTGGGCTTCGCAGAGGCGCGCTGATGGCGCACTTGATGGCGGCGGCGTGAACAGTGCTGCCCTCTGTTGCCCCTGCCCGCTCCCCGCCAATAAAACCTTCTTGCCACCGGGGCGTCACTGAACCCCTGTTTGTTCCTCTACGCATCTGTTGTCCTTGCGCTGGTTCGCTTCAAACTATGGAGGCACTGTGGGAAACAAAAAAGAACTCTGGCACTATGATTATGTTGGCTCTCTCTAACGATGCCACAGTGCGCTAAAAATAAAGGAATTTGGGGCCGTATATTTGTAATGTTTGGATGTTGGGGGTGCCCCAGGTGAAAAAGCGTTCAGAGACCACTTGAGGGGTTCCTTTTACGCAGCTGACAAGACCTACTGAAAACCCGTAACCCGATATTCTTCGGCGCACTTGACGTAATGTAACTGGATGTATATTCCGTTTGCCGGGGGCAGACACGCTAACAACTTATTTTGAGCTCTTGGTGTCTGCAACGTTTTTTGTTTCTCCCAAAGGCCAGCCACATTTATTTTGTTTTTTCCCCTATTATTTTTACTCGTCTCCAATAGACGTTTTACTCACTCACCCGCTCCTTCCGCATTGGAAGCTTCTACTGTCTTTGAAGCATTTCGTAGTAACGATTTCGTCTAATGTCAACACTTTCTCAATTTCTTTTCCGACTATCTTTTTTGTTCTGAGGGTCGCATTTAAACGGCCTTGGTCCTACGCGTTTCGGTTGGAAAAAGAGGAAGTGAACAACAGATGAGGGTTTGGCAAGCGATGTCTGTGTGCATAGTGAGGATTACGAAACACAAAATACTAATGCTTCGGTTTAAACCCTGGCAAAGAAAATTAATAGCCTTCGTGCCTATTACTACGCAACAGACCACTTTTTGCTCGTGGCCAATCTCTAGATTAGGGAAACAGATAATAAGAAAAAACAAAAACAAGACGTGCACTCAGTAAGAAGCCCGTGAGCACATGGCGTCCACTGAAGGGGGGACGGGTCGGAAGGCTGGCCCCCTTGAAGATTTGGCTAGGGGTTACAAAGCGCTTTAGCCTCCCGGTCAAGAGCGGCGCCGGTGCTCATTGAATGTGCGTTTTGTTCGGAATTCTTTATAATTATGCGTATATTTTGTTATCCCCATATTTGATCACCTTATCTTTCGTATGTTTGGGTACGCCTGCAGGTACGGTGTGTCCAAGCTTGAGACCATTTCTACGGACGTGGATATACTAGGAACTGTGCGAGATACACGAGTGAACGGGCAGTCTTGGCGCAACCTATCTAGACTGATAAAAAAAAAAAACGGCAGCTCTAGGCATCCTTAAAAATTCATGGAAGCTTGCACTCACGGGCATGACTTGAACGGCGAAGCTGAATTGTGGGACACATGGATAGTTTCAGTATCATTGTTTATTTGCATAGTTGCAGTGGAAGTAATCGTCGTCATTTGCATCGAAGAGGTGGTCGTCTTCTTTGCGGTGAGTGGTGGATGCAGAGTCACCATTAGCATTGTAGACTTCAGCCAGCTCAACTGCCGAAGCTTGCACTACGTCGCGCAAGGC
The DNA here is from genome assembly GCF_048455015.1 of Haemaphysalis longicornis. Classification (NCBI taxonomy): domain Eukaryota; kingdom Metazoa; phylum Arthropoda; class Arachnida; order Ixodida; family Ixodidae; genus Haemaphysalis; species Haemaphysalis longicornis. Next base: position 376,314,379 of record NW_027526203.1, on the reverse strand, counting down.
TTGAACCATAGCGAAGCTGCAGGATTTGTTTATGCGTGAGCAGTGAAGGACACATCATCACACATTTGTACAAGTCTGAAATTGTTAATTTACATGCTCCGTCGTTGATTTGCACAATAGTAGTCATCGTCATACGCACCGATATCATCGTGTTCCTAATGTCAAGCATGCATGCGCGGTAACGCCGGACGACAGCTCTGGAGTTTTCAGGTGCGGAGCACCTTAAGACCGCAAAATGTCCGTCCGCGTCCGTGCGCATAGCGTTTTCACTCGCAAAAAATCACACAGGCACCGGCACCGGCAGGATTCGAGCCTGCGTCTGGTAGACCAGACAGAGTTAGTGTCAGTCGTCTTAACCACTGGGTTACGACCGTGAGTTAGTACCCGAGAGTCAAGCGGCTTACTCCCTCGCCTGTAACGGTGCGTAGTACCTTAGGACCTCCCAATGTCCGTCCGCGTCCATCCGTGCGTACACCAACATCAAGCGAAAATCACGCGAAATTATATTTGAGCCGTATTGAGCCGTGTTGAGTTTCATTTAGGGAATAATCAAGGTGCCACACACGGCTCAAATTGAATGATGGTCGGGGCGCAAATCGGATGTCAGTCGGTGCGCAACTTGGATGTCATTTCGAGTCCCCGTACTGCGCACCCTCGCCATCATCCACGGAGTGGAGATGCTGCCATTTTTTTGTGTGTTTCTTTGTTTTTGCGAAACGAACTGCGTGAGCCGGTGACTCGGCGGTCACCGCGAGGCACGCGCTCACGAGCGCTAGGTGTTTTCTCGCTCCTCGTGGTTTTTGCCTGTCTTTTTTTTTGCTAAAGCCACAGCGCGTGCCGGGAACGCTCGGCGGTCACCGCGAGGCACCCGCTCACGAGCGCCCGCAATTTTCTTGGCATTTTTTTCTGCAACACCGACCTTAAGGCTTGTACAACATCTCCGCTGTTAATATAGGGATCGAATTCTGTCATGATTTGCATTTCTTTTTCACTATAAAAAGTTAGGTGGTTTTTACCACTACGCACACGAATGAATAACTATTGGGTACAAGGCAGGAATTACTTGTCAAATAAAGAGTCACGACATTCAATTTGTCTCAAAAATGTAATCAGCAGTGTGACATCACGCAGTGTCATGCTTGAGTTTCGAAATTTGACGGCACAGAACGAACTTCTCGACTCAAATCGTACGCTGGTCCTCGTTATTGGCCCTGCAGTGTGTGTTTTTAAATTTTGTGACAAAAACTACCGGGAGCCCAAATTAAAATTTTATAAAGGCCTTTGACTAGATACTTAACTAAACTTCTCGCGATGAAAAATTGTGTTAGAATTAGTTTATTGTTTACTGAAACTTGTATTATTGTTGCTATGTGTTTTCTACAAGAAACGGGAGCTAAACGTTTTTACGTCTTTTTACTCTGTGAAGGTGGACAAACAACGAAGCTTTTGGCATACGGCTTGCAGTAACATAAAATTTAAGTGAAATGTACGAGCAAATTTTATTTCTCCTGACCGTTGACGACGGTGTTACATTAGAGAAGGCGTACCTGTACCGAGCTCTGTCGCTTCCGTGGTGGAAGAGCGGCCATCAGAAGAGCTGCTTCGGTGTTGACGACAAAGAGCCGAGAGCAAACCTTAAGGGTCATGCAGATAAAATACAAGTTTGTTTTATTCGAAACTTTTCGTGTTTTATAGTGCCCCCAGCGCTTGTCCGGCAGCAAACGAGACCGTATTCACTGAGAAATGAATCAATTTAGGGTAAACCTTTGATTCCCCTGGCAAATCGGGTGTTTTCTTGACGTCTACGATGAAGTCACAAGGGCTGGTATTCAAACGAAGTTCCAGTGCGTCCTTAAGCTCTGAACCCTTGCTTACCATCAGTCCTCCCAGAGGGTGCTACTATACTGAGCCGCGGAACGTTGTCCACCATTGCTTTGTTTTTGATCGTATTTGCACCTGGCTTTTTTTTTAATTACGGTACAAAGTAATCGTTTCATGAAACAGGGGGTATGCTCGACCGACAAACAGGGTCATGTAAGACAACGTCGCTTACGTCAGTCGGCGAGTGTCGTGTAAGACAACTCCAAAGCGGCGGACTGCTGTGCAGCTAAAACAAGCATAGTGCGCCCAGTACCAACAGCAGTGCACATCGGTACTTCTATGTTTACATGTGTTTTCATAACTTTCATTGTTTACCCCACCATTCTTACTGCTGTAAAATGAATATGCATTAAATCTAAGTGCAAATAGCTCGTTCGGCAAGCTAATAAGCCCTGCCTAAATTGCGTTTGCTTTTGCCGGCCTCAGCAAATCGCACAGCTGAGCATATGCCATCATAGGTTCTGTTGATGGAAATGAGCTAGTGGGTCTTACGGCCATTCTCTTTTTTCCTCATTATACAGCTTATTTGAGAGAAGTGTGCATTAAAAGTGCTGTCAGTATGGTTCCAACGAGGCAATCTTTTGAATGAACCAAGCTTGTGTTTTGTCTTCATGGCCCCTTTAACAGATTTACTGCATGGCGAGACGAACAGCGACGCTTACAGGAGCACCATTCTGGCGTGTTTGCATTCCTTAGATGGAGTAACGCCAGGACCCGATGCCGCCGACGTTCTGAGGAGCGCTCGAGGAGAACGCGTATTTATAACTCAGAGAACCAACGGTCAACACGCCTCCAGCGTGCAGCGTGTTGCGCTCGGCAAAACAAGAACTAGTAAAGACCAGTCACGTGACGAGCCCCGCAACGCCGAAACCCACTGTTGCCCGAGATGAGAAAGGAAAGGAGGAGTACCTTTCAACGCAGGTGGCGATGAGTCAGCCACCGGTGTCACCGACAAAGGTCATTCGTACGGTTCTGGCCAAGCCGTCTTTTCGGATGTGCCGGAGTGCGGCAAGTGTCTTTCCTTCACGGCACCACTGCTGAGTGAGCAAGCATCTCGGCACGTTGTCGTGCTATACGCCACCGATTGCTCGCGCACCGCGTCAACATGCACACACACACAGTCGATTCGTAACAGCGGTAATCCTTAAGAAGACGCATACATGCAATTAAATACTTTTATTTTGCCTCTAGGGACCTTGAAAATGGTCCATTAACTACTCTACTCAAGATGCACATCCAAGTGATGATGCGTATAAGCTTGAGGTCTAAGTCATGTTTTGAATGGCTTGCGACTTTGGCGCTATTCGCACTTTCCAGCGAATATAGGTGGCGCGATGGGGTATTCAAAATGGAGGACGGGACGATGATCGGGACGTCGCGTAAGCGCGCGCGTCTGGAGAAAAAAGCCGATCCGGGCGCATTAGTGTCTCTTCACACCATCTTTTCTCTTGCCGATGAGACACGAAGGTGCTTTGCCGAAGGCGAAGCAGTCTCTAATGCCAGTCACACAGTGTTTTGCGGCATCAGGGAGGCCACCGATGACATGCTGAGCATCGAGGGATTGTGCCTGCAACCGAATGGCGTGACCAGCCAACCGCACTGCGTGAACGTTTGTTGGCACTGCAGGTTCTCTAAATGTTGCTACACTTCCATCCATGCTCGTAATATTGTTCAAGCACACTTTACGAATATGTATTAGGCGCCAAGCAGAGCTCGGTAGACGCAACCGAAAATTCAGCGTTTGTTATTGCCATTTGCGCAATTGTGTCGGGTTAAGTGCGAATAATGGGAGTAAATTATAATTATGTAGGCTGTTTTTACAAGGAAAGATCCAACGGTGTTTATGCAGGTTACAGGTAATAATAACAATACCGAAACTAAATATCAAACGCTGACGCCTCTACGGCAGGGCCTGTTACATCAGCTGTGCTGTGTTTTCAGCGCGCTGTCGGAAACTACGATGCCGCAGTAACAAGTTTATTTATTTATTACAAATACCTACATCGTCCATTCCTGTGGAAGGTTTGAGAAAGAAAAAAAGCAGCAAATTCAAAACAGTAATCACACATAATGCCCCAAAGAGAAAGAAGCGCAAACAACCCAACAAAGCACAAAATGCAACTGGAATGCAGCATTTATTAAAAGAAACCAGCACGTTAATGAAAGAACAATTACGTTCTCCTGTTGGTTCTTGGCTTCACTTTCTCCTCGTGCGTGCGCATAGGAATGTTATGTGGCGGCATGGCGCCTTTCTTCAACCGCGGTTTCAGTGGCTGTAGACCATCTATTAATAAACGACACACTCAACTTGCACGAAAAAGACACCATCACTAACGAGAGAGCCAAAAAAAAACTTACGGATATTGCTCCAGAAGAAGTCACCTTTCGTGAAGTGACTACTGCAAACCCCATTGTGTTGCTGACACCGTTCCCAATGCGGAGCATAGTTATGCAAACCTTTCGGGCTTTTTTATCTCTAGGAAAGGTATGAACGCTGGCTTTTCCCGGCACTGAGCGATTTCTATACTGCGGTGCACAGCACATTCGATTGCTTTTTGGTTTTGCGGTCTCAATCCCCACGTTCCCGAACGCTCCGGCTGCCTTCGCCCGGGACGCCGATCATCTACAAACAGCTTTGGAAAAAAGGCGCGCGGAGGCGCCACCGTTGCTGGAAAGTGCGAATACCCCGCCCTGATAGCGCACGCACCGGGACGTTCTGTTTTCAAACGCCCCGAGCTGTAGAACGCCACGCGCATCAAAGACACGAGGAGCATCGGGAGTTATCGAACGCGACATACGCTTATTATATATCATGGAACCGACCTTTGCGTTAAAATCTCGCCTCACAATTGTAAACTGCGTTGTTGCCTTCTTCGTTGCTGATTAGACGTCTTCGTAGAAACTATCTATGGCTTCATCATCATAGGTGGTTTTTGGTGCATAGGCCAGCACTATCGTATCGCTTGTTCAGCTGTATCGCTTGTTTAGCTTGATCACAGCAGCCGCGACGCTCTCGCTAATTTCCTCCTATTCCTCTGTGGATTAAAAATCCCCCCCCCCCCGTGTTTTTCATGGCTTGGGGTTCACTGTAGCACAGAATATGCCCGCTAGTCAGCTCCATGAAGCCTTCTCCGGTTTTTCTAACTACGTTAAACCCTATAATATCCCACTTAATGTCAGAGAGAGTTGTACAACTAAGCTTCCCTCGCTAGACAGAGTGCGTGCGTTGAACGTTGCCAGGTTCAAGTTCCAATGGCGGCCTGTCTGGACCCAGTGATTGTAAGCACCCTCTGCTGTATCGTTGTTCTGACCGCCGCCGTGGACAGGTGCTGGGGACTGAGGGCCGAGCGTTGAGTTGGTTAGTCATGGGAGGGGCGGCCAACTACTACACCAGGGTGGCCAGATCCTTCTCTGGTGAGGGAGTGCTATTTGTGCCCCTAAGACACTTCCTATAATGGTTGAACCTTTCTAGTTTAGCCCCTTGTATCCGGGATGATGGTTACTTCCGGAGCAGGCAGCACTCCATACCTGCACGGTTTGGGCATAGAGAACCAGAAGAAAAGTAGCGAGAGAGCGTGAGAAGTTTCCCTCCGACCACGGTTTCACGCACGTCTGTAGTCATACCGGGCCACCGTTTGTCGGTTTTGCTTTTTACACACGTGGTTCTGAAGGAGTAAGCTGACACGCTTGCTTACTGATGAGATTCCCTGATGTCTGGCCGTTGGAAAGGTAAGCTACTGCCATTCTCAAGTTTATAGCTACAAATAAATGGCTGGTTGGAAGCTCAGAGGGCCAAAGAGAAGCTGGCCAAGAGAAGCTGAGCTTCTCAGCTGACGCTCGGCTGGCTAGTTTGAAGCTCAGCTTGCGCAGCCCCGTGTGAGCGTGTCCGCCATGAATGGAAGGTTCTTGGAGTCACGGTGACTGTTTGTTTACATTTCGGCTTTTGGCTGTAACATTACCAGAAATGCGCCTAGCGAGCGGATTTAACTCGTCAAACTATCGGAACAGCAACGCGATAACGCGTGTATACCCTTTATAAAGTCAGCTTGTCGCGGAAGTCAGCTAGGTTTGTTTTGCTTGCATTTGACTCAGCGCGCGCGCGCGTCGCCCCGGAGCCGAAGAAAAAGAAAACGTTTAGAATTGTACAACTATTGGCGCTACGAGGTTCAAATTTGGTACAAAGGGACTCTAGAAGTTTATGAAAGAGGAATGCGAAAGGATTAGAACTTACATGGCAGATTTTCTAACGAAACTGTCAAAATTCTCGCAGCTCCGTCCTAACGCGTCTGCCATGAATGGAAGGTTCTCAAAGTTACGGTGACTGTTTACATTTCGGCTTTTGGCTGTAAATTTACCAAAAAATGCGCCTAGCAAGCGGATTTAACTTGTCAAGCTATCAGAACAGCAACGTGACAACGCGAGTATTAAAAGGGTCACATTGTCGCGAAAGTTAGCTGTTTGTTTTACTTGCACGTGACCCAGCGCGCGCGGCCGCCCCGGCGCCGAGGAAAAAGAAAACGTTTATAACTGTACAAATATTAGCGATACGAGGTTCACATTTGGTGCACAGGTGCTCTAGAACTTGATGAAGGCGGTGTGCGAAAGGATTAGAACTTACATGGCAGGTTGTCTTACGAAAATGTCGCAGCTCCGTCCCAACGCGCTCGCCACAAATAGAAGGAATTCCCGATGACGGTTTACATTTCGGCTTTTGGCTGTAACTTTACCGAAAATGCGAGTAGCGAGCTGATTTTATTTGTCAAGCTATCGGAACAGCAACGTGGTAACGCCAGTATGACCTCTAAAAAGTAAGCTTCTCGCGGAAGTTAGCCAGGTTTGTTTTGCTTGCATGTGACTGAGTACGCGGCCGCACCGAAATGCGCCATGCTCAAGGCCGGTAAGAAGCAAATGGGAGAAAGGTGAGGGGAAACTTCGGAATAGACAATCGAAACACTCGAGGAGATACACTGGTGGGATTCGAAGAGAGAAATAACCTGAGGTTAATAAACAATATTCTTCTACTAACGAAAGAGTAAAAAATGGACATGGAAAAGTCCCGGTGGTACAGCCAAAAACGAAATTGACTTTATTCTAAGTGACAACCCGAATATCGTGCAAGACGTAGAGGTTCTAACTCAGACCCGGAGCGGCGATCACAGGGTGGTTAGATGAGAACTAAGGCTGAATCTGAGAAGAGAAAGAACGAAACTCGTGAAAACCAACAAACCCCTCATGGAATAAGTCAGAGCCAGATCGCAGGAATTTAAAATAGGTCTTCAAAACAAACTCTCGTTTTTGAACGAACAGAACGAGGTCAGTGTAGACAGGCTAAATTACAACCTAACATCGGCCTTAAGTGAATTAGCACGAGCTGTGGGAGAAGCAGCATGTGGAGAACAAACAGGAAAACTAACTGAGAAAACGAAGGAACTATTTGGCCTAACGTAAGGACATTGTGAACAAGATTGTAAACCAGACTCCCGTGCGGGAGCTGAAACTTCTTTTAAGATGATCTTTTTCATTACTTGGTCGGTGCCCTCTTTCTCTCTCAAGAACATGAAAGGGTCAAGTACGGTGGGTCGAATTGAATTACCGAGATGTCAAACGTGATTAACAGAAATAAAACATTCGTACATATGACATGATCAAGGAAATGCTGGAAATAGGGGGAAGCTTGAAAGCAACAAAGAGAAAGCTATCCATCGATAAAGAGAGGCTGTACGCACTCAGAGATGAGCAGGGAAACATCACGCACAACGTGGACGAGATAATTAAGGTAGCGGAACGATTCTGCACCAGGCTGTAGTCAGCGACGTTAGACCAGGGGAAACTACTGAGAGTACAAGCTCAACTTGCGATGTCCCACTAGTAGCTAAAGAGGAAGTTTGAAAGGCTCTCACAGGCATGAAAATAACAACAGCTGCGGGTGACGACGGTGTAACCGTAGATCTTTTGAAGGAGGGAGGAGATAATATTGTACTGGAAAAGCTTGCTGTACTATTTTGGAATGCTTGAAGACTCAAAAAGTGCCCATAGACTGGAGAAACGCGGAGATGATTATGATTCATAAGAAGTGAGATCCCAAGGTCCTCAAGAATTACAGACCCATCATCCTACTTTCAGTTGTTCACAAGCTGTTCACCAAAGTTATAGTTAGCCACATAGGTGACAGCCTGGATTCTCATCAAACCAGAGAGCAGGCTGGGTTTAGGAGAGGGTACTCAACCATGGATCACTTCTATGTCGTCAACCAAGTGATAGAAAAATCCACAGAGTAGACTAAACCCCTTAACGTGGCATTTATAGATTACGCGAAAGCGCTTGATTCTGTACTCACCGCAGCCGTGCAAGAATCACTAAAGGACCAGGGAATAGAGTAAACCAACATAAGACTTCTAGAAGACATATATAAGGGATGGACGGGCAGGATAACCCTCCACAAGCAAAGCGATAAATTTCCGATCCGAAAAGGAATAAGACAGGGGGATACCATTTCTCCAAAGCTATTCCCAGTATGTCTGGAGGGTGTGTTTAGAAATCTTGATGAAAAAAAGGCAGGATTAAGGATAAACAGGGAATACTTGATCCATTTGAGGTTTGCGGATGACATAGTCTTGCTGAGTGAGACTGTGGAACACATGCAAACAATGCTTGAGGAACTACAATCAGAAAGCACGGCCGTGGGGATAAAAATAAATACGAATAAACCTAAAGTAATGAGGAATATGCATGCCAAAAATGTCCTCTTCAGCTTAAGAAACGAATCGCTAGAAGAAGTAAAGGAATATAACTGCGCGGACAGATGGTGAGTGCTGCCCCCAACCACGAGAGAGAAATCCGGCATAGAATAGGTATGGGCTTGGGAGCAGTCGGCAAACACTCCCAAATAATGAAAAGTAAGCTAGCTCTGTCACTCAAAAGAAAAATCTGCAACCAGTGCATACTGCTGGTGATGAAATACGGAGCTGAAATTTGGCACCTTACTAAACAACTAGAAAGCAAACTTCGGTCGGCTCAACGGGCCATGGAACGAATAAGTTTAGGAATAACACTCAGGGACAAGAAACGAGCTCCCTGGACTCGAGATCAAACTAGAGTTGACGATATCATAGTTGAAATAAAGAAAAAAACAAATAGAGTTGGGCTGGCCATGTAGTGAGACGAACCGACAACCGGTGGACAATTAGGGTAACAGAGTGGATACCAAGAGATGGGTATAGATGAAGGGGAAGGGCAATAATACGATGTAAGGATGAAATACGGAACTTCGGGGGTAAACTGCGGACTGGAGTAGCGCAGGACAGGAGCGTTTGGAAGTTAGTGGGAGAGGCCTACGTCCTGCCGTGGACCTGAGCAGGCTGATGATGATGACGATGAAGATGACAATGATGATGATATCATCAAACATTCATCTTATAACAAATAATGTTATTGAGGGGTGTACGCATTATAAGATGCGATGCACGACTGAGTGAGATTGTTACAGCATATTCACTCTAAGAAATCTTCCAAGGACGGCTTCCCCAGAACCATCCGAAACAGCCAATCAGCGTGAGCAAATGTGTGGAGTTGAAGAATGAAGAGGCCGAGCATGCGAGCATCCCCGTTCATTGATTTGCGCTGCGGGAGAACAGCCCAAGGCGTGCATTTGGGCTGTTTTCTTTGTGCAAAATAATCGCGTCCCCGGACCAAGCTCAAGCTTAAACAACTACGTTGCTAAAAATTGGCAGCGTTTGAAAGGACTTTGTAGAACCTATGGGACAATTCACACGTAAATAGCAAACATACAAGGGCGAAAAGGATGACGCTGTTTCACAGGAACTCAAGCAAAAATCGTGTGACCTTATACTCCCAGTAATTCCCCTTTGCTTTCAGGAATTCGTTTCACTTGTATGCTGGCGTCGTGGCACCGCCTTAGTGCGGGCCATGGGGAAGCTTGTGTGTGAATTTTCAGATGTTGTGACGACGCGGGCACAAAGCAACGTATGAGTCGGATGCACGTCATGTGCCGCATGCCGCTCCCGCAACGGCGCTGGAACGCTTTAATGACTACCCCGGAGAAACGTTTCACCTCATAGCGTTAAAGGGAAGGTGAAGCGGTTTTAGAATTAAAAGAAAAGTTGACTAGCAGCAAGTACACATTGAATAGTTCCCGTGTACGAAATATTTTCGCAATAAATACAATAGAAGCGGCGCAATGCGCAAACAAAAGTGGCCCGATGCTCCGCCCCCATCTCGCCGCGCGATGCCGGAAGACTGAAGAGCGCGGGCGAAAACCGGCTGAAAAACGTCATACCTGGACTTCCGGCCGGATCGGCCGCCTCTGCCACGCTCTTTTCGCCGTGTTTCCTTGTGAATGATACTTGTTGTTGTTGGGGTTGATAGCATTTATTTGTACAATTTTCGTGATCAAAAAGTATGCACGAGCGTCAAACGAGGCATACGTTACCATGCCGTATTCCTAAGCAGGATAATGCCACGCAGGGATGTTTGATAACATACGGAAGCGACAACCTAGAGCTGTGCTTGATGACAGAGAATATACTACACAACGTTAGACACTTCGTAAAACGCTCCAATGCGTTTTTCTGATTTCTTTCTTTCTTTTTTTTTCTTTTTTGATGCGCCGGAAGTGAATGTTCCCATTAGATGCTAGATTTAGGAAGTAGTGAATACTGCTGTACTTTGGCCCGGGATGTTTCGTTCAGTTCCAGAAACAAAGTCACATTTGTTCAGGAAATACCTGTTTCGTTAAACGCGTCGGTTTTCTTCAAAAACCCAGTTTTGGCGAAACTAAAACAAGGGGCCAATCCTGATAGAGGTTTCCACCCGGCTAAGAGGTAAAATGTATTCCTACAAAGTAACAGAAACAAGACCACCACATTACTTATTTTGCAAGTATACATGCCACGATAAGGTAATGTTTGTCTGGAATGAAAAAAAAAAAAAAAAAACACCACTCCGAACCACCACAGTGCCATAATTTGTGTTGATTGCGGGGGCCTAATTATTTGCCCAAGATTCCGTGTGCCTGCATATTATAACCTGGCAAGCACTTGTTGCTGCTGAACCTCAACTGTGCTCCAGTGATAGTCGTTGATATATATAACGATGATACTAAAAAAAATAGAAGCGAAGAGTAAATATACGGCCTTTGTCCGACTAGCACGGTAAATGCTTAAATATAGAAATGCTGAAACAGGCCAACGATGTATTATCACAAACGTTTGGTGATTGTTACCTAAAGTAACGTAACTGCAACGTAACTGCCTTGCCCGACTGGTCTGTTAATTTTAACGAGGTGGCCGTAATATTGTAGCAGAATGCACAACGCATACGCGAAAATCAGGCACTACTAGAGCCGATAATGTTGCTGAGGCCCCAGTATGCTACAGTGTTTTCAGAATAAATGCATGTCAAGCAGTAAGACGCCACTCATCAAAGTGCAGCTAGCGATCGGGGAGGCGCCTTAGCGCCGCTGCCGAAATAGCGCGCGCGTGCGCGCGCGCGCGCGCGTATGGGTCGGTGTATGGGAATGAGGAACGGGTTGGATTTGCGGCAACGAACAAATGAAATTCGGAAGCAGAGTCCGCTTGTTGGTTTATCCGTGTACCGGCAACATATGTCTCGCATATACGTTTACAGCGCATGAACGCTATTTTTTCGTGCAGTGCACGTACGTGCTTTTCGCTGGTAGATTGTTTATAAAACGGCAGTTAATCTTCGGCATAAATGGTTTCGTATGTAGTAACAAACAGTTCAGGCAGTACCTAATATTAATATAAGGAATAGAAACCCTCGATGCTGGTTGCCTAATTCAGAAATATTTTGAAGGAACCCTCTAGCCGACGCCACCGTCACTGCTTTGGGTTTCTCGGTCGTTTAAAGCAAATTTAAGCTACAAGATAATTGAAACAACAGCACAGGAAGTTGGAAAATAAACTTGCAGTCATGTACGAACATTAAACTGCAAGCTAAATTGCCGAAGAGGCAAGCGCCGCTGCCGTACGATCGTTCCCAATGCTTCCGACAACCCGCGCGGCTGAAGGGAGTCCTCCTTTGGCGTCATGACGGGCACAACCAATCAGGTGCGTCAAAAGACGATAAGCGCGCGTATTTCAAACGGGACCGCGAGTTTTGCAAGATAAATGCCGGTTGGACTCATGGACGATAAAATTCAATGTGACATTCGGAGTCAGCGCGCAAGAGACTATATAAACGTGCCCCTAACTCAATTTTTTTGGAAAGCGCTTCAGCTTCCCTTTAAGGATATATCAGGTTAAAGAGTAACTTTCCAATCAATAGCTAGTTAGCTATTGATGTTTCCGGAAAGCTACCCCCGCTTTTTTAGCCCCAATTTGTGGCAGGAAATGTAAAATTCTTACGGGGTGTTCCATGCTGCATTATGAGTTACAACTGAACAGGTGAAGTAGACAGTACATCTGTTGCGGAATACAAAATTAACTTTTCTGTTTGCTACAACGCAGATGGTTGGTAGTAGGAAAGAAAAAAAAAAAGCAATCTAAATAAAATGTACTGTGCTGTAAGAGCTGTCAGTAGCCTTTCCCCCGCATGCTTTGCGGATGCGTCCAATGTTCTTTGCAGCAAAACTACCTTCCCTGCAAAACCTAATTTGAAAGCAAAGCCAGCTGTACTGACATGCTGTCGTTCGTGTCTCCGCAACCAACAGGGACCGATACGTGTGCCGGTAACCTCCTCGTGCGCGCGTCCGCTACCAACAGGGACTTGTCCTACACGGCCTGCAGGGTCCGCAAAGTAAGTGTCCCAGTCTGTGCTTTGCGGCAAACCCAACTTTACAGCGAAAGCTGACCCGACAGCAAAGTCAGCTTTAGCCCTGCCCGGCCTTCGTGCCTGGAAGCGTTATGCCCGTGCGTCCCTAAGCCACACGCTCATCCTGCCTATTTGTCCCTCAAACAACATTCCCATGTGTCAGTAACTTCTACACTTCTGTCCGTGCGTCCGTACCCGATGTGCCCATACCCTTTTATCTCCAATACCTTACGCCAAAGTGGAAAGGTGCTGGTATTTTTACACTTGAGGTGCTCCGCAGTCGAGGGTTATGGCTTAATGTGGGCTCTTCCGGTAGCGTACCGCGTACGTAACGTCGGGTCCATGACGTCTTTTTTTTGCGTTTTCCCTGTCTAAATAAACACCCGTGTGTTAAGTTGCCTGGCTTTAAAGTATAAAAGGCGGCGTGTACGTGTTGCTTGGTCTTCCGTTCTTTTATAGTACGGCCCTAAACTCCTGCCAGACTTCGGACTTATTCGCTCCAGCCCGCTTTTTTCATTTCAGCTAAACACCAACGACCCACCCTCCTTAAGAACTTATGGTAGATATATTTATCGTTTGCGGCGTGGTCGGAGGTGTATCTTCTCTCATGACCGTCACGAATGAGACAGCTTGTACGGGAGGGAAAACTATTGTATAAATGTATTCTAAGCCGCATGCAAACTCATTTCCGTTCTATCGACTTACATACACTGAAAAACAGGAATTTATTATTTTCAACGAGGCAACTAATTCTCGCAACAGGAACCAGCTGTAAAGCATAAGAATGTGAATAATGCGCATATATCCTAATATTGGGCCACCGTTGGCCTGTTTGCTGCAATCTTGTCTACTTCATGTGAGAAAAAAAAAGCAGTTTGGTTATACAGTGTTTTTGTACGTATAACTGGCCCCTGCATATCGATGAACTCCATCGTAGGGGCTAGAACCAATTTTTTTCTGCAAATTACTTGCGCGATATAATGGTAAATTATTGTTGAAATCTTAAAATAAGCAGGGGGTTAAAAAAATATATTGATTTGTTTCGGGGGGTTTCATTTTGTGGAGGTTGGAAATAAAGTATTTTCCGAACCGGCTCCGATAGGTTGAACTTTGAGAAACTAGCAGCATGAATGTCGCAATGTAGCTTCTCGTGAATAAGATATCATGTTATCAGAAATTTCATCTGTTTCGTAACTGAAAGACAAAAAAGGAAATTTGAAGTTATGCTTCATATTACGCCAATTTTAGTACAACTGTCTTCGTGCGCTAAAGAGTAAAACATACACGACAATAACAAAAATTGGACGAGAAACGAACGTCTGACGTAATGTGCTTGGGAAACATTCTTAAGGAATTAAGGTTAGTTAAACTGTGTCATTGAAAAAAAAAGGCATGGAACCAAGCCGGTACTCGCTTACTGGTTCGAAACTTAAAGGGAAACTGAAGGCAACTAGCAAGTTGGGCTCAAATGAAAGTTCAACTGCTTCATAGCCGTCTCAGTGGTTATTCGGCGGCGAAATATGCTTTAATTGCCGAAAAAGTACCAACTGAAAAGCGCATTTCATTCCTCGCGCCATTTCATGACGTTTCGCGTAGCGTAAACGGAGGCCGGAAGTGAGTAAGGCAGCGGTGGGGTCTAGCAGGAAAACTAAAACCTACCGAGCGAACCATCGCGGCCGCAGAAGCTATATAGTTTCATACTAATATATACTAGAGGGAAATCTGGCGTTGCATTCTCGGGCTGCAGTGGGTGGCGCCATTGCAGCTTGATTGGTTGATTGATTGATTGATTGATTGATTGATTGATTGATTGATTGATTGATTGATTGATTGATTGATTGATTGATTGATTGATTGATTGATTGTAGGTTTTAACGCGCCGACCCAAAGCAGACGATGAGGCGCGCCGTAGTGGAGGGCTCCGGATGAATTTTGACCACCTGGGGATCTTTAACGTGCGCCGAAATCTCGTACACACGGGCGTTTTTGCTTTTCGCCTCCATCAGAAAAGCGGCCGCCGCGGCCGGGAATCGAACCCGCGACCTCGTGGCCATTGCAGCTAGCGACGTTTTTCGCCTACTCGGCTTGGTTAGGAGCATGGCTTCTTTTTTGTCTCGAAGCCAAACTCAACAAAAACGGGTAACATTGTTTTCATGTTCATCTTGCATGAAGCTTCTAAATAATCCCTGATAAATAAATATTTCTGGAGCTTTAATTTTATGATAACAAAACAACTTGATTAATCTTCTGCAGTAATATTGTTGCTTTTTTGCAGCCAGAGGCAACTTTCCAGCCTATGCCAAGGACAAGTAGAACGTGCTTGTATATACATGACGGAACGCTCGCTGAAGCGCGGCTCCCCTAGACAGTGGCGCCAGATTTCCCTGTAGTGTATATTAGTATGAAACTCTATGGCAGAAGCCACTGGTCGCGCAATCGGCGTATGTGACAAAACAACTCGCCCGCCGTACACGTCCGTTAAGTGTCGCTCCGTGTGCGTCAATCTTGGTGCCGAACGGGGCGTGAGATGGTGGTTAAACAGTGTAAATGTGCCGCACGGCCTTTTACTTATATACCTAAATGAGGTCTTGCGGACAGCGCAACTGCAGCGAGAACGACGACAGGGGTGCTTTTTTGATTTGCATTCTCGTTATGGATCGAAGCGTGGGGTATTCGTCGCTTCGATGTACTCGGCTTGACAACGAAGCGCCATTTGTTACTTTAACTTAAGACAGCGTGCAACGCCAAATTTTTGCTGCCTGCTACGTCGGCATCGCGACGCGAGTTTTAGTAGCACGTTTCATCAGTTTTCCTCCGCGATATAATAGCGATTGATGCACCGTCTGTTGAATGTTTTGCTTCTTAGCCTAGCTCCCAGAAGTGTGCCTTGAGCTATTACGAGCGCCCAAACGCCTACTAAAAAACGCCTTTTCGCCAGTATGGAATGAATAACGTGCATAACATGATACAAATATCCTTTCACCTAAGTGCGCACCGTAGTGGAAGCATAGAAGCACACAACATCCGGAATGAAAAAACTCAGTTTGACGCACACATTTTATTCAACTTCAGGGCAATCAAGAAATGGTTTGGAGCAAACAAATCATCACGGCATGCTCTTTGAGGCCGAAGCGCGATATTAACAGGCGATCGATTGCCTCCTTCCCGTCGTAAGGGTAGCGCTCCCTTCTTGCGATTTACGGGGGCGAACAAGTCACTTTACGCTGGCGCAAGCCGAGAAGGTTTTTTAAAAATCGCGCGCAGTCTATATACCCGGGGTGGGGTTCAATCTTCGCTAGTGATAATACCAACATAGCAAACGCAGTCCACCTGCAGGAGCACACCGTCGCATTTCATCGCGAAGCGAACGCGACCACAACACACGCACAATGAACAATCATACGCCATTTAACTTGCTGTCTGTACATTTTGAGGTGTTAGAATCCTGGGCATTCCTTTACATCGGTGTATGCAGTATGTTTTGTATTGAAATGCCTTCGCACCTTATTCTCAATGTTTTGCCATTTTTATGTGAAATAAATGTAACTTTACCGCTAACTATTGTACACAATATTTTGCTGTGACTTTCCCTGTTATTTTTTTTCTTTGTGTAATTTTTGTCGTATTACTTCACTGCGTTCTGAGAATAACACTGTTCATCGCTTTCGCTACTGCTGAGAATTTTTTCCTTTTCTACTCCTTAAATCACAAGGGGTCCCATTACAGTGTTAAACTCTGGGACCCCTTTCTGTATAATATTTTTTCACAAATTGAATATTTTGTTACGAATAATAAACTGAAACTGAACTGAACTGAACAGCTCCGGTCGCCGGCCTGGCTGCGAAACTTCGTTCGGGCAGACAGCGCTACGTGAGGGACCAAAAAACTTCTTCTATCGGGCGCAAATTACTGTGCTCAGAAGAGCGGAACCATAGAAGGCCGACGCGCTACTTGCCGCCATGATGCAAACAAGAAGATAACGGGCATAGGACTACGCCGAACTTGCAATAACCGCGTCAACCGCCACCGGCGCACGCCTGGGCAGCTTGCGAATGTCGGGACGGCTTGAATTATATCTGTACACATTTATAATTGTTTATGTCTTGTGAAATTTAACGTGCAAAGAAAGATTGTACGTGTTTTATTTGAGAGCTTTTGTGCGCGCTTCTCGTCCGTCACGTGACTCTGGGCACGTGACTCTGTTGTTCGTCACGTGACTCTGGGCACATCCGCTCAGTCGCCGTTTACGACATCTCTACTGGGTGACTGATATCTTTATTTCTTGTCTATTTACGAGATCATTTTGAAGGTAGTGCCCCAGAGACTGGTACAGTGGAATCTCAATAAACGGAATTCGGTTAAACGGAACAAACGTTTAAACGGAACAAACGTTTCTCAATTGGTTGGTTTTGTATTAAGTCAATGTAAAAAAAAAATTGGTTAATCGGAATTCAAATTTTCCGACCACCGCATAAACGGAACCGAAAACGGACTCGAAACCGCAACTATTTCGGCAAGAGCAGCGCAATCGCGGTACGCATCACTGGCCCCCCCCCCTTTGGTCCCGGATATTTTCCTGTTTCTGTCTCCGGCGATTTCTGCGTGGTGTATCTATCTTTGTGCGGCGGTTTACGACTTCGTGCGATGTCGTATGCGACATTTCGTCGCGAAGCCAGCATACGACGGCAGCGTAAAAACGACCGCGCAATGCATTTGCGTTGTCCAGGAAGATTGAGGTAATCAACGACTTCGAGAGTGGCCGCTTCACAAAAAAGACGCTCGCGACGAAGTACGGTGTCACCGGGAGTAGCCTGACCAGAAAATTACAGGACAAGAACAAGCTGCGAGAGGCTTTCGAAAAGTCAGGCTTTGGTCCTGAACGGAAAGACTGCGAGTGTCTGACCACGAAGATTTTGAGAAGCGCTTCGTAGTTTGGATATGGAGAGCCCGCAGTAAGAACATCCTCATAAGCCGGCTACTCATTCATGCGAAAGGAGAATTCGTCCTTCACCTCGGCATAGACAGCTTCGCATGCGGTGAAGGGTCGCCTCTTCACGTCACTTCGGGACGACGCGTCGTGAAGAATCCATTCTCTCTCTAAACGAAACCCCTGATAAACGGAACATATTTTCCCGGTCCCTAGAGGTTCCGTTTAACGACAGTCTACTGTATATTCGTTTTCCGTGATGTCAATATATCGCTTTAGACCAACTTCGGTTTTGTCTTCAGTGTTCCTTTCAGGGGCAACGTTGGACCTCTGAAATAAAAGAAGGGAAAAAAAGAGAGCTTTGGTGAATAAATGGGCCGTAAGAAGGGAGGTGCTGAGTGTCAAGCATAGATATAAAAAGTAAGTATCGCCGTATAAATAGTACAAGGTATTTGGATTCAAATGAAGAAAATGAATTGTATTGTATCTGTTTGTTTTATGGCGCAAGGGCAACGATGGCCAAAGAGCGCCAACGCAATGGTTGATCATTTTGAATTATGTTTTAGTTAAATCGTGCTGTAAATGTGATGATATTAAAAGTAGGGGTGTGCGAATATTCGAAACTTCGAATATTCGATTCGAAATTTTTGGTATTCGATTCGATTCTAACGAAACTTTTATTGTTCGAAATATTCGAACCACCCAAAACTAAAAAATAAATAAAAATAAATTCAGAGCGTGTCTCAGCAGCAAAGTCGCGAACGTTGGTATGCGCTTTCTCAGACTGTATCGGTGTTTATTCGCAGTTACAGTGGACTCTCGATGATACGATTCTGGGGGTGCGAATTTCGGGATGATACGAATTTCCGAAAAGTCCCGGCGAAATTGCATTGTTTGCAATGGGCAAAATTTCGGCTGTTGCGAACGGACCTGCGCGGCCCGGCGGAAGATACGAACGAGCCGGCGAGGCACCCGGCTGCCGAACGAGCAAGTGACGGCTCTCGCTCCCCTGTTTGTCACCCTTTCTCCAGAAACGGCCGGGCTGTTGTTTTCTGCTCGCGAAAACGCTCTGCACACTCCCAGCGCGCGCTAACACCGCCGCGAAACCACCCCCACGCTGCGCACGGCGCGGCCGGCGGCGTCAACATGGCGTCAGCTCCAGCCGCGAAGTGGCGCGGGCAGCGCGGGCGCTCGAGCGACCGCTTCTAAGCGTTCTTTAAAATGTGGCTCAAGGGAGACACGAAGTTGCTTGTGCGGTAAAGGAGCTGATAATGCATGCGAAAACGGTAATATAAAACATCATCCGCGCCGCAGCGCCCATAAAATATTTGCCGTGGTGCTAAGCCTAACCATCTCCGGTGGAGCCAAGCCGGCTGCCTCGATCTCATCGCAAGTAGTCAGGCTCCTCCATTCTGCCGCGCGCGTCGTGCGTCATTTTCTGACCGAGGTAGGCGCTACCGCGGGCGCGAAATCGTCGATGCGGGCGTGAAAATACAGCGCTCGCAGAGCCGAGGCGAGCGAATCGCGTGCAAAAACGCACCATGCGGTTCACGCTAAGGACCTTAGTTCACGCTTGACTGTTGCGGCGTGTAGCGAGCTTGGGCACAGCGAGTGAGGAGACGAGCGCGAAGCTTTACATGCTCCGGAAAGGACTGCTTTGCGACATTGGGGTTAAAAAAAGCACAAAAAATCACGAATTTTTCACGCGAAAGTAAGAAAAGAAATAAACGAAAACTTTTTTCAGCGCTCAATTTTTTGTTCTGTGTTGGTTCATACGAATTGCGGATGATACGAATATTTTTCGCGGTCCCGCAAGATTGGTATCATCGAGATTTTACTGTATCAGCGCGCGGCAATGTGCACGGGCTCAGGCATGCCAGCCACTAGTGTCTCAAGTGAGCGGCTGTTTTCGGTATCTGGTGGAGTCGTGACGAGCAGGAGGTTGTCACTGCTCCCTGAACATGTCGAGCAGTTAACCTTTCTCCATGTTCACATTTAAAGTGAGTGCAGACCTTAACCTGTTGAGTGCAATGGTATTCTGTAATTCCTAATTTTACTTTGAGTGATTTGTTGTGCACTAAAGTTGCAGTTTTTGTGTCTCTAGATGGTGAAAACTTTAATTTTACAAAAAACAATAAGTATTCGTATTCGAAAAATATTCGAAAAATATTCGATTCGATTCGAACTTTGTTTTTATTATTCGAATTCGCTTCGAAATTAAAAAACTGATATTCGCACACCCCTAATTAAAAGAGATTAGTGTGGGGGTGTATACAGCCCCTCATTTAAAACAACAATAAAATTGGGGAAATGGGAACGGCAGGGTAAGAATGTAAAAAATAAATAGACACTCATAGCTTCCTCCCACTGTGAGGGGCCCCGAGGTTACACGTGTTATGATATGCGGTTTAAAAAGCCAATGTCTCCCAGGTAAGCAAAAAGGCGTTTACTTGGAATTAAGGGTTGATCAGCTAAAACATCGAGGGATGAAGAGGAATCATGTGTGTAGAGTTCCCGGAAGTGCTTTTGCCTTGCCTTGTGGAAGTACCCACACTCAACTAAGACATGGCTGACGGATAGGCGATGTCCGTCCCTGTCGCATTGTGGCGGTGGTTTGCCCTGCAGAAGGTGCGAGTGAGTAGCGTATGTATGGCCTATTCGTAATCTGCACATGTATACATCCGTTGTTCTGAGTGTATTAAATGCAGAGCATTTCAGTAACTCACGATGTCACCCGCGTTGACGTCCGTAGTCCGCACCGCACCCCTCCGTACTATATAAAAAAAAATACTATCGGGCGCCCGGTTTCGATCCCTCGACCCTGCGGGCGAAACGCAATGTACATGGTGCTCTACCCACTGCGCCACAAAGCCGACACAGATCTGGACGCTACGAACGCGCCTTATATCGTTGACTCATTCAAATTACTGCTGACGAGCGCTCTCTCGTCAGCAGTTGCCACAAGTACAACAACATTACCGTAACGCAAACTACTTAACATCGTGCGCCCCCGGAAATTTGATCATGCCCCTCGCGAGGGGGATGTTTCACTGCGTCTTCTCTCGGTCGCGGGACCCGTGGCGCCATCTGGCGGAGGCGCGGCAGAACTCGTAGCACTTTCTTTGAAAAAGCGCCTCGAAAGCGCGGCAAATATGAAATAGGGATGACGCGCTTTCGAGGCAATCCGCCGACGCGGCAGCTTTGTGTACAGACTCGGCGGCGAGCGTCCCGGGATCCTGTTTTAGTGCCTGTCGGTCGTCACCGACGCTACAGATAAATCGAATATTGAAACAACCAATAAGGTGGCGAGCGAGCTTGTGCGAATGGACAGCCACGTGACGCGTCGACCCTGCGAGAGGCCGCTTGCGCGCGAACTTATCATGAGGCTTGGTAAAGAGTCGCTTGCAATAAAGGACCTAACATAAAAAGCTGCCTAAAATTTCTTTAAAGACCGTTTGTTTTGCTACAGGACATAAATGAGTTTTTTTCCTGTGGGTTATTCGCATGAATACTGTTTTTTCTGTGTAGTAGCTGCTAAATTGGGGTTTTATAGTGTGGAGTTTGTTATCTGAGTGTACCAGTGTTGCTGCCAGCGTTGTCGGATTGCCTTTCGAATGAATGGTTTCCAGTCAAGATAGGGAAGCTGCTGAACGTCGACGCTACAGCGAAGTGCTGCCACAGCGGCGCTCTGGTCTGCGAGTTCATTACCAGGAATGCCACTGTGTCCAGGCACCCAACACACGACTATGACTATGACCTGTTTTAAAGCGTAGTCTGCCATTATCTTTTTAACTAACCTGTTCAGCACAATGTTTTCCATAATGCAGTGCTGTTACAACACTCTATGAGTCTGTGTGTATAATGAATTGTGTCTTTGTATTATGTGTTCTAGCGTAATTAATATAGCATGTGCCTCAGCCGTAATTATACTTGTGTTTCTGTTTAGTGTCCTTGTGCTGGCAAAGTTGGGACCGTGTGCAGCACATGCCACAGCAGTGGCAGTTTTGGAGGCATCTGTGTAAAAAGCAGTGTATGGGAATTTGTTTTGCAAGTGCAGGAAGTGTTGTCGGATGAGTTCTGTGGGTGAATGTTTTTTGTAAATTTCCTTGAACGACATGTCACAGGTGACAGGGTGCAGTTGCCAAGGCGGCATGAACACAACGAAGTCAGTTTTGTAAGGTTCAGATAAAATAAACCCAAGTTCCTCTGCCTCCACCTTCACTCGGATAGAGAAAGGCAGAGGAAGCGGCGGACGGCTCAGAAACAGCCTTTCGGACGCTTTGTTTTAAAGAATAGCATTTACCAGATGACTATTTAAGGATGTCGCCCTTACGCAGTACAAAAGTGCCATGTATGTACGCTGATGCTCTAAGCACCACTGATCCGTTTCTGCATAGAGGCTTTCAAGAGGACTCGGCCAGAAAGCCCCGGACGCCAGGCGGAGCCCCAAGTGCAGCACTGCGTCCAGCATTTTTAGAGCTGTTTTTGATGGAGACCCATACACTACACTTCCGTAGTCCACACGGGACCTGACAAGACTGTTAAAAAAACTTATAGTAGCGTAAGTGCAGATTACAAAGGGGCGACCAACGCGGTAGGATTTGAAGCGCCTTCTCTGACAACCGCAGCCGGTGCACGAACGAAGAAGCGAGCGGCGGCGAAAGATGCGGCAAACTCGAAACTAAAGCGTGGCAAACTGTTCGCATGGCGACGCAGTGAAACATCCCCCTCGCGAGGGGCACGATCAAATGCAGAGCATTTCCGGGGGCGCACGACGTTAAGTAGTTTGCGTTACGTTAATGTTGTTGCACTTGTGACAACTGCTGACGAGAGAGCGCTCGTCAGCAGTAAAATTGGCAGCCTCGGCGCACGTTGATTCCGAGAGAGCGGAGAGAGTGTCCTTGAAACGTGCCTGGGCGCGCTATCGAATGTTGATCGCGCCGATAGCGAAACGTCTGAGCCGGGCATGTCGAGGCGAGCGATGCGGACTACTACGGACGCCTAGAACGGGTGACATCGTGAGTTAAAGAAATGCTCTGCATTTAAAACACGTAAAAGGCATGTTGTATCTGCACCGTATGACTGGCGGGAAAGGACTTTTAAGATGTTCATAGACTTCATGCATTTCATTTTAAGTTGTTTAATATGTGGGATGAATGTAAGCTTATCATCTAAAACTACTCCAAGAAACTTGTGTTCTCTTTTTACGGGTATGTCAACTCCCTTGAGTTGTATGGTTAGTTGCAGATGAACCCCACGCTTCCTGGAAAAGAGAACACAAGTGCTTTTCTGTGGATTTAGGATAAAACCACTTTGCCTGCCCACTTCGCTAGTCTGTTCACAGCAACTTGGATCTGCCGTTCACAGATAGAGGAGTTGCATGACCTGAAGCTAATGTGAACGTCGTCTACATAGATTGAATAAAAAATGATGGGTGGCAGTGCTCTCCCTAACGTATTCATTTTTACAATGAAAAGTGTGCAGCTAAGCACTTCACCCTGGGGAACGCCATTTTCTTGTGTATACGTCCTGGATAACGCTGCACCAGCTCGTACCCGGAATGTTCTATCTGATAAGTAGCTTTCCAGTGTGTTTAACATGTTTCCACAAATGCCGAAAGATTTAAGGTCATGCAGGATGCCATACCGCCAAGTGGTGTCATAGGCCTTTTGGATGTCAAAAAATACAGATATACAGTGTTGTTTATGAGCAAAAGCTTCTTTAACATAACATTCAGCAGCTATAACATTGTCAGTTGTTGACCTGCCCAAGCGAAAGCCTGCCTGGCAGCTATCAAGGACACCATGATATTCCAAGAAATAGGTAAGCCGTCTATTGATAATCTTTTCAAAGAGCTTGCTCAAGCAGCTTGTCAAAGCAATAGGGCGATAGCTTGTCACAGAAGAGGCATCTTTCCCCTCTTTCAATATAGCCAACACAATTGCTTGTTTCCAAGCACGAGGAAAGTACCCAGCACACCATATCTTGTTGTACAAGAAGAAAAGAGTATTGAGGGTATCTATGTGCAGGTGCTGAATCATTGTGTATGTTATTTTATCAGCTCCTGGCACCGAAGCACGGCATGTGTTGAGGGCTACCATAAGTTCCTGCAGCGAAAAAGGAGAGTTATACCCATCATGAGATTTCTTGTTGTCACGAATAGGCTTTCTTACAACAGATTCTTTGTATCGCAGGAATGTATCAGTGTAGTGGGAGGAGCTGGAAATATGTTCAAAGTGCTGTCCCAGGGTGTTTGCTTGGTCTTCAAGTGTATCGCCAGTGGTGCTGACCAGAGGTGTGACATATGTTTTCTGCCCCTGCAGTTTCCGTATCCTGTTCCAAACTTTGCGCGCATCTGTATAGGAATTTATTGATGATAGAAAAGACCCCCAACTATCTGTTTTTGCCTGACGTCGGATTCGCCGTCCCATGGCTTTTGCGCGCTTGAAGGAAATCAGGTTTTATGTAGTAGGATACCTGCGGAGGACCCACAGGCCTTATTCTGAGCATTTCTGGCCTTCTTGCAATCGTCATTCCACCAGGGCCTCTGAAGATTACGTGTGGTACCGGAGGTCTGGGGAATAGAAACGCTAGCAGCATCAAGTATATGTGCTGTGATGAAGAAGCACGCTTCATCAATACCTAAGTGTGTTATTGATGTGTAAGTAAGTTTCGACATCTCTTTAAACGTTGCCCAGTCGGCACCAGCTTGTTTAAACTTTTCATGTGAAGTGTAACTGTAGGGGCATTTTTCTAAATATCTGAGGGAGACTGGGAAGTGGTCGCTCCCGTAGGGATTCGCATCCACTTCCCATTCGATGGACGGAAAAAGAACGGGGGAGCCTATAGCAAGATCAATGTGTGAATATGTGTGGTGTGCTGTATTGTAGTATGTCGGCTGCTTTTTGTTAAAGAGACAAGCTCCGGATGACAAGAGAAAGTTTTCTATCAACCGGCCCCGGGAATCTGTGCGTTCCGATCCCCATAGTGGGCTGTGCGCATTAAGGTCACCTACTAGTAAAAACGGTTCTGGCAGTTGATCTATAAGGGACTCAAATTCGTAACTGGACAGACGATATTCAGGGGGAATGTACAGTGAGCAAATTGATGTTAACTTATTGAAGATAATTGCCCGAACAGCAACCGCTTCTAGGCCGGTGCGCAAATGAATAGATTGACAACGGACAGCTTTTCGCATAACTATTGCCACGCCACCAGAGCAGTGCGAGCAGCTGTCTCTGTCTCTTCTAAATACTAAGTATTGGTTTAGGAAGTTGGTATGCTTAGAGTTCAAGTGGGTCTCTTGTAAACACAGGACAGTTGTTTTAGTTTTGTGTAGGATTTCATATACATCATCTAGGTTTTTAATTAATCCTCTACAGTTCCACTGCTTAACTATTTGTGCTACCATAAATGTTTAAAGAAGATTTTGGCTGGTGAAGACTAGGGATGGTTGTATCACCTACCCCACTCAGGTATGATTTGGGCCAGTGACACGGGGGGCTGCTGGCTTTTTTCCCCGCCCCGCCATGGAGCGCTGTTCTTTCACCGCTTTTGGTGCTGGCCGAGACGGTGTCGTGTCTATGTCCTCGTCTGAGTGATGGTACAGCGGCGAGATGAAGTCCTTGCGGCCTCCGACACGGAATATGTTCGAAGTGGAGGAAGGAATCCCTCCCACCACCGTTTGTTGCGTGTTGGACGCAGAGGCATTCGAAGGACCCGCCACATCTACATCCATGGCCACCTGAGGTCTGGTAGCCGGAAGAAGGGGACCAACGGCAGAGCCGTCACTCCTGGCGTTCGTGGCCGACGCAACACTTGCGGGTGCCACAGGTGTTGTGTCAGCTGGTTGGGCTGCTTTAGGCAGCACCTTGGGAGGCTGGGGCGGCACCAAGTCTGCTTCGCAGCACTGGGTGGCCGCAGTGACAAGACGCCGCTCCGCCCCCCGGCGAGCTGCGTCGGCATACTTCGCAGAAGCAAAGGCGCTGAGCCTTTTACGCGCTTCTAGGTAAGAGATGTTCTCGCTGACTTTAAGATTGAGTATTTTCTTCTCAAGTTTGAATGTTTCACACGTCCTTCAGTACGCTGTGTGTGGGCCACTGCAGTTCGGACACTTAAAGTGCTGTTGCAATTCTCTTTGGGGTGGTCGTGCTCTGAGCACTTTGCACACGTTAAACGCCAACGGAAGTTGTTAGTACTGTGCCCATAACGTTGGCACTTAAAGCACCGACGTGGGTTGGGGTGTATGGTCGGACGGTACATCGAAGAAAGCCTGCATTCACAAATTCAGGTAAGGTACCGCGGTCAAAGGTGAGGACAACATGTTTGGTTTTGATTTCCTGATTTTCTCGACGCATAGTGATCCTCCGGTCGCGCAGGCCCTCGAGGATGTCAGAGTCAGTTTCATTGCAGAGATCAGATTCGGATATCACACCTTGGGATGTATTTAGCGTTCGGTGGGGAGTGACTTTGATTTTCAGGTGGCCAATGAGGGTTTGTTCAAGAAGCTTTTTTGATTGTGCCAGGTTGTTTACTTCTACAAGGATCTCTCCAGAGGTCAGTTTCTTGGCTTTGTAGTGTTTTCCTACAGCACGTTCAATGCACTTAGCTATTAGGAAAACGGATGTAGAGGTCACTGGCTTTGTATTGTCTTCGGATGCAATGATCAAGGACGGGGAAAGTTGTCAGGTATTTGGAACGATAGGGCAGGCAATGGGGGAAAGTTCGCTTCGGTGCGGCCCCTTTTGGGGGGCCGATCAGTGGGTTTTGAAAATTTGGAAAGAACCATGCAGCATGGAAAAAAAGCAGGGAACGGGGGTACTTCATTCGCTCGGTTTACCCTGATGCCGAGAGAGGTCCCGGAGCTTCCTGCCTGGTAAACAGACAGGGAGCCCATCCGCTGGAGCTTGACCACGGCTCCAACAGCCACCGTTTGTGGTTTCTACCCTTCATCTTAAAACTCCCAGCCACGGTAGGATACAGCGTGAGTATGGGGGCTCGGGGTCCGCGGTATCGCCAGTACCGTCACCAAGATTGCTCAAGGTGCCCCGCGCGGGGAATGAAGAAAATGAAGAGGAGTGGGGAAAGTCATTGGCTGCGAAGGACGAACAACAAATGGGCGACATGTTCAACAGTGCGGCTACCGAGAGGTGAGCATCGAAGTAAAGTGGAGAACTAGGGAGGGCCCAAGAACCCACAAAACAAAGAGCGCATTTTTGCTTTCTCAAGGCGGAAACAAAGAGAAATATTAGCGAACAGCCTTTCCAATATTGACATTTCAATGCTGCTGCTGGTGATGATGACCTTTAAAAAACCAACGTACTTTACCCGCCCAAAAAAGAGGACGTTTTTTCTGCCGCCTTAACTGTGCAATAGAATGATCTGAAATAGCTTTACAGTTCTTGTGGTTCGAAAGTACTGCATCCCGAAATGACAGTTTTACGTATTCGCAATTTCGGTTGTATTTATTTCTAAAAAGAGCTGCTGAGCTAACCTAGGCACAATCTATCCTGCCACATAATAAATTTCACAGAGTTTCATTGATAATTAACATTTACCGTGACCTGTCACTAGCTGTGTTGCTAAGTCGCAGGGCTCACAAGTAAATTGCGTGCGATTCGAGGCCGCTGCAGGCTTTCTTTCGAGATTTCCCGGTATTCTTTTTATTATTTATTACAGCAGAAGATTCGTGTGGTTCAAGCACGCCTTCTCAGCAAATGCAACAATGTCTCTAAGGCGGGAAACGATTTATATCCTATGGGAAATGGCTAAGAGAATAGGAATGAGAGAGAGGAAATAATCTCTCTGCTCATTCGGACAGTTGCCTGACTTGATGCTCCAGATGGGGGTGAGGATCATACGAAAAGTTCACCCATACGCGCATCGGCCCAACCATGCAAAAGTCCTGTTGCACAGGCCTTTGATCCAGGAGAAATATCACCGCCGCATCTCTCCCTTTTGACGCTGTACCAGTGCACGCCTTCTGGTTTTTCTTCCCTTCCCTATTGTTGGAGAATACGTTACGTAAGACCAATAGTGGGAACTAATTACGGTGAACGCGTCCCTGGCGAGTGGGTCGTACTGCCATGTATACGTGTCCTATACATGGGCCCTGCGAGGGGGAGTTGTGCTCAATAGCGGGTTCAGCTTATCTTAGCCCTCGCGCGTATATATATATATATATATATATATATATATATGTATATATATATATATATATATATATATATATATATATATATATATATATATGTATATATATATATATATATATATATATATATATATATATATATATATATATATATATATATATATATATATATATATATATCAGGGTGTCGAACCGGAACCGAACCGAACCGAAAACCGGAACTGAACCGGTATTTTTGCCGGAACTGAACCCGAACCCGAACCCGAACCGTTATTTTTTGATCACGCTGAACCCGAACCGGAACTGAACCGAAAAAAGAAATAACGGTTACCGGTTCATGCCGAAACGGTTCGACCCTCTGTTGTTGACATTGCACAGTCAATGCAATTCAGGCTTTTTTTTCTTTCACGTACCATCAACTTCGTACCTGCTCGCTCACTTCCCCCTCCAGACAATTGAACACTATCACGCTCTATGTAACAACAAGGGAAATGAATGAGCACCAATGTAGCAATGGTCTGTTGCTGCTGGAAGCGCGAGCGTAGTGGAAGCTGACCAAAGGAAATGTCATTCTCCGCAGCTTGCAGGGGATATAAAACGATTTTGCCCTTCCCTAGCTGCAACTTTAATGGCTGCAGGAGTGCTCCAGTGTGCAGCAGCGAAAGCCCGATGTGTGCAAACCTTTTCCATTTCATAATTTCTTTAAAAGGTCCGACACCTGCAAATTGTAATATTTGACAAATTTGACCGCAGGAGCTGCTCAGTGGCTAAACCGCTTGATGCTGACCAAAAGTGGCTTAGATGTCCCTTACCCACGACCATTTTTGAGGACAGTACCGTGGACAAGCTCCGTTTTTTACAAGTACAAATAACAACAGATATGTCAGGGAAAACTGTTAAGGTGCGCACTTTATCTCTTGGCAAGAAACTGCAGTCCTCGACCTTGTCTTGGAAGCAGCAACAGTAATAAAGCAGATGACACGTGCAGAAAGGACGGCCGGTACCTCACACTGTCCCATTCGCCGAGCGATCATCTTTTCTGCTTGTTCTGCAGTTTTTTCTCTTTCAGATCTGTTTTTTTTTTCGAAGGTGCACTTGTACTGACTGCCCAACTCGCTACATTACTTCTACTGCTACTCGATCCGGAGGGGAGTACTGATTTGATTTGATTGTGGGGTTTAACGCGCCGACCCAGCACAGGCGATGAGGCGCGCCGTAGTGGAGGGCTTCGAATTAATTTTGACCACCTGGGGATCTTTAACATGCGCCGAAATTTTGTACACACGGGCGTTTTTGCTTTTCGCCTCCATCAGAAAAGCGGCCGCTTCGGCCGGGAATCGAACCCGCGACCTCGCGCTCAGCAGTGCCTTAGCCACTGAGCCACCGAGGCAGGTCAGAGGGGAGTACTGCTGTGGACGAATTAAAGAGCGCCTACCCAAAAAAGTTCTTCTCATGCTCCGCGCGTAAAATTTCCCTTTCATTTTGTAACAGCATAATCTGTTATAAGATTACGCAATGTAGCACACGGAATGATGGCCGGGGGTCAGGCGGTACGATGACATACTGATTGTAATGCACACATCCAGTATAGCTTTCGCAAAAGGAATTGCAGTGGTCAGAGCAATAATGCAGTGACTGAGCGTTAACTAAAGCTTACTTTTAACAAAAGTGTGGCTAACACATTCGATAGGGTGACAGCTAAGAAATTATTCAGGGTGACCAAATGATCTAATTCATTGGTAGTATTTATGTGCCTGTAGTAGGGTTTTTCTGTTTTGTTACAAATATAAAAAAAATGTGCGCCATTGGTATTAAGCGCTGATATTTCAACACGCCAGTACGCAGACCTAAATTTAAGGCTTCAAGGTAAGCGTGATAGGCGATTCCATAGCGACGATTGCGATTTCACCAAAAAATGAAAGGGCAGAATATATATCCCACCGTCATATCTCTTGGCGGTGGCTTTATGAATAGTCGCTAGGACAACATAAAGTCTGGACGAGAAAGTAGGTAGTAAATCGTCACCACTCCATCTGTTTTTCTAATATCTCGTGATTTTTTAAAGTTTGCTTTGCAATTGCGCCACTGCCCTTGGGGAACAGCAGCATTTTGAATTTTTGTTTGTGTTTTGACTTTACTGTCGCTTTAAACTACTAAATGTTTTTTTTTCTAATTTCAGTGACAATTCAAATCATCGAACCGGTTCGCGAACCGGTTCAAGCTCCCGAACCGGTTCGCGAACCGGTTCGGCACGTGATTTTGTCGAACCGGAACTGAACCGGAACGAAATTATTTCACCCGAACCCGAACCGTAACCGAACCGGTATTTTTTTCGGTTCGACACCCTGATATATATATATATATATATATATATATATATATATATATATATATATATATATATATATATATATATATATATATATAGACAGAAAATAAGGGTTGGCAGTCAAGAAAACCTCGGAAAGCAAAGGGGAGGTTGTGGTGGGTCATAGAAAGAGATGAAGAATTTTTTGAGTCGAAAAGAAAGTGGTGAAAAAATGCCCACCCGGCGGGCATTTTTTCACCACTTTCTTTTCGACTCAAAAAATTCTTCATCTCTTTCTATGACCCACCACAACCTCCCCTTTGCTTTCCGAGGTTTTCTTGACTGCCAACCCTTATTTTCTGTCTTATTTCACGGAGCCCCTGAATTCCCATTTTCTGATTCGCTATATATATATATATATATATATATATATATATATATATATATATATATATATATATATATATATATCTTGAGAGGACCTTGAGGGACAGGTGCAGGAGGACGTTTATTAGGAAGCGTTGCAACCGTCGCGGACCCAGAACCAGCCTCTGATGACGATGATCTTCCCAAGAGGGGAATTGGTCGAATGGTGATGAGAATGATTATGAGGGGAAGAAGATGAAGCACAGGAGGTTGCCCACAATGTACGACCCGGTCACTGTAAATAGGACGCGATGCTCAGAACGTTCTCACAATATATATATATATATATATATATATATATATATATATATATATATATATATATATATATAGTAAGGAAATGAGGGGCTCGTTGAGGAAATACAGAAAGATAGGTCGGCAGTCTACAATGCCAAAGGGGGCATAGGGGTGTGGTTAGGCTCTTTTCTTTTTCACAACGGTTAATTAAGTAAACATTTTTTTTAAATATACAGAAGAAAGAAAGAAAGAAAAACGCGCCCAGAGTGGGGACCGAACCCACGCCTTTCGATTACATGTCGAATGCCTTACCAATTCGGCTATCTGGGCGACTGTGTTCTTCACTTTCTGGGCTAATTATATTTACTAGAAGTGAATCTGACTCTTGAGGGTGGTAGCCAGCGCCACTCTGACTACACGGGGAGAAGGGGACCTTCTTTTCAACCCCCGGGGCGTGACTTGAACGTCTACAGCCTGTCATGAGCGGGTTGTAGACGAGCCCCTCATTTCCTTACTACCGTAAAAACCCGCGTATAATACGAGGTTTTTTTTTTCCAAATTTTACTATGCAAAATTTGTGCCTCGTATTATATGTGGATCCCAACGTTTTCAGCCGAAAATTTGCACTTTCCGTTTCGGTTTCAGCGAAGTGTGGGCCATCTTGCGGTGGCGTTAGCTGACTGCTGCTTCTCTCAGCCGGCGCCATTTGGATTGTTTTGACCACGCAAAGGATCGGCACGTTCACCGCAAGTCTATCACGATGTCGGGTGCACGAAGGCAGTATTCAGCAGCAATTAAAAGAAAAGTTATTTTATGTGCCGAGACCATCAGGAATTGCGCCGCAGGACGGCAGTTCGGCGTCACCGAAGGCAGCATTCGCGGGTGGATAAAAGCAACTGGTGCTTGACTGGATAGTGTCTGTGTGGTGTCGGCGGCCTGGAGCACTGTTGGGGGTTCCCGTCATAGCTCGTGTTGGACGCCTTTCGCTGCCACCTGGCCGATTCCGTGAAGAAGTTGTTGCGCGAACCCCGCACCTAACTCATTGTCATTCCAGGAGGAATGACATCCCAGTTGCAACCGCTAGACGTTTGCATTAACAAGCCTTTCAAAGACAGCATCAGGCCCTGTTACGAGGAGTGGATGAGGTCAGGAGACCCGTAAGTGACAGCTACCGGATGGCTGACGCGGCCTTCTCCAGCGGTGCTTTGTGGCTGGATCGCGGATGCGTAGGCCAGCATCCCAGAGGAGCTCGTCAGTCGCTTTTTTAAGAAATGCGGCATCTAGAACGCCCTTGATGGCGCTGAGGACCACTTTTTGTGGGAAGACATTTCCAACAAGGCGACTTCAGGAGACAGCGGCAGCGAACCTGACGATGACTCAATGGACGTCGGGAGACAGTGCCAACGAAAACTGACAATGAGTGAAGGGTAACTGCAGTGCAAATAAATGTTTTCTGTGCTCTTTACCTCGTATTATATGCGGATGAAAACTTTTTTTCTGATTTTGATGTCCCCGAATTACACCTCGTATTATACGCGGGTCCGTATTATACGCGGGTTTTTACGGTATATTATTCTGCGAAAGCCTAGCGAGGGTCTCGGTTCTGGCAGCCTTGATGCCTAGGTAGCATAAAAGGGCTTCCCGCCAGTAACCCGCTCATGACAGGCTGTAGACGTTCAAGTCACGCCCCGGGGGTTGAAAAGAAGGTCCCCTTCTCCCCGTGTAGTCAGAGTGGCGCTGGCTACCACCCTCAAGAGTCAGATACACTTCTAGTAAATATAATTAGCCCAGAAAGTGAAGGAGAACACAGTCGCCCAGATAGCCGAATTGGTAAGGCATTCGACATGTAATCGAAAGGCGTGGGTTCGGTCCCCCGTCTGGGCGCGTGTTTTTCTTTCTTTCTTTCTTCTGTATATTTAAAAAAATGTTTACTTAATTGACCGTAGTGAAAAAGAAAAGAACCTAACCACACCCCTATGCCTCCTTTGGCATTGTAGACTGCCATCTTTCTGTATATATATATATATATATATATATATATATATATATATATATATATATATATATATATATATATATATATATATATCCGCGCTCTTCGGAACAATCCAGATGAGAGGCGGTCGCAGTGGCGCTCCGCGACGATTCAAGTCGCCGAGCGCACCTCCTTGTCAAAACTTCTGTATATAACTCCCCCAGTGGCCGGAGCAGACTTGTGCGTCCAACCACCTTCCAGAGTTCCATCTAGTGCGGGGAAGCCAACCGTCCCGCATGTGGGAGTCGCAGTGCCGGTGTTAGCGGCG
The DNA here is from genome assembly GCF_048455015.1 of Haemaphysalis longicornis. Classification (NCBI taxonomy): domain Eukaryota; kingdom Metazoa; phylum Arthropoda; class Arachnida; order Ixodida; family Ixodidae; genus Haemaphysalis; species Haemaphysalis longicornis. Next base: position 376,281,353 of record NW_027526203.1, on the reverse strand, counting down.
GACCGCCTATACTGGAGGCAGGCTGCAGATCGGCCGTAGCCGCTCACTCGCGCAGTGCATGGGGTTCTTGTTCTGAAAACTGGAAGCAGGCTTTTCTGTCATAAACGGGAACCGGCGGTGCGGCGATTGGCGAAAAATCAGACGCGCAACTCTTGCGCCTTTCGGAAACACATCGAGCAATTCTACGTCAGGTTCCTTTTCCGTCCTCTCCGCTTATCTCGTCTTTATGGTATACCCGTATACCCCGGTCACGGCTGTCTCAGCCATTGCGGTCGAATACAGTAGAGTGCAGTGCTAAAAAATATGCCGTATGTCCAACCTACATAGACGACACACAATAAATGTTTCAACCAGCGATTCGAGAGCGACTAGCCGTCTGCCGCCATGATCAACCCGGCTGATAAGGTCGTACGGGTGCAGAACGCGCACTTGTGAATAATTCGTTTATTTACTGTGCTTGATCAATACGTCTTGAGGACGCGGCGCAACACCGATGTTTGCCGTTCCCGCACTCGGTATCTTTTGCCTATTCGGCGTGAGATGGGCTACTCGCGTGTCTGGGTTGTTACACACTAACTCGAAAAAGAAGGTGTCGCTAGGGCGACGAACCAACGGAATGCATTCGCCAGTTCTGGTCTTGGGGTGACGCAAGGAGACCAGAGTGCACACTGCCTGAAGCAGCAATCTGCGTAGCTGCGGCAACGAAAAAAAAAATCCCGCCATATCCACGGAATGAATGATGATAAGTGGGGCGAAGCTCGAGAGGGGGAGATCATCGGTAACCGTAACTCTCCCGTGAAAGTTCGCCTATTACATCATTAAGAAAGACGTAAGACTGTGTGCGTACATTGTACAAATCAACTTTTATTTTCGGAGTCAATGCTCCTAGGCCCAGACCTGGTGAAAGACCCCGCGCCATCGAGGACTACCCCGCACCTCCACCACAATTTGTCACGTAGGATGGGACACAACGGTAAAGAAAGAAGTTTTATTTAGGGCGAACTTGTGCCCGAACAAGACGAGAGGAAACGAGCAAATGTCCTTGCGTCTCGTTCGATCTCCGAGAACGACTGCCTGCGTTCGTGGCGTGATCTCTTGCGTGATCTCCCCCTCGCAGTGCACGTGCGCTCGCGCCTCCGTTGACGAACACAGACAAGCTCGCGCTCCCGGTGCCGAGTTTGCGCTGCCGGTTGCACCCGGTTATTGCGCGTGCAACGCGGCCAACTTTGCGACATCTCCGAAAGCATGCGGCAGTCACGTGCCACGAGACACAAGGGATGGACAGACCCATGACTTAAGGAGCTCCGCCCCTAATAAGCTGTACGTTGGTGTACAGCCGACGCACACCAGCCTCAAAAACAATATTGGTACGCGAAGGACATTGAGATTGACTTTTTAAGCTATATGCCTACGTTGCTATATGCCCACAGGCCTATATCCTTAACGTCGTGCGTCTGCAAAGCCCTTGAACAAATGGCTCAAACTTGCCTCTCTGATTTTCCTGAAAGAAGTTCTTCCCTCATTCTCTCAACGAATTCCGACGCCGCCGCGTCTGTGCAAGGATATGTTTTTGTTTTTATAGCACACCTTTCCCTCTCCCACCCCCACCCAAATTCACTCTCTGGTGACCGTCGAGGTCCTTAAGGCCTTTGACTGTGTGTCCCATGACCATATGGCAGCTTGCCGCATTGTCCTGCGGCTCCCGCATGTACTCCTGTCTCCGTTACTTCCTCTCTAACCGAGTGGCTCGCTTTCGAGTCGACACTTGTCTGTCCGACTCCGCCACATGACCCGGGGTACTCCTCAGAGTGCTATTCGTTCTCCCACCCTTTTCAACATTGCTATGACCACCCTCGCTTCCCAACAAGCTGACACTCCTGATCTTATAATAATCACATATTTTGCGCCGACATCACACTCTGGTGTTCATCTGAATCTCCGGGTCACGTGCAGATACCCTGCAGCGTGGCTTGGATCTCATCGGATCCTCTCTCATCGCTGTTGGTCTCTGTCATATTCCGGAAAAGTCCAAGCTTCTCCTTTTTAACCGTTCTTCGTACAATCGCGGCCTCAACCCCCTCATCTCCCTCCATATTTCTGGCTCTGCCATTCCTGTCGCCAACAAATGTGAGATTGTTGGCTCTCCTTTGCATGCTGCCAAGAACGTACAAGCCCTACACAGCGCCGTCGCGACCTGTCACTCGCTAACCCTCCTCTTGCGTCATGTGGTCACCCGGCGAGCGGGTCTCCATGAAGCTAATGCTCTCCGGGTTGGCCATGCGTTCGCCCTCGAGAAGTTCTTGTACTTTATCCCTTACATCTCTTTTACCGAAACTCAACTCGATGCCCTAGAGACCACCCTGATGCTACTCTAAAAGGCAGCACTGAACCTCCCTATCACCACGTCTACTGATAAGCTGTTTGTCGCGGCCCTCACACTAAACGTATTTACACTCTTTTTGGCCGAAAAGGGTGTAAAAACGTTTCTCATTTCTTTCTTATTTTCCAAATTCTTTATCTTGAGCTACTACATCCTCCCGTTTGCTTTCCGAGGTCTTCTTGACTGCCAATTCTTATTTCTGTCTTATTTTCAACGAGCCCCTCATTTCCTATTCTGATTCGCTACATATATATATATATATATATATATATATATATATCAGTTGGTCGAACCGAAAAAATACCGGTTCGGGTACGGTTCTGGTTCAGGCGAAATCATTTCGTTCCGGTTCAGTTCCGGTTCGACAAAATCACGTACCGAACCGTTTCGCGAAGCTGTTCGATGAGTTCAATTATCACTAAAATTAGAAAAAAACATGTCGTAGTTTAAAAGAACAGTCACATCAAAATACAAACACAAATTCATAATGCTCCTGTTCCCCAAGGGCAGTGGCGCAATTGCAAAGCAAACTTTAAACAATACGAGATATTAGAAAAACAGATGAAGTGGCGACGATTTACCACCTACTTTCTCAGCCATACTTTATGTTGTCCTAGCGACTATTCATAAAGCCACCGCCAAGAGATATGACGGTGGGATGTATTTTCTGCCCTATTCTTTTTTGTTGAATTCGCAATCGTCACTATGGAATCGCCCATCACGCTAACCTTTAAGCCTTAAAGGGGTACTGACACAAACTTTTGAAGGCGAGATAACTTCGGAGATAGTTTGGTGTGAACACATATACATCATCTGCAAAATATCAGCGGCGAATACAGCCTAGAACATATTTAAAATCAATTTTAAAGTGTGCGAAACGCAACCGAGCAGCCAGCAGAGGACCACGCGCAATCGACATCCCGTGGATATTTTGTAAATAAACAACATCCAAACACGTCGCGAGTTTGTGTTTGCCGCTTCCGCACTGCTGGCGTTTTTCGCCGGCTCGCCGCTCCAATCGGAGGGCCGGAGGGCGGAGCTTCTGCTCTCGAGAACGAACGACCCGATCGTTGGCGGCGGAGGTGCCGTGATTTCGTCAGCTCATCGGGCAGCTGGCCGCGACCAAAGTTCTACAGCGATTCCAGGCACTCTGTTTCTATCACTTTTTATTTACATTGGACGCGAAAACGTGCCGGTGACATGAAAAGCCCACTGAGCGAGCCGCACGGTCGCTGTGCAGGCGGCGGCCACGGCCGCGAAGTGGCCCAGGCCAGCGCAGGTATCTCGAGTGATAGCTTGTTACCGCTGCACGAAATTGTACCCAAGCCCCAAACATGGCAGCTTATATGAGAAACGAGTTAATGATGCGATGGCGGGTTGCATTAAAAATTGTCATCTGCACCGCTTACGAGAGCGGCAATCGAGTATCCGCCGCAGTGCTATGCCGAACACTCCCAGCGCGCGTCTTGCCACCCAATGGGTCGCGGGTCGTTCTTTATCCGCGGTAGCATTTGCACTCGCAGCGCCTGCGTCACGTCCACGGTCGCTTTTTAATTAAGCGGCTCACGAGATCAGTACGAGGGGGCATTCGCAGAAACTGCCGGCGATGCGGATTCGACAGTGCTACGGCAGCTCTGCTCTGTGATATCCCTCCGATGGTCACGTGGTCAGCTTTGTTCACACAAAATCCATCGTTTCGCGGCACCCGCTGAAACCGAAACTGCGACTGGCCGCATTGAAAATGCCTCTAATTAAACAACCCTCGCACGCTCAAGCAAATGAGGTTTCTACAGGTGATACGTAGGTCACTAGCTACTTATCGCAACCAAAAAAACAAGATGCAAAATTTTTGTGTCAGTGCCCCTGCGTACTCGCGCGTTCATATACGAGCGCTTAATAGCAATGACACACTTTTTTTATATTTGTAACAAAACAGAAAAATCCTACAACAGGCACATAAATACTACCAATGAATTATATTATTTCGTCACCCTGAATAATTTGTTAGCGGTCACCTTATCGAATGTGTTAGCCACACTTTTGTTAAAAGTAAGCTTTAGTTAACGTTCAGTCATTGCATTATTGCTCTGACTACTGAAATTCCTTTTGCGATAGCTATACCGGATGTGTGCATTACAATCAGTAAGTTATCGTACCGCTTGACCCCCTACCATCGTTCCGTGTGCTACATTGCGGAATCTAATAACAGATTATGCTGTTACAAAATGAAAGGGAAATTTGACGCGCGGAGCATGAGATGGGACTTTTTTGGGTAGACGCTCTTTAATTCGTCCACAGCAGTACTCCCCTCCGGAACGAGTAGCAGTAGAAGTAATGTAGCGAGTTGGGCAGTCAGTACAAGTGCACCTTCGAAAAAAAGCAGATCTGAAAGAGGCAAAACAGCAGAACAAGCAGAAAAGAGGATCGCTGGGTGAATGGGACAGTGTGAGGTACCGAACTGCCTTTCTGCACGTGTCATCTGCTTTATTACTGTTTCTGCTTCCAAGACAAGGTCGAGGGCTGCAGTTTCTTGCCAAGGGATTAAGTGCGCACCTAAACAGTTTTCCCTGACATATCTGCAGTTATTTATATCTGTAAAAAACGGAACTTGTTCACTGTCTTCAAAAATTGACCACGGAACTCACTTCTTTCGCATTGATGACACATTTGGTTGTGAAAGACAGAGCAAAGAAATGTATGGACCAATAGCCCCGTTTTGGTGCTTTTTTTACTTATTCGGTTTTACTTACTTTTTGCATAATATTTTAAAACAACGTGATTCGCCTTTTTCTTTTTTGTTGTTTTCCGTGTAAACACATTAAAAAAAAACTGGCGCATTTTATGCCCCGTGTTATATCTCTGCTCCGAGGCGCAGCTTATGTTGCAGGCCGGCAGACTTATTTTAACCAGCTGGTGATATTAAATGTGGATCAAAATCACGATACACGGATGTTCTCGATTTCCATCTACTTCATAAAAACAGTCGTGGGGAAGGGAGATCGAGGCCACTTGTGGTCAGCAGCAAAAGGCTTAGCCACTGAGCAGCTCCTGCGGTCACACTTGTCAAGTACGAACAATTTGCAGGTGTCGGACCCTTTAAACAAATTATGAAATGCAAAAAGTTTGCACACATCAGGTGTGGGCTTTCGCTGTTGCGCAGTGGAGCACTCCTGCAGCCTGATTTCTCCAATAAAGTCGCAGCTAGGGAAGGGCAAAGTCATTTTAGATCCCCTGAAATCTGCCGAGAATGACATTTCCTTTGGTCAGCTTCCACTAAGCTCGCGCTTCCAGCAGCAACAGACCATTGCTACATTGGTGGTCATTTAACCTGTTGTTACATAGAGCGTGATAGTGTTCAGTTGTCTGGTGGGGAAAGTGCGCGAGCGGGTACGAAGTTGATGGTACGTGAAAGAAAAAAGGCCTGAATTGCATTGACTGTGCAATATCAACAACGGAGGGTCGAACCGTTTCGGCATGAACCGGTAACCGTAATTTCTTTTTTCGGTTCAGTTCCGGTTCGGGTTCGGCGGGCTCAAAAAATAACGGTTCGGGTTGGGGTTCAGTTCCGGCAAAAATACCGGTTCAGTTCAGGTTTTCGGTTCTGTTCGGCTCCGGTTCGACACCCTGACGTATATATATATATATACATATATATATATATATATATATATATAATGTTACGTGGCGGCAGATGACACGGACCATGTAGCGATGAAGCAGAACTATTTACATAATGCCAAAACGGAGCCCGGCCTGGCAGCGCGGCCCACCAGCTCTTCGTCATCACCATCCTTGGTGGTGGGCTATGGCGCCACGGGGATTGTCCGCCACGTCCCGTGACATCACCCCGCCGGTCGAAGACGACCGTCCCGGTCGACGCCGACGCCAGTTGGCGAATCAATGTGGATGAGTGTGCGATGAGAAATGCAGACGAATCGCTTGCCGCCACGAATGACGATGATGGTGTTGATTGATGCCTGGCCCAGCAACAGCATTGTCTTCAGCCGTGACGAAGCGCCAAAGGTCCTAAGGCCACGTCGGACGGAAGGGCGGGGGAATCCATCTTCGGCTTCTATGGGCACGGCTCATTTCGGCTTGTCGTCACTTGGGTCTTTCGGGCTGGGGACACGAGGCGGGGGACATCGTCGTGTGGTGGTCTCTGCTGCGCTGGGGCTGCCCGGCGCGGCTTCCATATCCCTGGCGGCGACGTCCATACCGATGCGACGCGATGCTGGGACCAGGATGGGGATGACGAACCCGCACGCTCCACCAAATGTTACGTGGCGGCAGATGACACGGACCATGTAGCGATGAAGCGATGTATTTACATAATGGCCAAAACGGAGCCCGGCCTGGCAGCGCGGCCCACCAGCTCTTCATCACCATCCTTGGTGGTGGGCTATGGCGCCACGGGGATTGTCCGCCACGTCCCGTGACAATATATATATATATATATATATATATATATATATATATATATATATATATATATATATAATGGCTCAGAATTGACACTTGGAGAGCCCCGCACGTAAATGGTTTTGAAGGAGATCTATTTCCACTAATAAAAGTTTATCTTAAGCGATAGGTGAAATAACTTGTAAGCAGTTTCAAAGATAGGCCCCTAATTCCGTAGTGAGGCAATTTTAGAAACAAAATGCCATGTTTAATCGAATCAAATGCCTTTCTAACACCAAGGAATTGTCGTGTTCAAAAATTACTAATTAGATTGTCTGAGTGATATTTGAACACGTTTATGATGTTAGAGAGAGCAAGAGGGGTAGCAAAACAAGAATACGGATATTTTCGGCGGGCGTACATGCTGCGGATACTACCTTTGCCGGCTCACAGCCCATTTGGCTTGCGTTGTCTGCAATCGACACAGAGCCACGGGAAGGTGAAATTTTTTGCTTATGAAGGCAAAGTCTTCATAGGCAAAAATTCGTTCTTCATTGCCCTTCATTCGTCCTGCATGGTGCAGTGCTGATGCGAAGCTTGTATGGGGTAAGATGCAGGATGGCGAAAGCAAGTGAGTCGTTAATTAAGGACTCACCTTGTCGGATAGCCACGATGTATGCGGGCTACGTGATCATCAGACAGACATGCACACCTCTGCTCTCCCCGAGTGGCCTACACGTGTGGTTGAAATCCGTAAGCGTCAGCGAATCAGACGTCAAAGAGCCTGTCGGTAAAACTGAGCAAAGTGCGGAGGCCTTGCCGTCTACGCCGCAGTTAGCTACGTCCTGGTGCTGTGCTGATGTGAAGCTTTGATCAAGTAAGATGCAGGATGGCGGAAGCAAGTGTGTTGTTAAGGGCTCGCCTTGTCGGATAGCTACGATGCATGCGGGCTACGTGCTCAAGACAGACGTGCACAGCTGTGCTCTCCCAGAATGGCCTACAAGTGTAGCTGAGATCCGTAAGTGTCAGCGAATTAGGCGTCGAAGCGCCTAACCTGAAAACCGAGCAAAGTGCGCAGGCCTTGCCGTGTACACTGCAGTTAGCTACGTCATAGAGTCGCTGACGCGACCATTGAGGATATGCGAAAGCGTATAAAGGGCTGCGGGAGCCGGCAGTCTTCTCTATCAGCTTTTCCCGACGAAGATCCCACAGCAAGCGTCGCGATGAGGGCTGTCCTCTTGACCCCCTGCCTGCTCCTTCTCTTCTCTGGGACGGCGTTTGGACAAGTGAGGTGAGTGGATGCGCGTGCACTGCGCAGGTCCGTTTAACATTTACGAGTTTTATCTCGCATGTTAAACTGATAAAAAGTTAGTCGATACGGCTGGTGACAAAGGATCCACAATTAAATTTTATCAGGTGAGCTCCCGAAGTGAGCTCGAACCATGGAATTGGTATTCTCTGTTTGATATTAGACGCAGCTGTACGGATAGTAGGAAAAGGAGATGCCGTCGTTTAACCTCACACAAATGCACTTGATTAGCCGATCCATGCAGCCAACAATGAAATTTCGGCGAATGGGGATATCGAGCATACGATATGGCCCAAAAGCTTGGTCTGCGTGTGACATCACCCAAAGCAAGTGTGCGTCCTGCATTGCGCATCCCGCCCTGCGAAAGTGCCTGTCCAGCAAAGCTGTTGTAAACCACTACAAATGGTGTGGCGGAGGATATGGGATGTTTCTCGCCGCCACGGCGGGCTTGTCGGTTTCACTCGGCTAGCGACACTAGCTAAGGGTACGAAGTATGGGCACATTTTTCTCCAATAGTTCCGGGCCGCCGCCATGATCCCTGGTCAGTTCGCATTACGTGGCATTTGTTTACACTGCGACAGTTCGTGGGCGCCGCCATTTTGTTGCTTATGGGTTTTAGTCGGTCAACTCCGGTAGGCCTAGCTTGTCCTCCCTGTTCTGCGGCTGTTCGCAACTAACGTCGTTCCGAATGCGAAACAAAGATAACGCGCGTAACAGCATTTCAGCAGCAGAAGTTAGTCCAAAACTGCGGCGAATGCTGGATTCTGTCTAGCCTGGCGCATCCGCTTGGCGCTTGGGCAAGAACTGCTCTATTTAGTGACACTAGACCTGCCTAGGCTCAACGACAATCTTCAAACATAATCTTTACCAGGAACACATGCTGGGCGTGTCCCATTGTACACAGGCGTCTTATCATCCATTATTCGGTTCCGATGCTTCTTTTGAATACGCTCGGAGTCTTAGGCCTCTGCGCTGGGCGTTTTTGCGCACGGAAATAGTTTTTGCCCACGGCGATGGAATCGTTGGGGTGGTAGAGGTATACAGCCTTGCTGTAAAATGCGGCACCCTCGTGAGCGCGTGCCTCGCGCCGACCGCCGAGCGTTCCCGGTACGCGCAGTGGCTTTAACAAAAACAAGAAACTTCAGCGCCGTCGTCCAGCGTTATCGCGCATGTAATGCTTGGCATGAGGAACACGACGATGTCGAAGCATATGACGATGACTACTACTTGAACAATGCAAATCAACGACCGAGCACGAGCATGTAAATAAACAATTTCGAACTTGTACACATGCGTGGTGATGCGTCCTTCTGTGCTAACGTATAAAGAAATCCCGCAGCTTCGGTATGGTTCAAGCCTTGAGCGACTTAGAGCAAGCCTCGCCTGTTGAGCTGGTGGAAGTCTACAATGCCGAGGATGACTTTGCATCCACCACTCTCCACGAAGAAGACGACGACCTCTTTGATGCATATGACGACGATTTCTAGCACCGCAGCTATGCAAATGATTAATGATACTGAAACTTAACTATGTGTCCAGCAATGATCACATACAACAACTTTGCCATTGAGTCTTGCGCGTGAGTGCAAGCTTCCTTTAATTATTTTCTCTCGAAATGTTATTTAGTAGCATTTATATTTAGACACGGTTGTTTTGATTCCCATCGGTCATGCAATTATTTGAGAAAGGGCCATGCGTGCTTATTCATTGGACGGCAGAGTGACCCAGTGATCATTTTTCGGGGTACGTCATGGCCTAGTAACTTCCTAAAGCTCAATTTTTCAATTAAACCTCGTAGGTCAGTAAAAAAACTGAAATGTTTCTGTCGGAAATATTATTTACCTGCCAAGTCATGTACTAAGCAGGTTTTTGGTCACCATTACGAATGGATGTATAGTAATTTTCGGGTTTATACCAAACAACACCTACACGGGCAAATCTAGATTTGGGGACACATTGCGTCTTTTTACGGATTCCTCTATGCGTGTTTGACCCGTTGATATATCAACACACCGGGCACCATCTTTACTTCGCTAGTATCTGATATTTTTTTCTAACTCCCTGGAACGTTAGCGCGCGCTTTTTTACGAGTATGTGCACTTAACTATTTTTCATTTATTTCAGGATACGTCTCGGTCGGGTGCAGTCGGCTCGAGAACATATGTTTGGGAATAAGATTCCGCTTAGCCGCCAGGGTCACCCAACCTTTGGAAGACTGTATGGAAGAGGAATCGTAGCTGAACACTTGAAGAACTACGGCAATGTAAGGTCTCCTTTCGCATGACCTAATGTTTTTCATTGGCGCCTAACAGAACAAAGGCGAACTGCCTTTCGTCACATTTCGTACCAACATTTCACAGACTTCACTGAGCATTGTTTTTATTTTGCGGCCAGAGGCAAATGCTTTTGAGCACTTCGTTGCCCCCGCAAGAGGAGTTGCACAGCCTTCGGGACACGCTGCCGGTCATAGAAAAGTGACAGACTTTGCTTATATATTGTATCTCAGAAGCACGGGTAGCGAACTACTTGAGAAGAATCGAATATGACTCAGGGTTCTCATACCCTCACCCTCATTTTGTTCGACGGATAGTTCGGTACAATTGGTTTTCACTAGGGAATCACCACTGGGCAGCATTTCTGCTTTCCACAGATAGCGCAGCGGGCGCGAACTCGGCTTTGCGTAGCTGGGATACAAGATCCTACTATTTTTACGTTCTTGATTAAACTAAGCCAACTTTCAACAGCAATTGCGTAATAGCCGCTCACTCCATTCGGGCTGTCCACAAACTGTCAACGGCCGGTTTGAAGCGCTTTGGTCTGGAGCTACAAAAATTAATGCATCCAACTGGTGTTACCTGCACTGGAGTAAATATGCTTATAAGTCATCATGCTTTCGCAACAGAATTCATTAGTTGCATGCAGACACCCGCCTGCATTTCCGAACGTATTATAGAATGAGCAATGGCCACAGGTGGTCTTCACCACTCCTCCCCAGAACGACCAATCAGCGTGCCCAAAAGTGCGAATATGGTGGTTGACGAGGTCCAGTATGTAATTAGAGTTAAAAAAATAGAATCTGCGCTGGAACTACAGCGCACATGCATGCCTTGCGCTGTGGTCTCAGGGCATATACTATTTTTTTTTTTACTTTAATCGCATGCATCGTCTCGTCATTCGCCATCTTCGCACATTTCGTCACGCTGACTGGTCGTTTTGGAGTGGTGTGGTGAATCCCACCTGCGGCGATTTTTTAGAGTGTATGCCCCTGTTAATTGTAATTCCGAGAGCCCTTTCTGGGGCGGTGCGATAATTGTACAGCACAATATAAGGAGCGCGCTACGAATTTTCCTTACTACAACAATAGCAAAAGGACCCAATCAGGCCGCAGTCAGAGCTGCGTGGGGAATTTTCATGCCTCGTTTTACCGGGTTGCGGGCTATGAAGCGAACAAAAAATAAAATTACGAATATCGAAGGTAGATCCCAATATACCAACTATAATAATTTTGAATTGACAATGTATACCGCAGTTACAACTTTGCATTTTTAAGCGAGTGAATGAGAGAATAATCGATTTTTCTTTTCTTAATGAATCACCTGCAAGGACCCACTCACCGCTGGCAAACCTTTTCATGTATGTGTTCATTTAAAGGGACCCTGCAACGCTTTCGATAAACGCTTTCACTCTTTCCTTCGCGTCTGGAACCACTGCGAAAGTACAATTATCGCCAGCATGGAGCGGCACAGCTTGATTTGCATGTCGCCGCAGATACGCCTTCCGTCTCTGCTTTGTTTTTGTGGACTTATTTTTGAAGTTGCTATCGAAAAGCGTTCATTGCTGCAACAGAAGGAAAACCGGCCAACAGCCGCTACATGGCCTTAAATGACGTAATTTGAGCCGCCGAAGAACGTCAAGACCGGGAAAGAGGAAAAAATCTTTTGAGCGAGTTTCCAAGTTATCTGATGGGCATAGAGCAGTGATTTTTGGCTGAGGCACTTTGCGATCCCCTAATCTACGTACGGGGTGTGTTAGGTAACTACATTCTGCAAGCATTAAAGATGTCAAAAAACGTGAAGAAAGTGTTGCAGGGTCCCTTTAAGTTGTCAAGCGACGACAACCTCTTTGGAGGTAGGTAATAACAAAAAAAAAGAAAAAAAAGAAACAGGAATGTATGATCGGTTATCATTATTACTATTGTGGCTGGTGATGGCATAACTTTGTTTTGCCTTAAATCGTTTGTGTCTTTTGTTCTTGCTAGTTGCTTGTTTCACTGCGCAGTGCGTGGTAAAATGTCGAAATGGGTCCACCCAGGGTCATGAAGCCTTGATGTCGCTGACTGCTGTCAGAAAGGCGGAGGCGGCGTCAAGCGATTTCACTTTTACTCCAACCTCCCTCCATCACTTATATAGATGGACATAAATTATTATTATTAAATCTGCGAAAGAAATGCTTTGGAGTATTGAATGCACGGCGGAGATTTTGTTAACCCCGCAGAAGCGACGCGATATACAGGCTTAGCCATTGAATTTTACGTGCGAACAAAACTTGGTATGGAACAAAAGAGGGAATGGGGGTTGGGGGTCAATAATGTTGAAAAAGCAGTAAAATACCTATAAGGAAGGGTGTCAGACAAGGAGACACAATCTCTCCAATGTTATTCACAGCATGCTTACAAGAAGTATTCAGAACGTTGGATTGGGAACAGGTGGGAGTAAGGGTTAATGGAGAATACCTCAGTAACCTCAGATTTGCTGATGACGTTGCCTTGCTAAGTAACTCGGGGGACGAATTGCAAAGCATGCTTTCCGCACTGGGCGAACAGAGTAGAACCGTGGGCCTGAAAATTAATATGCAGAAAACTAAAGTAATGATCAATAACCTCGGGACAGCACAGCAATTTGAGATAGGTGGCGAGGCAGTGGAAGTGGTAAGCGAATATATCTACTTAGGCCAAGTTGTGACCCCAGACCCCAACCATGAGGCAGAGATAATTAGAAGGATCAGAATGGGGTGGGGTGCATATGGCAGACATTCTCAGATAATGAATAGCAGCCTACCATTGTCGCTGAAGAAGAAAGTGTATGACAGCTGCATCTTACCGGTACTCACCTACGGGGCAGAAACTTGGAGGCTCACTAAGAGGGTTCAACTTAAATTGAGAACGACTCAGCGGGCAATGGAGCGGAAAATGATAGGTGTAACATTAAGGGACAAGAAGAGAGCGGAGTGGGTCAGAGAGCAAACTGGTGTTAAAGACATATTAGTAGAAATTAAGAAGAAGAAATGGACGTGGGCAGGGCATGTAATGCGAAGGCAAGATAACCGCTGGTCATTAAGGGTAACAGAGTGGATCCCTAGAGAAGGCAAGCGTTGCAGGGGGCGGCAGAAAGTTAGATGGGCAGATGAGATCAAGAAGTTTGCGGGGATAAATTGGTCACAGTTGGCACAGGACCGAGGTAATTGGAGAATAATGGGAGAGGCCTTTGCCCTGCAGTGGGCGTAGATAGGCTGGTGATGATGATGATGATGATGAATGTTGAACAAGTTCCTACCACGACCGGCTTGAGTCCCACTATTATCTATCCGTTTATTTCCCAAGCGGGGGTTGCACAGCACTGACATGGCAAAAAATGCCGTTTCATTTCTCCTCGCATTTCACGTTATTGGTTGGCCGGTGACCAGTTGAATGGTTTTCTTGCGCAAGTGAGCAGCACTTATAGACCAGAGGGGAGCGCGAAATCTCACAGCCGACGGGAGTGGCGTTCGTTGTTGTGCGACACAGTCTCGTTATGGAGTCGCTGTTGGTATGACGCCAGAGTGTTTTTGCGTGTCAAGTCATTGATAAGAAAATGGCGTTGTAGCCGCTGCGTTTTCGCCAATTTGCACATCTTATCGTGCCTTTCGACACACGCACGTCAAGAGCCAACAAATACGTTTCTCAAGAGCGCCTGGTCTACGCAAGTTTGCACCCTGCAATAGATACGCCGTCTTTTAAGGACACGTCAGCGGTTTCAGTGCCGGGGAAAATTATTCTTATTGGTACAATACTTCTTTGTTTACAGACTTATATAGGCGGAAAGGACCGTTTTTTTAAGCAAACCTCTGGAATGTATTAGAAGGAGGAGAACATTTCACAGCGAAAGCTAGATGTCGATTTGAAGGGATTTTTCAGAATTCTGCGCGTTGCCTTCGCCGTCCGTCCGCATAATAGCGAGAAGCGCACTGAGACAATGTCAACTTTATGGCAAATATTTAAGCAAATCAAGTAATGTCCACTGAGACAAATGATTGTGCCTCGTAAGTCCCCATGTCCGTGCAACCATAATTAACACGGAGGTGTCCTTCATGTGACGACAGTGCAAGAGACCATGACAACCATGGCAATCATGCTGCAAGGTCACTGGCTAGGAAAGATTTTGCAAGGGGGGATCAGGGCTGGGGTGGGTGCAAATCTTTAACGGCAGATTTGTCACGAAGTGGCCTAATCTTAGAGGCCCCATGAAGACAAAATACAACTTGTTTCGGTTTTAGAGAACCAAGCTTTGTTAACTCGCCCAGCTTAATTCTAGCCCCGAAAAACGTTTTCTAACCAAAAAAAGAAAACTTGGTGCAGCTTGCACTAGCGGTGCAAGGCTGGAAAAACGGCCGAGCTGGCGGCCCCTCTCCCTTCGGCCGAGACCCGGCTCTTGTACCTCACATGGATGTCCGAATTTGCCGCTGAAAATTCGCCACGAGTTGCAGGCCCGGGTCCTTTTGTCCGCAGGCTTTCACATATCTCCCAAAGTGGACCGCGTTAGTACGCGCCAGAGCCTACAGCAACCGGCTTCGCGAACTGGGCGTCTGTAGCGCGAACTCAGCGTCTGTGCTCACGCTGGCAGAGTGTTCTTGAAGGTTGAGCTGGCCGACTCCGCGCGTTCCTCACGAGGCGCACGCTCATATGCGGTCGGTATTTTGTCTTGGTATTTTTTGCGAGCCCCTCACGTGCATGGCGCAAACCCACGCGCAAAACCTGGACGACGCCGGGCTCTCCTCACGAGGCACGCGCTCAAGTGCGCTCGGTCTGAGTTTTGTGTTAACGCTCGACAGCGGAACTAAAGGCTTAAACAGCTCTGCTGTGAAAACGCAATAAGTAATGAAAAACGTTCGAATATCGGTCAAGTCTGGCATACTATTTGTATGATTGACGTAATAGGTGTCAGCACCAAACAGATAGTCATCGATGTGATAACTGCCCGTTCACATTCAAGTGAAAAGATTAAACGGAAGTAGAGGTCCCACTACAATAACAAAGTCGTGTTTCTTGGGCATGAATTTTGTTGGCGGAAGCAAATCTCACATATTCTGTAATATCTCCATAATTGATTTGAAGTTTGCGTTAAGATTGGTATCATTGTTAAGGAGACAAATTAGGCTTTTTAACCAACCAAAACTTGCGCATTGTCTTAATGGTCCCTTTAAGATGTGTTATCACGCATGACACCAGTGAAAGGCAGTTGAGCAGCAGCCGGTTTGGGAAACGGAACAAACAGATCCGGTGGCCAAAGAGAGGCGGAGACGGGCAGAGAAGGCACGTGAACGCCACGGTGCAAGGCGAAGTGGAATGTCACCCGCCGCGGTGGCTCAGTGGCTAAGGCGTTGCGCTGCTGAGCACGAGGTCGCGGGTTCGATTCCCGGCCGCGGCGGCCGCTTTTCTGATGGAGGCGAAAAGCAAAAACGCCCGTGTGTACGAAATTTTGGCGCACGATAAAGATCCCCAGGTGGTCAAAATTAATCCGGAGCCCTCCACTACGGCGCGCCTCATCGCCTGCGTTGCGTCGGCGCGTTAAACCCTACAATCAATCAAGTGGAATGTCAACATGATCACGCGGGACAGAAAATTGAGGGTTTTTGTTTTCGCAAGCGAAGCAACGCTGAACAAGTTTCCAAGCAGCGCCATCACTACATTCACACATAGGGCAGAGTAAAAAAAAATTGCATACTTGATAGAGGTGGGTGGTGAGACAGATTTTGTTCAAGTAATAATTTTGGTTCCCAAAATCGAGGATCGCCGCTAGGGGGCCGCACCCAGTGGTCGTGGTCAACTCGTGCTCCAGCTTTTTTCGCACATTTTGGCGATTTAAGCGATGTCGACCCTTCTTCCTGTGTGTTCCCATCTTTACGGACATGTTGTTAGTCCGCCAAGCCCAAAATTCGGCCCTTCCAGAACCGCCACGCGCCCGAGATACGTCTGTCTTCCCGAACCTTCGATTAGGCCTAACCCTTCGGCCTCCACGACGTGCTCGCAACCCCCGGCCGCAACTGTACGCGTGGCGGCAGCGTATGCTGCTGTCGCAGCAGCTGCGGATGGAAAGGCTCCCATTCACTCGAATACTATGCACACTGAAAACGGACGTACACCTAACAAGGACGGTAAGGCAATCTCCAAAGAACCTCAACTACCCCAGACTTCTTTCACTCTACAATCATCGGATGTGAACACCTATGAACGTGAAGAGCTCGAAGACGGCGGTATGGAAGAAACCGAAGAGGACGCCGCCGCAGCGGAGGTTGAATACTGGCAACGAGCTCCACTTTCGAAGAAATGCAGACGTACGCGCACAGACAGGGTAAGTTGGTCACTCCAGACTCTTCATTTGAGACCATTAACCAAACTTAAAATCAGAAAAATTCCTCGACATACCATTGCCAGTGTAACTGGATGAACAGCGTCAAGTGCAGAACTCGCCGAAATGGTCGCCGTTACCTTCGATGACACTGCCAACAGCGCACGCATTGCTGTATACGATGAAGGTCACGCAGCTAAGCTAATCCAAATCGACCACCTTACTTTTCGCCAGAACGGGAAATTAGAAACCATCGAAGTAGGAATTGAAGTTATCTGCTCAACCAACAATACCATCAGAAGACTCATCGAAATAGATCCAAGCGATAGTAACGAAGCTATACGCAGTTGGATTCGTTGCCTGGAGGCTAAATTACTTCGAGCTGAAAAAATAGGAAAAAGAGTTCGAGCGATCGTTACTTTTGACTATACTACTCACCCCCGTGCAGTAAAATAGTATACGAACTCGTACGAGTCACCGAGTACCGTCCAAAATGGTTTGTGTGTTTCAACTGCCAAAGTTTGGGGCACATGGTTAATTACCGCCCTTCCCCCAGTGTGTGTATGGGATACGGCCGTCCTCATGTCGGAGAAGACGAATGTAAATCTGCACCCTTTTGTGTCCCGTGCCAGGCCATTGGTCATCTCGCTGCCAGCAAAGTGTGTCCCAGCCGGCTTCCAAATAAGGAGGATAAGTCTCGAAAAACCTATTTACAAAAAGAGTCTGGCGCCGAACGAGGAACAATGCAAACAAGCCATTGCAACAATAACAATGTTTCCTGGGCAGCCACTGTCACGGGACACCAGCGGAAGATTGGCTGTAACCATACTGCCCGTTTACGAGACAACCACTCAGTTATGCTGGAGAATTTTCAACTCTAGAAGAGCCTTCTAGGACTTAGCTCAGAACTTCAGGCGATGCGTTACGAGTTACGAATTCGAATATCTCCGCAAAGCCAGCACACGACGTCAATCTCTGTTTCTCCGCCACCACGTGTCACTGAGTCGGTGTGCCAAAGCTGCTCGCGCACCTACCGCTGCCCCAGAGCTTATTCTTCGCATATGATAAGCAGAAACCCCACGAGTTATGTCAGTGAACAGAGTTGAAACAACGGTAGGTGCTAAACAAGTTTGAGGTGTGCAAGGAATGGCAGAAAGCCTGCGGCAATATTGCCGTTTCACAGGCGTAATACGCCATTCTTGAACAGAACATGCAACAGGTAATGGAACAAATGCGCAAGTTTGTATAGACGGTCACCCCAAGTGACTCCGAGCGCAAGAAGCTATCTTGTTAACTGAGCCACTTAGACCCTCCAGATCGTATCATATTTGAATGAAACTATCGAAGG
Organism: Haemaphysalis longicornis; assembly: GCF_048455015.1. Taxonomy (NCBI): domain Eukaryota; kingdom Metazoa; phylum Arthropoda; class Arachnida; order Ixodida; family Ixodidae; genus Haemaphysalis; species Haemaphysalis longicornis. The sequence goes on along the minus strand of NW_027526203.1, from coordinate 376,263,315 downwards.
ATCGCTCAAAATGCCTCCTTACTGAAATCGCAAATATCCTCCACCCGACCTCTAGCCATACTGCTACAGGAGACTAGAGGCCCTTGCAAAATTCCTCACTACACCACCTACAGGGACCCCAAGATCCCTCATACTTTCAAAGATAAGACAAAGCCTCCCTCAACCCCTGTTCAGGTAGCAGTGCTGGTGCACAAATCGTGCCATTCAGTACAACACTGATGTGATGAAGCAAGCAACACCAACCGAGAAATGATTGTCAGCCCTATTTAACCCAATAGTGAGGAACCTTGGCTCACGGGTATCGGTATATTACAGTCCTTAATGTAACTCTCGGACTAGGGATTCCTGTGACTAGATATCGTATATGTTTTCAAATTGCTCTGGATAAATTATAATTGAAGGCGACTTCAACGCGAGAAGTACTATGTGGGGTTATTCCCACTCCGATCTACGCAGGAAACTCCTCGAACAAGCACTGGAGTATAGTCCCCTCCCACTCTGCGATGAACCTTTCACTCCCACCCGTATTGGTCTCCACAGCTCGCAGCAAGGCATCAAACCGGATCTAGCCTTTACCACACCGCGCATCATTAAAAATTGGCGAACACTGGGGCAGTGATCACGTAGATAAACCGGGCGCACAGATGTGCAAACTTCTTCGTACGGCTGAATGCCTTACCGAAAAAATTGGAGAAAGCGGCAAACTTCCCCATCATATGAGACTGAAACACCATTATAAAGTGATAATAAATGAATATAAAATCACTGGCATAAAGAACTGGCATAATCACTGCGAATGACTTGAGCAAGAACGCGGGCTCTCACATCTGTTAAGCCTCTTTGGGGGTCTGTCTGGACTGGCGAAAACGTAACTGCCATTTCTAGAAGAAATGTGCATCCATTGTAACTACTCTCAAATGGAAGATACTCTTGTGACGACTCTTCCCCCTTGCCACGGCTGCCATCTCGATACTCTCACATCTGCCCGAAACCGATGTACGCGCACCGCTTGCGGAGCTCGACTCTCCGTTCACCGCGAGCGACCTCATATAGCCATCTCCCAAGGAAACCCAAATCTGCACCGGGCCATGATCGATTTAAATGGCAAGACCTTCCACATCTTCCCTCACAGGGTCAAGCGGCCCTCAACTCTAATCAATCGATCCTGGGATACTGAGCAAGGTCCAGACCACTTTAAAATGACAATCATCCACCCCATCCCAAAATCAGGCAAAGATTCTCGAAATTCCGAGAATCTCCAACCCATCGCATTAACTCCTGTTATTTGCAAGTTGATAGAACGTCTCATACACAACGGGCTTCAACACCACCTGGAACACACAGGATGATTCCACCCGGTCCTCAGGGAATTTCGCACCAATTTAGGCACCCATGATTACTTCTGGCTTCTTTGTCGAGTCATAAACCGTACATCCCGAAAGAGCCTACCCGACTACGCCCTGGCCCTAGATATGCTCAAGGCGTTCGATAACGCCAGTCAAGAAGGCATCCTGCAAGAATTAGCCGCTGTCTTCCCCAGTCAGAAGGCTCAGAGGTGGTTTCGCGGCTTCCAACACACCGACCTATTCGCCTTAATCCCAAGGAAGGAATGCCGACTATGTACTACCTTGACCGAGGAGTTCCCCAAGGTTCAATCCTCGGATATTTACTCTTCAATCTGGCCATGAATCGTGTAGCCCGCACCCTTGAAATGGACTCAGCAGCCCGTTTCGCCTTCTATGCTGATGATGTAGTTGTGCTGACCAAGGATGCAGATAGTTGTGTAGTAGTTGTGATGTAGTTGTGTTGACCAAGGAAGAATATATGCAGGCTGAACTCCAGGCTGCTGTCTTCAGCTTGGAGCGCACGCTCTCTCGATTCCAGCTGCAATTATCCACCAACAAGACCGACTTTCTCAGCGTCGACGGCAAGCGTTCGACCAAACCTGACCAAATCCCCCCCCCCCCCCCCGCAATATCACCAATACGATTCTTGAATCAACATATGGTACTATCAAATTATTTGGCCTCCAGATTAGCAGATGCAAAAGCCCCACTACATTGATCCGTCATCTTCGTGCAACTTATCACTCCACCTTGCACTTCATAACCCGTCCATCCAATAAATACGGCGGCTCCCACCAGGACGCTTGCATCAAGCTTGCGGGCGCCGTTTCGCACGGCCCACTGTCTTACGGATTTCCCGTATATGCATTCCGTCGCCGGAATCTCAGCGAACTCACCCTGTTGAACAGACACCTGATTCGTACCATAACGGGTCCACCACGCCACACTAGGATGGACGTTCTGGAGCACGCAGTGCCACTTTCTCCGACCGCCAATCTTGTTAAGATCAAGCTGCGTTTCCAGAAGCACCTGGAATACATGCCGCAGGGATGAGCTAATCTTAAATGGGACACCTTAACCAGCAATATCGACCCTGCTATCTTCCCCAAGTCCATCCCACCTTGGGAGAGATCTGAAATCGGACCTATCCGACGACGACCCAATCCCCGATGTCAACGAGCAGCAAGGGAACAATACGTCCGCAAACTGGCCGACGATAAAGCCGACGGTGAAGTTGATGTCTTCCCCGATGCCGGTATCCACGACACAACAGCCGCTGTTGCTTGTACTTGCCACGAGGTTCCACAACTCGGTAGTTCTTCCAACATTACGAGCACATATGGCCTTTCAGAAGAAGTGGAGATCTTTGAAAATGTGGACGCCGTTCAAAGCATCCAGACCCTTTATTCAACCATCTACACAAAGAAGATTGCATCATCACTAACTAGCATGCTGCCCTTCGGGAACTGAATAGGACCTCCACGCCTAACTCAACGGCCGCTAACATCCCCTACATAGTACGGGACCTATCTTGTGGTGGAATCATGGTGCGCACGGTCTGGGCACCTGCGCACACCTCTGGAGACTGACGGCAACCGAACGGCGAAAACGCTACAAGGTAGTGCCTACTAATTCCTCCCATGGTTCTCAACACCGCATCAGAACAATCTGACCTACCGAGCACTTCTGAACCACATTGGCAACAAAACGTACGTCAAGCTATAGAGCCCACTGGCGGCACCAGTTAGCCGAGGCCTCACCGTCTGGTTTTCTAGCCCCAGTAAAGACCCTTCCCCGAATAGGAGAGGTCTTCGCCAACAAAGTTTACTCCAACTCGGCCTATACCTCACACGTGATTTGGAAGTGAACGAATCCATGGCGTTCCTCCTCACCAAGTTGCCCCCACTGGGGCAGCAACGAGACGCACAACTTGTTACACCTTTTTGGTCATGCGCAACCTTCTCAGATGGCCGTGCGCAGTTACTCGCAAGCGCCACGGTTTTGACGCCGGTGTTAGAGCATGTCGAGTATGATATAAACTACCCCGGAATAGTAGAAAAAAATCACAGAATTTGCCGTAAAAAATGGTCTTCACAAAATGGTTCAATGGCTGACCGACTACCTTTCAAGTGAACCAGTCACAAATGAACACCGGTGCGCTTCCATCTTGCCACACCAAGCATACTGCGTTTTCAAGAACTATGTCGGACACCACCTTCCCTCACGAGGAGGTCGTTGTGTGTGTTGCTCCAATGGGACCTCGAGAGACAACTACTTTGATAATGGCGCTTGAACATTACCATCAACATGTACTACGTCTTTCCCAATTCCCTTTTCCATCCCCTACGCACAGGGCTTTTTAGCCTCCTTTCTACATTAAATTAATTAATTAATTCATTCATTCATTTATTCCCAAAATCTGTCAGTCTTCTTTTTTTCTCTGCAGATTCTCATCTACACTTACGGAGCACTTCCAGAATGTAGGCAGAAATTCTGGGAAAACTATCTCCTCCCCTACAATCTTTTCTCGCGGGCAAGCTGCACGAGGAAGTATCCAAATGGTCAATCGTTGACATCACAGGGCAAATCAGACCAATGATGGGGCCCGGCATATATACTACTGGCTCGAGAATGGGGTATGGGCTGTAATATCACGCCGCTAAAGCATTACTTTTCCCACAGCGTCACCACAGTGCAAACCGCATTTTTAATGAAATTGTATGTCAGGCATTCTTATTGACCAAATTTGCTTCATTCGAAGCAGATATTGGACATCCAGGCAAATTACGGTGAAGCATACCTTCTGAATATTTTGGAAAGTAGGAAATAGCCAACTTCTGCGTCAGCCAATGGCTGGACGGTTGCGAAAGTCAATGCTAACCCAGTCAAACCACTGTAGCAAGGCAGCGGAACAGACGCTCATGGATGTATCAATTCGGAGCTATAGAGATACAAGCAGTGGATTATTTATGCAACTTGGATTCGGGGATTGACGTTTTTAAGAAACACATTACTTGAGTGGCGCTTTTGCAGTGTTTTCGGGGATATATATACTGGGCCCAGCCCGGCGTTCTTTGGGGTACTTCAACGATGTCACTGTGAACGGAGGTTTTTATATTTCACCGCAATCGAAACTTTTGCAGTACCGCATGAAATAGAAACATCATGGCCTGTCAGTGGATGCTTCATTCACTCAGCAATCTAGCGGTGTTGGTGACGTGTCCCGCAGTATGGTTGCCGTCTGGGCTAGTTGGTTCAGCATGTTAAATTTACAGCGCAATGAAGACACATACAAATACAAGTATTGCGCTGTAAATTTAACATGTTGAACCAATTAGCCCTTACTATATTAGCCCTTACTTACTATATTAGCCCTTACTAATTAGCCCTTACAAAGTTATAGCCCTTACTAAGCTGAACCAATTAGCTCTTACCTTACTAAGTTATATTTCTTGTTCATCGGGCCCTTTTTCGTGTGTAACTATGCCTCCCTCAATGTTAATCGCACTAATAGCCGTCGCGATCTGTCGTGCGCGCAGCTAGTCCTACTGCATACGCCTGAACAGCGCTGTGTATGTCCCTTACTTGTACTTGTGTGTGTCTTTATTGCGCTGTAAACTGAACCCGCTGTATGACCAGACAAAGAAAGAAGACGCGCATTTTTACCGTAATTACCCGATTCTAACGCGCCCCCGATTCTAACGCGCGCCCGATTTTCCTGGCAAAAAAACCGAAAAAATTTGCACCTCCGATTGTAACGCGCACGGAACTTTGTGAGCAAGAAAAACGAATGCGAGAGAAACGGGCGATTTATTGCTCGAAATAATCTCACTCATCTCACTCCTCGTCGCTCTCCACTGACCACATCATCTCGTTCTTGGTGCCGTCAAGCGCGTTCGCGATGCCACACTTCATAAAGAACGTTCAACCATGATCGATGAGATCGTGGCCCATGCCTCGCACGCCCATCCTGCGAGCTTCTCCAGAGGCGCACGCTTCAGCCGACCGCTCGTTTTGAACTCTTCCTCCATGTTTTGAACGCGTGAGAGCCGCTGCCGCCATTGCTGTTATCAAGCGCGCAAGTGGAACGATTTGATGATTTGTGTGAACGCCGATAGGAAAGCCTAGGCGTCTATGCTATAGTGCCTAGAATATTCTAGGCACTATACCTATGCTTCCTGCGTATGAAAAATCGTTGCTAAAAGCTTTGGCGCCTGCTTGAGATGGCGATGGTGATGGGCGGGACGAAATTTCCGTGGTTTCTGCAGTTTCGGTTTCGTATCCGATTCTAACGCGCATGCGATTTTTCGACCTATTTTCCCGGAAAAAAAGTGCGCGTTAGAATCGGGTAATTACGGTAATCCTGTTTCTTGGCAGGCGCAATACTACGGAAACATCACCATAGGAACGCCGCCGCAGTCATTTCGTGTCCTCTTCGACACTGGTTCTTCTGACCTCTGGGTGCCCTCAGTCAAATGCCCTCTGGACAACGAGTTTTGCAGTGAGCGGGTTTCATTTTTTTCGCTTTCTATTTCTCAGTTTTATCCAACTACGGCTTGTTTTCGATCAATGACATTACTGAATAAACCGCGCAAAAATAGCAAAAGGTGTTTTGGAGCCTTGGTCTAGGCTAATATAGTTAACGCCACCCTATTATGGACTACTAAAAGGTCCTTTTGCTCAAACCCCTTACGCTACAGCCTCACAATTATTTTATATTATATTTTAAACAACTACCCGGACGGCTGGTCATTTTGAGCTGGTCATTGAGCCAAGCTCGGAAAGACCACAGAAACCTTTTCAGTTAATCATGAGTTCGGCCTAAAGCCAATTCTGCATGGTGCGAATTTCGTCCGCGAATTCTCGGCTGCGGCGCCGCTCGTGCACCAGAACCGTCTATTTTCATATTTTCACTGCTGCGAGAAATTGCCAAATGTCAAGCGGCGTTCTCAAGAGAAACTCGACTGTTCCAAACATTTGACAATTTGCCCGAGTTACGAGAATGCGACGTTTTGCCGCACGAACGGCGCCGCAGCTGCGAATTCGCAGGCGAAATTCGCGCCATGTAAAACGGGCCTAAGAGAAGTGCCTGGCATCGGGGCCTGCGTGTGCAACGATAGTTATTAGGAATTATATATAGAATAAAAGACTGTTGAAGTGAGAGGCTCTCCGTGTAAAAACTTTATTACGCATTCAAAATATGGTTTTCATTACATGTTATAGAACGTTTGGAGGTCCCATCCATGCAGCATCCTACAACTAGGCCCAGATATGCGCAGCGCGCTCGTCGGGTGTATTGCTTAGCCTCGTTGCTCGCCTTTCGAGATTTGCTTACAATTAGCGCTGTATTTGTTGGGAGAGCTGTTGTTTGGCCTCCAAGGAGGATCTGCGGCCATCGCGCTGATCAGCAAATTCCGCTACATGATGCCATATAAGCCACAGCTGCCCAGCTATCGCGCATGCGAGATGTGCAGCACACGGCAGCGTTCCGGAGTTCGTTTAAAAGTATAGCGTTGGCCGACTACTGAAGACCAGCTCCGGATGACCTTCGAGATACGGGGGTAGACGCGAAGAGCACGGCTATAAAATTTGTTTCGTCGTGATGGTATGATTTGTATGTGACCGTAATCTTTTTAAACTGGCGTTGATAACAAAATTGGCCATTTTTACTCGTATAAAATGTTTTATAAGGACACCGAAATGCATTCCTCAACGGCCTATTTGTGGCTGCATTGAGGCGTTTATAGCCTGTGTGATTATTTATTTGACTACTCAGCGCAAGGCTGGAGGCTTAGTTTATCTGTGATCGACGGCAGAAACCACTTGGAACTATGGGAAACAGGATCTGGATAATCAACGTGCAGAGAAGTTCATAAACAATCAAATTACAGGCTCCGCTGGTCAATCATGTAATGCCTTCGGAGGGTGCCTTATAGCGTTTCGCTCGTAATCTAATCTGTGTGCAGGTATAGTGCGGCTTGCTTGAACAGCATCCCCTTAAGCCACTGTGCTCTATGCGGGCACGCCTTTAAACAACGCAGGAGCGCACGCCCGATATAACTGCACCGGCTCGCGGACGTGCTCGACGTACGACCAGCCGTTCCTGTTCGGCTACGGCACCAGCGACAGCGACAAAACCTACGTCACCGGCAGAGTGAGCCGCGATGTGGTGTCGTTAGGCGAAAACCGCGTGGAGAACCAGTGCTTCGGCGAGGCGCGGTTCTTTGTCGGCGACGTGTTCCTCGCGTCCAAGTTCGATGGCGTGCTGGGCCTGGGCTACCCGAAATTCGCCAGGCTGCCCGGGAAGCCCCTCTTCGACAGCATGGTCGAACAGGGCGTCGTGCCGCAGCCCGTGTTCTCCGTCTACTTGCGCCGGGACGCCAGCAGCACCGAAGGCGGCGAGATCCTCTTCGGCGCCATCGACGACGACCACTACACGGGCGACATCAACTACGTGCCTGTCAGTAGGAAGGGATACTGGCAGTTCAACATGACCGGGTTGGTTCCCCCCTGGTGTGGCTCGTCCTCCTCCCCACTGTTTTTGCAGCGACAGCCACGAATGCTAAGGTCCCGCTTTTAATGCTAAAAAGGCGATGCTTCAGAAGCGTAATAGAGCGCCCGCTGGAGTTCGCACTCACCCCTTCCTTTTCGGGCGGTGGCCGGGTGGCCCCTTTTCGTGTCTGGCTGCGCCTGCGCTATGCACAGCTGCGCACAAATTAGAGGAATTAAGTTTGCTCTGATACTACGGGGGAAAGGGGCACGGATTGTGCGCTTTCTGTCAGAGTGTCAGGTCTGCCGAGCGATATCCTGCACGAAGTTCCACGGCTGCACTAGCACCTGACGCGATAACATATTTTTGGTTTAGCTTCCAGTATGTTCCCTTTGTTTTTCATGGTTGAAGTATAAATAATTAGGCGCGCCAGGTGGAAGTACACACCTTTCACTGCGTTTCTCAATCACGGGAGGTTTAGTTTCAACCACGGTGTAAGAATATTTAGGTATTGACACTGCGCCCCGCGGCGCGACCACATCTTTTTCGCCACCCCGCTGTGCTTCGCTTCAACGCGGACAGACGGCGCACCTCCACGGGGCCTACCAAAAAGCCGAGTTGCGGCGGCCGTGCAGGTGTTATGGGATCGTTCGGTGCCGCCGCGTGCGCTTGTGCTTTAAGTGCAGCAAGGCACACAATGGTTCAAACCGGAATCGGCTATTTGGGTTTTACTTGCTGGAACTGTATGGAGGGCGGAACGGTAGCGAGGACGTTTCCCAGAGTTCGTTTCGAGTTTGTGGCTGAAATGTGCTCGTTTCAGTATTAAAAGACCGTAGTCATTCTTGAGCTTCTTAAACGCTAACATTTTGGTGTGACTTCCTTTCTGTCTGTCGCTCGATTCAACCACAGGGCCAAAAGATAAGCGAACTCTTGAACAAGACGTTTACACACGTAGAACATTTCCAAACCACGTCACATACTTCATAGTTGTCAACATCGTCCCGAAAAAGAAAACATCCCACGTTAGAAGTAAAACAATAATACATAACTGATACTAGCACTATCATTTAATTGAAAATAGACATCGGAGCACTTTTTGCGTTCAAAACAATACTTGAACCACTAATTACACAAGGGGTTCGTGCTTTGTCTTGGAGCTTGCCGCTCGAGTGCCAAGCCAAACAGCAACAAAATGTCCGGAGAGATGACGCGCCAGCAGTACGAATGCGGAAAAATTGAATTCACCAAACCTCAATTGCGTTTATCCTGAGAGAGAGAGAGAGAGAGAGAGAGAGAGAGAGAGAGAGAGAGAGAGAGAGAGAGAGAGAGAGAGAGAGAGAGAGAGAGAGAGAGAGAGAGAGGAATAACTTTACTATATTTGTTGATTGTTACGAGATGGTTGGTACCCCTAACCCAGGCAGCTGGTGGCTGCTCTGGCCGAGGTCCGACGCAGATGGGGAGCAGCGTGAGAGATTGGCGGGGTGAGGGGAGAGGCAATTCCGTGGCAGGGGCGGCAGAGCGCCAGTCGTCTCTCGACGATATTGCCGCGGAGCGAGCAGATATACGGCCAATTTTTTTGTTCATCTGCACGACTCGTAATACCATTGTTAGCTATACCGCCTCTTAAATACAAAACATTGGCCTCAACGCGCATTCCCCCAACATTTGCGTGAAAAATGCCTGCACGTAGATTCGAACATTGCGTGAGCGCTTTAATGCCTCGACACTGTGAGGAGGCCATGCCCGCCTAGGAAAATATGGTCAACTTCGCCAACCTTAAGTTCCTTAATCTGCACAGACGCCTGTAGTATGTGCCCACAATTCCCCTGCATCAAAAGTACTGCCTCCACACTCCGTAACTGGGTACAAAACTCGTGTTCTCCTTACGCCTCCGCCGCTATATTCATGAGCGGCGGGATTAAAATTAAAAGGAAGCCAAAAGGGAATCCGCGGCGATTTAATGACTAGTGCACTGCTTTGGAAAGGTTGAAGTGCTAAAGCAAACGTTCATAAAGGAGAAAGGACCGGCGCCTTGACAGGAAGGACAAGAATTGGTAGCTACGCGACGCAAAATTGGTTACTGGAAATGCCCCTGGAGTTGATCCTGCCCACCTCGCTTATTACGCCGACGCTGAAGATGAGGTGCGGTTGTCTACCTCTCGGAGACTCCGGCGTGCACCTGCTGAGATAGATACATACGCGACTGTGAAGTGGGACGGGCATCCGTCAGTTGTAAATACAGTGGAACCCCGATAATAGGACTTTCAAGGGACCGCGAGAAAGCGTCGTATGACCGCAGTGTCGTACGACCGGGGTGCGGGCGAATTCCCGACCAGTAGACTGTCTCATGCGACAGGTAGACTAAGAAAGTATTTAAACTACTGCATTTAGCGCGTTCTTGGCGTGATTTGCGAACCTTTAGCTGAAATCCCAAGTTTTAATAAAAGCAACGCCTGTGTTGTGCCCCCTCCCATCCATGCGTCCGAGCTACCGCCCAGCACCGCACTTTGCGCGAGTGAGATAAGGCCGATCCGGTCCAGCAAATTGAAAGAGGGAAATGCGAGTGCGAAACTGCCAAGGCCAAGCGAAACGAACGATAGTACAAGGCGGAGATGAAAAAAATAACCTACCCGTACATGGTGGAGACACCCTTTGAACGCTGGCGTGCCGTCGCTATTGGGTCAAAGGGCTCAACATACAGATGCTTTCGTTTCCCACAGGATGCAGCAGCGCGAAATATATACGATGGTTCAAACTTCCCGTGTAAACCGTGTTGCGGCGAAAATTATAGCGCGGTTCTTGCTGCAGTGACTTGCTGAGGCAGCCAGCGATTGACCAAAAATTGCGGTGCCAACGTATCCGTGTTTCCACCCTTGTGGGGGACGCGTGCGAATTGAGGCACTCTGCCAAAGAAAGGAGCGGAGTGACAACGCGGCTTTGAAAAACACTTATAAGCAGAGGGCAGGGATATAAGGGGAGAGAGCATTGTGAAAGGAAGGAACTAGGATCGAGCGGGCGGGGAAAGCGGGTGTTCAGTCATCGCCGTGGGTTTGCGTCATATGTGTTATCGCTTTCGTCGACGGCTTGACGGGAGCTTCAAATTAATGGTCCGCCTGCTACCTGAACTTCGACTTCTCGAGGTTGGCGCATTGGCGTACGGCTGCCGCGTGGGGCCGTCGCAGGTCAACTCCCGCTCACGAGTACCCGCTTGCTTGCTTGCGTCTATTCAGCGAGTTTTCTGGCCCGCCTGCGGACCATTGTACATCAAGTAGTGTCAAACGAGGGCTAAGAATACAGAAGGTCGGGATGAGGCGACGGAGCGGTGTAAACTATGGTAAAACGCCTGTTTATCCGCGCCAGAGTCCGTCGTATGAAGTGGACCGCGTGTACCCGAGCAGCATATCATCAGGGTTTTTAATGCATTGTTTCGATGGGGAGTTCGCCGAGACCACGGACATTCATCGTAAGAAGCGGGTCGTCGTAAGTCCGGGGGACGTATCAGCGGGGTTCCACTGTAATTGCAGTTGGCCTGGCATAGCTACCTCAACAACGTTGGGCCACATCATTCTCCACCGAGCATTCTAGTGTCAGTGAAATTATGCAGCTTCATATTCGTTATAAGCGATGCCGGCATGTTTTCTGCATTTCATATCAACCGTTAGTAGCCGCGACTATTTAATTCGAGCACCTCGTGACCTCCAGACATTTATTTTCGAAAATACCTATATATAGTGACCGAGGAGCTCGGCCAATGAGCCGGAGAACACGGGATAAACAGTGACGCAATAGGTTAGTTCTAGCGAAATTTGTCCGTGGACTGTGCTTACCACAACGCAAAACCTGAAACCGAGCGTCTGCACCTTGTAATGCACTCTGGTAGCAAAAAAAATGTGGTTGGTGCCTATTTTATAGGAATTGGTAAAACACAAAAATGAAATGTGCCTTCACAGGAGCATTTATTGTGGATCTATATGAACTTTCACATCGCTATTTATATTAGCACCGTTAGACGTATCAACGTTAGACACTGGATTGCAGGCGCCGGAACATTGCGTAAATCCGACTGAAACCACAGCCCCTTGAAAATCATGCAAACGAAACGGAACCGAAACCGAAAGCAGTAGGGGGTGGCGGTTGCCTCAATTCACCCGCGTTCCGCGTACACGAAGACGCTGGCATCGAGGCGCCAATTGTCGGCGCTCATTAATGTCATGATGAACTACTTCGCTTCACTTCTCCTAGACGGCAACATCTCCTAGACGGCAACATCTCCTAGACGGCATCTAAAATGAAGAAATTAGGGGGAAAGATATAAGGCGCGTTCGTAGACCTACTGGCGCTTGAATTCGTAGCGCAGTGTACCTCAGGTTGCGGCGACAGAGTTCGTGGCTCAAATCGGGGCGCAGCACTGGCGACGTCATTTCCGTGACGGATATGACGCCGGTAAGATCTTGGTGTACCCGGGCATAAAACACTTTCGTGTTAAAAACACAGAAAACGCGGCCTAAAACGACACCAAAAGCGGGGCCCGCAGCGTCGCCGCGTTTGCCGCACTGCAAGCGATAGGCAGTTAGTAGTATTAACTCTATGCGATAGGCCCCTGCGCCCCTGCGCCGCAGCGCCCTCGCGCCGCTGCGGTCGGCGCATGTACTAGGGGGCGAACATTATATGCTCGCGTTCGTAGCCGCGGCGGCCTGTCACTGTCAACACCTAAATATATCCTTACACCGTGGTTTCAACTGACACAGGGTAGGGCTGTTCTGGTGTCCTGTTGCTTCGATTCGACGTTTAAAAGATGACCTTGATAACTGACCCCCCACTAAATGCTGGCTGAGCCGGTCGTTGACACTACCTTTCCATAAGCACATCACTGAGTTAAGCTGGCCAGAAAATGTATACAGTGCCATATGAAATCACGCAACTACGCGCCAGCTTAACTGCCGTTTTTGCTGCTCACTCAATGATATACTTCCTGCGCCAACTTCTTTCCAATTTTCTTTTACGAAATACCGAAGCAGCACTGCAAAGCGGATTTTGTAATGGTGGTGGTGGTGGTGGCAAAACATTTAATGAGCCAAAGGGAAGGGGTATTAGGATGTGGTTACCCTCCTAAGTCCAGGAGGCCTCTTGTCCGGGCTGCCTCCAGTGCGCGTCGCACCAGGGCGACCTGGCGCTCCGGTGCGGAGCTGGTCAGCTCGGACTCCCACTGCTCAGGGGAAGAGGAGGGGTGGGGATGGGGGTGTTGGGGGCAGGAGAAGACGAGGTGGTAGGTGTTGAGAGGGGTGTGACAATGTGGGCAGTCGGGTGGAAAGAGAGAATGGGAAATGTGGGATAGAATGATGTGGTTAAAGTAGGTTTCGGTCTGTAGTCGGCGGTGGATGTAGGCCTGTTGGGCGGTGAGGGAAGGGTGGGGGATGGGTATCGCCGTCGGGAGTTAGTGTGGTGGGAGAGGATGGAGTTGCACGTGGGGTCGAGAGGTGTCAGGGCTGCTGGGTCGGGGGATATTTTTGGCCATAATGAACGATGTGTCTGAAATTCCTGAAATTCACACCAATACATCAGCTGAAACCTCATGCTGGCCGTGTCTTTTATACACACACACACACACACACACACACACACACACACACACACACACACACACACACACACACACACACACGCACACACGCACACACACACACACACACACACACACACACACACACACACACACACACACACACACACACACGCGCGCGCGCGCACAGCGAGAGAGAGAGAGAGAGAGAGAAAGAGAGGGATATATATATACACGCACGCACGGACGCACGCACACAGACACGCACGCACGCACACACACACACACACAAACACACAAACGCACGCGCACACACGCACGCACGCACGCACACAAAGAAAAGCCGAATTTCGGGCGCCGTACTTAAAAACTTCTACAGGTACTGCTTTCATCAAGGCGCTTACGTTTATAAGCTTCTAGTCCAATGGCATGCACTCGAAAAACAACCGTATTTGCGGCATCTCGCCCTACTTCCCGTGACATGAACAATTCTTTCATATGGCAGGGTAAAAAAAAAAAAACCGCCCGCATCTTCCCACGGGGGGAACTCGAGTAAATGCGTCGCAGAGTGGTGGGGGTATCGCGTGAATTTTGCGTAATTGGGTATGGTTTGGGAATGCTTAATTGTTATTTCGTCTTTATTATTCTTATTTATTGAATGAAGGAGAAGCGAAGGCAAGGAGTGTAAAGTTAAAGTCTGTCTTTATTGCTTGGTGCCGTCAAGCAAAGCTTCAAGTCAAGCGAAAGCCAAGCAAAGACGCCCTTGACTGAATTCCGAACGCGCGCTCCGCCGCTTATATACACACCGCCCGCGTTCGAGGGAGAGGAGTACGGGGGAGAGACGCGCATGCGCACACTCCCGTACACAAGCGCGCGAACTTTCCACCCACCCACCACGGCCTTATCACGTGTACACGCCCTGCCGCCGTTACCGTTGAGCGCGACGCAGCGCACGGGTAGCTACGGCGCATGCGCGCACAGACGCGCTGCCCCCGCACTGACGCAGCGGTTGTTGAGAGCGGCGGAGCGCACGGGGTACACGCGGTCCTCCCGCACCGCCGCACCTGTTGTTGAGAGCAAGGAGGGTACGGGGGAGAGACGCGCACCTGCTCCTCGACGCGACGCGCATGCGCAGTGAGCGTGTGGACGGCGCCGACAACATCGACGAGTGACATCGCGAGCCTAAGAAATGCTCCGCATTTAAAACATGACGAGCGGAACACGCATGACGTTGAGGCCACATTTTTACTCAGCAAGTAGCGTAATTAGACGCTTTTATGCCCATTTTCACGACGCCCTTATTGAAGGACGCTCCTTTCTTCTGGTGTAAGTATTGATTTAGGAGCCAAAGATGCTGATATCAACCCGTAAGATACGCCGGTAATCAAAAAAAGCTTCCGTTCTGGGGTTATAATGCCCACAAGACGCACGGGAATGTTCGGCATGGAGCGACGGATTAATTTTGACCTCCTGGCGTCATTTAATGTCCGCGAGATATCTTGCACAAAAGCCTTCCTGTATTTCACCTCCGTAAAAATATACAGATTCAAAGGCCGTGGATGACATTTGGGGCCTCGTACGAGGCATTACAGTCACGAAGTGTCAACTGCGTGCATTCAGAGGAGCGAACCTTGCTTTGCTGAAGGCAACCACTGGTTGAGCAAGGCTACTTTCGACTTAATGGTGTTTGGGCTGCGGAGTCGATGCATTTCGGCTGCCGTGACGAATGGGTCGTTGCACACTGGGGTTCGGCAACTCCAGTGCTGCGTCAGAAGGGAGCCCTACTTACGTGTATAAGAACAATCATTATGCATTTGCTGGCGCTACTGATAATGCGCGCCGTATTGTCGCTTGCATACGCAGTCGATCCCATCAAGCAGCCGAGGCCACATCAGAATTTTTTATGCGCCTTATGCGTGACGTTGAAGTTGATCTTCCAATATTATCTGTAAGGCCTGCTATTCTAGCACAGGATAGAAGTTCGAAAGAAGATGACAAAACAAGCATGAAGTGCTCTAAACCCAAGGGACAAAGAAAGTGCTTCGCATGGGCTTTCGTGTCGTTACTTGAACAACACTCTAATACAATGCGCGAAGCTCATGAGCGTTGGAACAATGACATTTGGACCCTTTATACACCACAGACGAACTAGTCCCACCCAAATGTATTGTACTGAGTCACCATCGTTGTGTTGTAATTAAATACAGCCGCACACGATTCTTATCATTTGCGCGCGAACCGAGCCGAGTATCGCTTTCCAGGGAAGAGCTAAGCTCATCCACGCGTCGTGAGCTTGATTAAGCGCCGTACATTAAAACCGCAAAGTAAAACGATCCCCAAAGACTAAATCTGGCTGAAAAATTTCTGGGCGGTTGAAAATGAGATCAGCCTTTCCTGCCAATTGTTTGTGCGGAAGCAGGCCGGATACAAAATAAAACAAGCCAAATCGATTCACGAATTCTAGTCGCAATGTTAAAATTTTGTGTTAAAATCAAGGACATGTACCTGGGTGAGTTGCGATGAGTTTTTACTGCGAAGCAGTACATGTCTAAACCCCCCAGTTTTCCTTCCGGTGAAGCCGCTTTACTCGGCGCCGCTGCATGGCTCTTCCTCGCCACCGCTGCCCCTCTTATTCGCTACCGTCATTTCTCTCGCCACCACCGATGACTCTTTTGCAAGTCGCGCAATCTTCGGATAGCGGCGTTATCAGCTCATTACGGAGAATCAACAGAATCACGAATGGGCGCAAAAGCTACCGAAAGCCGCCGCTGCCGCCGAGCATGTAGCCGTCGCCGTTGCCGCTTCAAATTCCACATAGCCGAGTAGCTTCGAATCCCTCCCGATTGAAAAGCAACTTGCCCGGGTAGAACGCCGGCGTGAGCCCATACTTCTTCAGCTTGACAGGCTTTCCGAGCGACATTTTCGCCGGTGTATAACACAAGCCTAAGTATGCGCCAATCACCGGTTATTGGTTTATGCGTGCACGGGTTGGGGATGGAAGGAGGGGGGCGTGCACGCACAGCTGGGCTTCATGCTCTACCTGTGACATGCCCGTTGTGCCGGTGGGGGATTTAAACGTTGAAATGTCATGGCTCAACCGCCCTGTCTCTATCCGTAACCGATAGGTTTGGGTCTCGGTAAGATGCCTACGACAGGGGAGGGAAATGAACAGCCACATGTTTGTCCGCTCTAGGCCTTTGACGTTTTAACTGTTCTAACGAGGTTTTAACTCCGAGATTTTACTGGAACGGACGCATGCCGTTCACTTGGAGGAAGAGGAGCGGGAATTGAAGAAGCGTCAGCCCCGAACAGAAGCGCGAATGGGCGTGAAAACAACGGAAACCCGTTGCTGCCGGTGTTTCCACCTCAAGTTCCAGCTCGACAAGTAGCGGGGAATTCATCCCAGATTAACAGCAACTTGCCCGCTTGGAACGCAGCCGTTAGCCTAATTACCTGTTCAGCTTGAAGGGCTTTCAGAGCTACATTTTCGACGCTGTTTTTCAATTCCAAGCATGCTCACATAGCCGGTTGCCGCAGTCTGCGTGCACGGGTTGGGAGTGGAGGTAGGAGGGGGTGCAAACGCAGATAGGTTTCATTCGCTTACTGATGACATGTCTTTTGTGCTGGCGAGAGGTTTAGACGTGGACGTCAAACGACCCAATGCCACCTGTCCGGTGTCCTCAGTGGTTGAGTGGATGGTGTTGGTGTGTTACACAAGCAGTAAGATGCCTACGACGCGGGATCGAAACAGGCAGCTCCCTGTTTGTCATCTAGAATAAAGCTCGGGTCATTCCAAGCTTAATTCAGCTAATTGACTCGGACGTATACACTCAATCGTAAACTACAAACAAACAAACGTGTTTTCGTTCGTGCACTCCATGGACTGCGGCTAGCTTTGCAGAACATTCTCTTTCAAAGAGTGCAAGGGTTTTTAACTAAAAAATTCACAGCGAGAAGTAACGAATACATCAGAGCACACCGACGAGTGCAGTCTCTCACAAGTACGTTTTTTATTAGATTATATAATATATGCTTGACTATATGCATTAATTTGGGCTTTCACGTGATGATGCGCGTTGTCGTTGTAACAACCAAAAATATACTGCTGTCACCATACGCATTTATTATGATATAGTGAATACAGAAGCAATAGTGTTGAATTGAAGTGCGGACATGTCAGCCGCGCGAACTCCCCAGCTTCGTTGTAGCTGAGGGGCAAGTGTATTCGCCCCGCACCTACAAGAGGAAAACTGAACTTTGTTAATCCTTTACTTAGTAACACAATAGTTAGAGCTTCCTTTTCAAATGTTATCTGTTCTTTTTTTCTCTCTCCAGCGTGCAAGTCGGCGAAGACAGCAGTTTCTGTAGCAGCGGCTGCCAGGCCATTGTGGACACAGGAACCAGTCTAATCTATGGGCCAATGAGCGAAATCTACAGGTTGAATAAGATGATTGGCGCTACTCCATCGTTCTACAGCAGGGTATGTCCTACATTAATGAACGGTGCAATGGGAAAAAAAAAAAGAAAGTCGACTCGTTTGCGCAGCTATGTTTAGCATTTGATTAGGTAATTAGGAACAGTATCCATTCTTCATTCGCGAACAACATTTATTTTTCAAAAATAATTTTCTAAGGCCACCGTTCAGATAGACATTTCTGTTGTCAACATCGTTTGGCTTTGAAGCGCGCGCTTTGAATTGCATTTATTTTTATAAGCGCAAGCATAGGAGGCTTCCAAATTGTTAAAATCCGTGTAACCAGTGTGCGTGAAGCCTCTGTGAGTCGAGCGCCCAGCGGGGGTGAACGAACGATAGCACAGTGGAGAAGAACGAGGACGCGTGATGCTGTCAGTGTCAGTGTATGTGCATGTGCGCGGTCTGCGCGGCCAGCAATGGTGAGGCGGCGGAGCGTATCGCTTAGACTGGCGTACGAGTGCGTGTATGGCGCCGCGTGGCTCATGGGGCACCTTTAGCAGACATGTGCACCGGATCGTCCGGTACTGTTTGTGCCCAGCACTATGGCGTTCGCTGCTGTAGTTTGACGGCGGCGTTGGCCTCTTTACTGAGCGAACGAAGGGAGAACCGCAGTCAGAAAGAAATCAGAATGGGAAAGTGTGGCGAAAGTGTGAGAAGGAGGGTTGTATGCCGAGCCGACGCGGGACTCTAATCGGCGGCGACGCATGGCAAAAGTGTGACGCGAGACAGTGAGAAATGCTGAGTGGTGGTCACGCGCTGCGAGATGACGCCATGGCGGCGCGTGGCGTCGGGCGCTCGACGATGGCGCATTCACTTCCTGAGATGCAGTTCGTGGTCCCTTCCCGAGACGCAGACACTTACCATCGCTGACATTTGCGCGGCAGGTTCAAACACGGTTTTCAACAACATGCTTGGCGGCGGCGACGCGCTGCAAGGTAACGGCACAATAGCGCATCGCCGTGCGTTCGCTCATCACGCGTTCACTTCCTGAAACAGAAGTGATGCTCCGCGACCGAGAATTGTGCGATTCGCGCTGCGCCGAAATTTCGCATTAGGGACATAGTAATCGTCAGGCATTATTTATTCGTATGGTCGCCTTTGTTTTGATGCCACATGGCTAAAGGATATGCATGATGCGCATATCTTCGGAACAGTATCGCCTGTTGTGAACCCCTGGTAGGATGCGTTGAAATTTTGAGCCATATTTGGGAAAATCGCTGCCGCACCCGGAAATGGTCTCAGAAATCCTCACAGTTTTTATCCTGTATTTCCCAATGCACGAAGTGCCTCGCACGTATTTATTGACACTGAAAGTGACTGGCGACATTGTTTCCTTTTGTTCAAGCATGTGGTCGACTGCGACAGGGTTCCTCGTTTGCCGGAGATTGCCTTTATAATTCTTGGCAAGCGCTACGTGCTGAAACCAAAGGACTACATTACTCAGGTAATTTAATTTTGCCGCGAGCATCTCACGCGGTCGCTAGTTATAACCTCAAGTGCATTAATAACACCTAGAAACCTGACAAACGCTTGTCTAAATAAAAAAAAAGTTATTCGGGTCCTTGAGTTCGGCTACCACAAAATCAAAATCCACCCAGGAATTTCATGGAAAGATGGCGGAACACAAGGAACCAACTCCAGTAGAACCAGTGAGCGACGTGGTTCTGGTCTTCGCATTTAACTGAGCAGTTTGCGATGCCGTGGCGGAAGGGCTAAGGTTGTCGGCGTTCAGTGGAAATTTGCGATGTATTTTCTGAGACATTAGCAACGTTAATGTAAACAAATTTTCTTTCACCTCTGCTATTCAAGGACATTGAGATATAAAATTATCTATATTCGTAATGTACGAGTTCCCTACAAATATTGGTTTAAGGAAGCTACAGAAACTACTAAGGCGTAAGCATTCTTACACCACTTCTCGGAACGCGTCAACTCGGGCAGGCTTTTTTTTTTAATCTTTTCTCGTTATCCGCAGGTGGGTGCTGAATTACGTAGAACATTTCGATTTCGTTACTTCATTTCTATTGTTTTCTGTTTTTCATTTTTAAAAGTTTCCTGGGATGGTTGGGATATTTTGCCATAGATTACCAAATTGACAGAATTGGCCATCTATTGCCAAATTGGGTAATTGTCCTATTTTGTTTTTGTTTGCTTCGTTTTTTTTTCTAGAACGATGCGTACATTTACACTTTTATAACGATTAATTTCTCCCGTGAAGGTGCAATTGTGCATTTTTGTAGGAAGAAGGCTGTAAGTCCATTGTTCGCGTGGGGTGCTAGACGAAGAATGCTTTAAAGGGTAATGTAGACAAAACACAAGTTTGGTTCATTCGTAAGAATGCCTCGTTAGAATCATATTGATACCACATTTAACGTAAACTTCGCTCAAATTAGCTACATAATTAGGAAAAAAGGGAATGAACATGCGACCCACTAGCTCATTTCCCGCATCAGAACCTATGATGTCATATGTGACAGCTCTGCGATTGGCTGAGGCCGGCAAAAGCAAACGCAAATTATGAGGGCTAGAAACTTGCCGAACGAGCTATTCGAGCTTGCATTTAGGGAACATTCTTTTTATAGCAGCAAGAATGGTTAGGTTAACAGTGGAAGTTACGAAAGCACACGTAAACATACAAGTACCGATGCGTACAGCTGTTGGTACTGCTCGCACTATGCTGTTTTAGCTGCCCAGCACTGTGGCGCTTTGGGGTTATCTCAGACGACACTGGCCGATTGGCGTAAGCGACAGTGTCTTACGTGACCATATTTGTCGAACGAACACCATGTTACACGAAACGATTATTTTCTACCTTAACAAAAACAAGCCAGGTGCAAATACGGTCAAAAACAAATGCAGAAAACTTCCCGCCGCGGTATTGTGGCGCCATCTAGGTTGGCTAACGGTAAGCAAGGCTCCCCAGCACATATGACATCATTGCATATGTCACGAAAACACACGATTTGCGGGAGAATCAAAATTTTTATTTAAGTTGATACTGAATAAAGCATAGTTTGCTTCCGGACAAGCGCTGGGTACACCACAACACACGAAATGTTTCGATGAAAACAAACTTGTATTTGGTCTGCATGGCCCCTTTAAGCATTCTTCGTCTAGTACACCAACGCGAACAATGCTTACGCACTAAAAGTGGCAAACGTAAGATGAATGTTCACGAAGCTTTTTGCATCTTGCGCCAGTTGGGCAGCGCATTGCTGGTACTCCAGCTCACGAAGGTGAAAACGATGCCTCCCCCCCCCCCCCCCTTTCCTTACTTCAATCCCTACGTCTCTATTCGGCAGGAGGAGCAGGGCGGTGAGAAGCAGTGCTCCAGCGGTTTCAGGGGCCAGGGCGACTCGATCTCACCTCAGTGGATCCTGGGTGACGTATTCCTGGGCCGCTACTTCACCGTGTTCGACCGTGGAAACGACCGCGTGGGCTTCGCAGAGGCGCGCTGATGGCGCGCTTGATGGCGGCGGCATGAACAGTGCTGCCCTCTGTTGCCCCTGCCCGCTCCTCGCCAATAAAACCTTCTTGCCACCGGGGCGTCACTAAACCCCTGTTAGTTCCTCTACACATCTGTTGTCCTTGCGCTGGTTGGCTTCAAAAGATAGAGGCACTGTGGGAAACAGAAAAAGAACTCTTGCACGATGAATTACGCTGGCTCTCTCTAACGATGCCACATTGCGCTAGAAAATAAAGGAATGTGCGGTCGCATATTTGTAGTATTCGGATGTTGGGGGTGCCTTCAGGCGAAAAAGCGCTCAGTGACCTTTTGAAGGGTTTCTTTTACGCACTGACAAGACCTACTGAAAACCACAACCCGATATTCTTCGGCGTACTTGACGTAATGTAAATGGATGTATATACCGTTTGCAGTGGGCCGACACGCTAAGAACGTATCATGAACTGTTGGTGTCTGCAACGTTTTTGTTTCTCCCAAGGGCCAGCCACATTTCTTTTGTTTTTTCCCTGTTATTCTTACTCGTCTCCAAAAGACGTTTTACTTTACTCACCCATTCCTCCCGCATTATGAAGTTTCTACCGTCTTTGAATCATTTCATCTAATTTCAACACTTTCTGTAAGGGTCGACTTTAAACGGCCATGATACTACGCGTTTTGGTTGGAAAAAGGGGAACTGAACAACAGCTGAAGATTTGGCCAGTGATCTCCCTGTGGATAATGAGAATTGCGAAACGCAAAATACTAATGCTTCGGTTGAAGCACTGAGAAATAGAAAATTAAGCGTCTTTATACCTAGTACTACGCAACAGACTCCTTTCTGGTCATGGCCAACCTCTAGATTAAGTAAACATATAAGAATAAAGAAAAAAATGGTTGCGGCTTGGCTCAGCTAACCCTGCATATGCAAAGCAAAAGCCTGGATTAGTCTGGCTGAGTCTTGTTTTCGCTTGGTTAACCATTGATGTAGCTGCATTGCCGACCACGGCTCGAGGTCGTTCGGTCCCGTGCAACGCTCACAGAAGGAGGCCCGGCCTCGCTTATTTTAAGTGCGAATGCACTTTATAAGCGACCCCAAACCTTCCACCGCCGGCGGCGCCGTCCGTCCGCAGTCCTCCTCTCTATGTAAAAAAAAAAAACAGCATCCGGTGCCAGGTTTCGATCCGAGGACTTTGCGGCCGCAGCGCGACGCTCTACCGACTAAGCCACGGACGCGACGCTGATATCAGTGTTAGTAACGCGCCTTATATCTTTAACGCATTCAAACTACGTCAGCGGCGTGCGTTGGGGACTCAGCGGCGTTATAGCGGCTTGATAACTGCGTGGTGTACACGTGATACTACAAACCCGATGGAAGAGATGGAAGAGAAGGCGGCGAGGCGGTGGGCTGCGGGGGCCGAGCGCAAGCGCCGCAAGCGGGCCGACAACCGTGCATTCGCACTTTCACATTCTCCCCCTCGGGGAAATGCGGGGGAATTTTTTTGGCGAACGCGGCGTTCCATTTTCACGGCGAACGCGGCGCAAATGAGTCGCATATGGCGAGACCAACGACCAAGCGGCGCATGCGTGGAAGGGGGCGGTTTTGGTAGGCCGCCGATCAGCTGAGTAGCGGCCGCCGCCGCTAAGTCGCAACACGACCTAAAATGGGGCCTTGTGCGCAGCGCCCACAGCGGGTCCGGTGAATCACGCGATGCGCTGCGAGGGGTGTGTCGCCGGGGGTGTGTCTCCAGTCAAAAGGTTAACTTGCGCATCCTACGCGAAACCACTTGACGGAAGTAGTAGAGCTTTGCTTTAAAAAACAACACATGCGCACTCCTCAGTAAGAAGCCCGTGAGCACACGGCGTTCGGTGTCCACTGAAGGGTGGAAGGTTCGGAAGGCTGGCCATCTTGAATAGTGTGCTAGGGGTTACAAAATGCTTTGGCCCCCCTGGCAAGAGCGGCGCCGATACTAATTGAATACTCGTTTTGTTCGGATTTTTTATAGTTACGCGTATATTTGTAATCCCGATATTTGGTCACCCTTTTAGCTAATAAGTTAGCCCCTTCTTTCCTACGTTTGGGTAAGCCCGCAGATGCGGTGTGTCCCACCTTGAGACAATTTCCACGGACATGGATAAGTGGCCTATATATACAATGAACTGTGCGATATGCGCGAGTGAACGGGCAGTCATGGCGCAACCTATCTAGAATGATAAAAAATGGAATTAATAAGTCCTTTATTAAATGCAGGGATCGAATATTATTATGATTTTCATTCCTTCGTTCACTGTAAAAAAGTTCCGTGGTTTTTACCACTACGCACCAGAATGACTAACTATTGCGTACAAAGCAGGAATTACCTGGCAAAGAAAGAGTAAGGACGTTCACTTTGTCTCAAAAATGTAATCAGCAGTGTGACATCAGGCAGTGTCATGCTTGAGTTTAGAAATGTGACGGCACAGAACGAACTTCTCGACTGAAATACTAGGCTGGTCCTCGTTATTGGCCATCCTCGCCCCGATGATCTCAAGCGTGCAGCAGGGCCACCTAACGGCCCACCTGCCACCTGAAGGCGCTATGGAGAAGTCAGCCCACGGGTGTCTTAATTTAAGAGTGCAAGATGTACGTTAATAAATATCGGCCGAGACTCGCTCACCTAGAGGAACAAGTTCCAGCTTCAGGGCGACGAAACGATAAGCAGGGATACGTCCCTCCTTGCTCAGTACGTGCATTTCATCCTATTCGAAGCAGCATAATGTGTGTCCAATGCATCTTCGACATGAGCTTTGGAAATAAACATACCATTTATTTTATTAGTAAATTTCCCAGGTTACGAGGGGTGCTACGTAATGCGATGGCGTTGCGAGTGTAGCAAATTCAGCGATATTTCAACTAGCCTTTTGTGAAAACAGTATCATTGTCAGCGGGCACATATAACCGCGGCAAGGAACAAGATTCCAGGAATCGTACAAATAGAGATGAGGGACAAGAATCGGCTAGCCCTTGCAGGCCACAAAAACGTCAAGAGGAGCGCCGCAACTGACACAAACGTCTGACGGAAGACAGTGCTTGCTGAGAAGCTAAGCATTCATGGAGGACGAGCTATAGGCGCTGAAAAGTGCCACGGCAGTTAGATGCAAGGCGAACTCGAGGAACGCGGCATGGGGTTAATTAAGGTAACTGCCGCGTGGAATGTGCGCCATAAAGTAACGTGGACAATTAGACTGGTCGCTCAGAAGCCTTCGTCCTGGTCCGGGTTTCGGAGGCACTTGTCGTGGCGGTTCATAGGCGCCCCGCGTTTGCAGCCGAAAGCCTCGGCAAACTGGGGCAGGTTGCGCATGGCTGCATTGACGCGGGGGTGGCCGCCGAAGCGCCGCTCGCCGCAGGCGTTGACCGCGTACAGCACGAAGAACAGCTGCACGGCGCTCAGGTGCTCGGCTCCCTCCAGCCGGTGGTCTTTCACGAGTCTGCGGCGACGCACAGGCACGTTGCGAATGCACAGGCGGGTTTCACTGGAGTTTCCATATAGACGACGTTTATTGAGGTTGATGACAGTGCAATTATTTGATCTAGGAGGAGGAATGATCCGAAAGTAGAGTTAAAATTTTACGTAGCCATATCGAAAACATGGGACTATGACCGCACCCTGACGCTGTTGGGAATCGCCCGACGTTTCAAACTTGGCGAGCTCGAGTTTTTCAGCTTCTGTTGACATTGATAATCTCTTGCAATAAAAATAACGCTTTAAAGTGTGTTTTATGCTACAATAAAATTTTGCGTTTCGGCCCTCTGTCCTTCAATGTACCTTAGATATGAATTTCGTTCGCTTTAAATGCTGTACACCACAGCATTTTTATCCATAAATATTGATGTGAAAATTTCAGCGTTACTTTTTGAATATTGTGACAACATACATTGGGCGCCTAAATTTAAATTTCAGGTGGGCCATTACTAGATATTTATCTAAGCTTCGCGCACCAAAACATTGCGTTGGAATCAGTTCACTGGTTAACAGAAACTTGGATTTATTGTTGTTATGTATTTTCTTCAAGAAGGGAGAACTAAACGTTCTTTATGTCTGTGTTTACTTACTTGCTTTTCATACTCGTATGACGTAATTGGAATTGTTTGTGGTTAATATCAATCTATTACAGATGGTACAGGAGATCGCTATCTTTAAAAAGTACTCAACAGCATGAGGCCAGGTATAGAGGCTGATTATTATTTTCAGGGCCGTGATGGTTTGGCGGTCGATTCAAATACTCAAGCACCACTAACTTTGTTTAATTCACGCGTAAGATTAACCCCAAGAAAAACATTTTCAACAAATTTCACTGATGGCACAAATATCAAGACGGCCTTAATATTATGCCTTGTGATGAGGTTAGCGTTCCGCGATAACTGCTGGTGCAGCAAATAATTATACAAAACAATTTCCGATCCCCTTTTCTCCCTGGAGGTAGATGAACAACGAAGCTTTCAGCACACGGCATAGTGCTATGCAAAATTTAAGTGAAATCTATGAGCAAATTTTATTTTTCCACCCTTAAGAGAGATACATACAATCACACACTTTTATTTTGATTCTACTGACCTTGAGAATGGTGCTCTTGATAACTAATCTACTCAAAATGCCTATGTAAGTGATGAGACGCATAAGCTTGAGTTAGGAGTCATGCTTAGTAAAAGTGGTCCCCATTATTAACCACTGTACTCAAGATGCATATCGAAGTGATGAGGCGTATAAGCTTGAGGTGTAAGTCATGTTTTGAATGACTTGCGACTTTGGCGGCCGCCGCGTCCTAATAGCACAGACACCGGGACGTTCCGTCTTCAAACGTCCCGAGCTGTAGAGCGCCATGCGCATCAAAGACACGTGGAACCCCGGGAGTTTTCGTTCGTGGACAAACACTTATTATTTACCATAAAAGATTCATCTTATTACAAGTGGTATTATGGAGGGGCGGTACGCATCATAAGATGCCCGACTGAGAGCGAGTGTTACAGCCTATTTCACTTTAAGAAATCGTCCAGGGAGGGCTTCACCAGAACGCTCCAGAACGGCCAATCAGCGTGACCAAATGTGTGCAGTTGACGAACGACGAGGCCAAGCATGCAAGCATCCCATTTCATTGATGTGCGCTGGGATAACAGCGCAATTAAGGCATGAAGTCGGGCTGTTTTCTTTGCGCAAATTCTATTTTTTTCTCTAATCGCGTGCTCGACCTCGTCAATCGTCAACTTCGCACATTTGGTCATGCTGATTGGCCGTTCTGGAGCGTTCTTCTGAAGCCCTTCTTCGACAATTTCTTAGAGTGTGCTTCATAGTCATCAAGTTGTCTTATACATGCGTCGATCGAATGACCATCAGTACTAATACTGAAATATGAGAAGTTGGCCTTTTTAATGTACTCTGCTTTTCTTGCATCATTTTTACTGATTTGCTCGTGCCCTTTCCACGTACAAAGCGCATATGGTGTTATAGGATTCCGAATATTGGCAAGAATAACAGCGCGCGTCATTTTGTTGTTTCTTCTTTCCCCCGTCAAATGGTCTAGCTGTTACACCCTCTAAGACAATCCTGCGGTTCAGTTTCACCGCAATGCACGTGACTGGCAAATTCATGCCTCCAACAATGCAAATTCGATGAAGGGTTGGGCGAGTTGGTAATAATGCATCTCAAAAAAAAATTAAAATAGAAAACAAACTGCGCGCAAATAGCGTTGTCCTCGTGTGTTCCTGTCCCCGTTAATTTGCGCGCAGTATTTTTTTTTTTTTTTTTTGAAATGCAAATTCGGCGAATGACAGCAACGTGTATGGTTCAAAACGGTGATCTGCGCAGTGGAACTGCGCAGCGAAGAACGTCATTCTTACTTGCATTGCGTGATGCCAAAGCGCATACCGGACTTTGGGGTCAAAGCAGCACGCTCGTCATTCGCCGAAATTTCTTCGTTCGCTGCATGGATTGGTCGATCGATTACATTGTGGTGAAATTGACCCACGGGGTTCTCCTAGAGTGTACAATGTTGCGGAAGATGATAGCGCGTCTGTTGTTTGCAGCGTACCCCTCCTCACTCGCTTCCGTAGCGCATGCATCGACACAGCCTGGAGCTGAGCATGGTGACGGAAGGCGAAGCCTCCTTCTGGATAAGGTGCATTTACAGCACGGCACACACAGAATGTTAAAAAAGAATGTTTTTGCTGCCGTGCGACCATATTGCGGGAATTAAAGAAATCTGAAGTAAAATGTGCATTTACAAACCTTAGGGCCTCTTTGCGAAACACTTTCAGAGACCAGTGCAGCCCGTACAGGTCGGCTGCCGATATTCCAGACGTTGCGTCCATTCGCCTGAGACAAGCGGTCACCATGTCAAAACTGGTGACGAGCTCATCAGCGGAACCTGGATACGCTCGCGCCAACTCGACTGCCTGCAGGTTGATTGAACTTGTGTTGGGTAATAACCGCCGGTAATTCAGCACGCAAGTCACGCTGTCACGACGCGGGCGGTGCTCCCTCATAGCGCGCAATGTCGCTTTCTGTCGCTGTTTCTTTATTTCTGTTTTACCGGTAACAGCTTGTCTTGTATGCTCCTGAATTTTCTGAAAAAGGTTTTGCCTAATGATTGGTTATGAGATGCTTTAGTGTGGAACTTTAGTGTGGAACTGGGATCTTCAAGGATGTGGTGTAATATATTCGCGTCCTGAGCATTACAATACCAGGGCCGCCCATACCAATGAATCATTCAGTAATGAAAATAGCATTGGCACCCGGTTCTTCCTAGCGGGGAACAAATCCATTCACCGTAAGCTCTGCAGTCTGCGCACGAGTGCCGTTCTCCAGGGCTTAAAGTGCTCACACAGTGTGTTGTGTACTATAATGTGTAATATGGAGCAATAAAATGTTGCAATAAGATAGTACAATAAGGAGTCCTGAATGGGGCTGGCCTGCGTACGTATAAATGCGGAGGACTTTTACCACCATCCACAAATTTTCAGTTATTGTAACACCACAATGCAGTTATTGTAACACCACAGTTTCATAACAGTAGTTTCGTTCTGTTAATTTACGGAACGGGGCATGGAAGTTTTTGTTTTATTGCGACAAGGTATTTTTCTTTTAAAGGGGCACTGACACAAAATTTTGAAGGCGAGATAACTGTGATGTATATGTGTAAACACATATACATCATCTGAAAAATATCAGCGGCGAATACAGCCTAGAACATATTTAAAATCAATTTTAAAGTGTGCGACTCGCAACCGAGCAGCCAGCAGAGGACCACGCCCAATCGACATCCCGCGGATATTTTGTAAATAAACAACATCCAAACACGTCACAAGTTTGTATTTGCCGCTTCCGCACTGCCGGCGTTTTTCGCCGGCTCGCCCGGCTCGCCGCTCCAATCGGAGGGCCGGAGGGCGGAGCTTCTACTCTCGAGAACGAACGACCCGATCGTTGGAAGCGGAGGCGCTGTGATTTCGTCAGCTCATCGGGCAGCTGGCCGCGACCAAAGTTCTACAGCGATTCCAGGCACTCTGCTTCTATTACTTTTTTATTTACATTGGACGCGAAAACGCGCCGAAGACACGAAAAGCCCACTGAGCGAGCCGCACGGTTGCTGTGCAGGCGGCGGCCACGGCCGCGAAGTGGCCCAGGCCGGCGCAGGCAGCTCGAGTGATAGCTTGTTACCGGTGCACGAAATTGTGCCCAAGTCCCAACCGGCAGCTTATATGCGAAAGGAGTTAATGATGCGATGGCGGGTTGCATCAAAAACTGTCATCTGCACCGCTTACGAGAGCGGCAATCGAATATCCACCGCAATGCTAAGCCGAACACATCTGTAGGCGGACCTGTAGGCAGACCGGCCGGATGCTCCCAGCGCGCGTCTTGCCACGCACCGTCTCGAGCGTCGCGAGTCGTTCTTTAGCCGCGGTAGCACTTGCGCTCGCAGCGCCTGCGTCACATCCACGGTCGCTTTTTAATTAAGCGGCTCACGGGATCAGTACGTCGGGGCATTCGCAGAAACTGCCGGCGATGCGGATTCGACAGTGCTATGGCAGCTCTGCTCTGTGATATCCCTCGGACAGTCACGTGGGCAGCTTTGTCCACACAAAATCCATCGATTTGCGGCACCCGCTAAAACCGAAACTGGGACTGGCCGCATTGAAAATGCGTCTAATTAAACAACCGTCGCACGCTGAACCAAATGAGGTTTCTACAGGTGATAAGTAGGTCACTAGCTACTTATCGCAACAAAAAAAACCAGATGCACATTTTTTGTGTCAGTGCCCCTTTAAAGCTAAGCTTTTTACGTCACACTGATGGCGTTCGTGCGCAGGAAAGCGCACTCTATCGGTCGGTGATGAGGATCGTGGGTGAAGTGAAGAATAAAACGCTTCCCGTGGTCGACACAGAACCTGGGTTCCTCGCGTTATGAGACCGACGTCTAGTCTGCACCATTCCGACACGGTAGAAGCAGTTTGAATTCAGAGAGGGGTGCATGGACGTGCAAAATCAGATAGAAAAAGAATCATGTACCCCTACGCCTAACGACGCCGACTGATGAACGCCAAGTTTTCCTCGTGCGAAATCAAGTGCCGAAGGGCCAAGGTCAAAACCGCTGCGATCAAGATTCCATACTGCGTGCGGGTCAGAGTCAAAGCTAAACAAGTCAAAGTCCAAACTCTTCGCGTTCAACCATCGTCGTCGTTAGACGGAGGAGTGCATGATTGTAGATTGGTGCCAAATGATAGACCACCAGAAGACGTTATATTTCAGCGAAATTTGAGGGTGAATGAGCAGATGCGTTTTGCAACATATTTTTTTTGTGGCACTTGTACATCCTGTATCCCATCTTCCCCGTTGTCGTCTGCGCCAGCCTTCCTTAATTGTAATTTCGTAGCCCCGTGCGATTCACGGCATTGTTTCATTGCAAACAACGAAAGCGATCTAGTACTGTCCCCATCGTGCAAAGAAAAAATATCTTGCTCCAATTCAAAATTTCCAATGCCTCGGGAATTTGAGCGTACAGAGCGCGAAATGTCTGCGACAGTGGAGCGCAGAACGCGCACCTGGGTGTGCAGCAGGCTGAGAAGCCGGGGCCCTAGTCGCGGCAGCAGGAAGGCCCTGAGTGTGTCGTCTCCCGGGTGCAGCGCCGGGTTGATGAAGGCCGCGGCAGGAACCCAGATCTGCCGGCCATTTTGCTCCAGGCGGGGCTCGAGCGCGAGCAGGCCCGGGCCCTGAGTAGGGGACAGGTGGCTGCGTTGACCACGTGGCCTCTGATTGCGCAACTCCTCTCGGAGGCTGAGAAGCCGCTGTGTACGCTCCCCTGGCGGAAGCCGTTTCAGATCACGCTGTTCGGGCTGTCCACACGCTATAGCTGCTGTAGCTCCGGGGAAGAACCTGGGATTCGCTGCTTAAGCGCGCCGAAGCTCCACCTCGGCTGTAGGGCCCGCCGAAGTGGGGCGCACCAAATGATCTTAGACTGCAGCGGCCACATCGGCAGCATTCAATAGAGCCAGAATGGAGGATCAGTTAGTTAAAAACAAACAAAAATTAAACGTCCTGTGGGAACAAAGCGCTATTCATATCTAACGGTAGATTACGTCAGTCAGAAATACCCCCTACGAAATGTAGATTACGGCCCTTCGTCTCGTCAAGAATAGCGTCGCCCGCTCTCTTTGTTCGAATAATAGCCGTCAAACGACGCAGAAAAAACGACAGGCAAAAACGTTTGGTTTCAGTCCAGAACGAAAACGTTTTATTGCGCTTTCATTATGTTTTTGTTCTGGTCAGGAATATCTGTCTTTCTTTTTCAGGTATTCGTTTTTGTTCCGTTCCGATTCACTGGTACATGTGGACACGCATACCGGAGCCTCGCCATGCATGGCATAGAGGCGCCGAAGATTCCCTTAAAAGCCTTTGCGGCTCGGAAAAGGTGACCAACAATACCCGGGTGCGGCGTTTTATTCGCGAGACAACCATTTCGGGATTGCAACCAAAATTAAAGTTCCGGAATATTTTTTGGGTACTAAATTTCGCGAGACACAATGCGTAAGAAACGAAAATCACCCGAGCAGGCACCCTCTAGTTTTGTCTTGGTGTGCATGCATTGGGGATACTTCATCAAATGCTTTCTTAGGGGCTGAAGGGCCCTTTGAAATCCCGAACTAATTAATATGCCTTCGTGTGCTCAAAAAGTGACGGGGAGAAATTCTCAGTGAATACAAAACTCTACGGGCTGGTTATGAAATGTGAAGAAACAATACAAAGTAGCTTATTTAGTCAGGAGTGCTACCCTGATACTGCCAATTACTGTCCTTTCTAAGAGTAGGATTTCCTGCATCATACATATTTTGCATTTCAATAGAGCTAACACGGCACTGTTAAACCGGACAAGACAAGAATTTTCTTAGCGTTGGCCCTCGCAGAAGTAGTAGTGGTGTCACACTTAATTTGCTAGCATGCACGCACACACGCACACACACATAATATATATATATATATATATATATATATATATATATATATATATATATATATATATATATATATATATATATATATAAGACAGAAATAAGAATTGGCAGTCAAGAAGACCTCGGAAAGGAAAGGGGAGGATGTAGTAGCTCAAGATAAAGAATTTGGAAAATAAGAAAGTGGAGAAAAAATGCCCACCAGGTGGGATCCGAACCCACGACCTCCAGAATACCGGTCTGGTGCGATAACCACTACGCTACCGGCGGGGCTACTTTAGCCTCCACTTTCTGGGGTATTTATGTTCAGGTGTTTTTTGTTTCCTGCGCTTGGGGGTGGTAGCCAGCGCCACTCGGACTACTCGGGGTGAAGGAGACCTTCTTTTTAACCCCCGGGCCGTGACTCGAGCGTCTACGACATGTCGAGAGTGGTCGATTAGCGTTGAACCCTCTTAAGCTCCCTATGGCACCAAGACTGCCAGAACAGAGGCCCTCGCTATGCAAGTAGCGAATCAGAATAGGAAATGAGGGGCTCGTCGAAAATAAGACAGAAATAAGAATTGGCAGTCAACAAGACCTCGGAAAGCAAAGGGGAGGATGTAGTAGATCAAGATAAAGAATTTGGAAAATAAGAAAGTGGAGAAAAAATGCCCGCCAGGTGGGATCCGAACCCATGACCTCCAGAATGCTCCCTACGATATATATATATATATATATATATATTGGCAGTCAAGAAAACCTCGGAAAGCAAAGGGGAGGATCTGGTAGGTCATTCAAACAGATAAAGAATTTGGAAAGACAAAGAAAGTGGAGAAAAAATGCCCGCCGGGTGGGATCAGTCTGTCCAATATATTTTCAGTCTGTCATTATTTTCAGTCTGTCCAATATATTGCGCACCACAAGCACCACATTCTAGGAGGTAAACTATATTTTCAGTGTCACAATTAAAGCTGCCCCTGATCTGCATAGAAAAGTCAGGTTCCCTGCTCTGAGCGCTTGTTGTTGGTGTCATCATCTGACTTTTTGATGCAGATCAGGGGCAGCTTTAATTGTGACACTGCAAATATAGTTTACCTCCTAGAATGTGGTGCTTGTGGTGCGCAATATATTGGACAGACTGAACATTCTTTTAGAACTCGCATCAATATTCACAGATCCGATGCAAAAACAAAACCTTATCTCCCCCTTTCAAAACATATCAACTCTTTGAAACACCCGTTCGACCAATTTAAGGCCACAGTGCTCCAATCAGGATTTAAAACCCATTTCGTCAGGGAAGCCTGCGAATCTAGCTAGCTCACAAGAGGTATTAATGAGTCTCCGGGAAGGCTGTCGTGCCTTCAAACCTAGACCTTGTAGCGGCACGTATCGCATGTTACCACTTCTCAAGCGTTGGATGGTTCATCGTTGTCAGCAGGTTACTTTTCCGTATGCTTTAATGCTTCTCATGCACGAAATCTTGCTGTATCCCATCATTACACTTTCCAAGCACTATTTGGTCTAGTGTTGTGAATAAGTTATTGCTTCATTGCTCTTTTGCCCGAAATGTCACTTTGGGTGTAGGAAAAAATGGTCCCGGAAAAAAAGGTCCCGGAAAAAATGGTCCTGGAAAAAATGGTCCCGGAAGAAATGGTCCCGGAAAAAATGGTCCCAAATCCAAGGTAGGAAAAAAGGGTCCCGGAAAATTGGTCCCGAAGCCAAGGCAGGAAAAGTAGTCTTGGTCGAGTAAATCCGGTTAATCGCACCAAGAGCGTTTGTTTCACCGAAATTCAGGTTGGGTTGTTTTCATGGCCTCTCCCATATTTATTTTCTAATTTGCCGTTACGCTAGCTTAATCCACAGATGTTTCGCATTGATGACGTCTCAACCACATATAGCATGCATAAATCTCAGCACATCTCTGTTTTGAACCCGCACGCTGTGAGGAGGGTAAACCGTTTCCACACAACCTCGACAGGTGAAGGTACCGACACGAAAAACAGGATCCTGGTGATGTGTAGTGAAAGGAAGGAGCGTC
Source organism: Haemaphysalis longicornis (assembly GCF_048455015.1). NCBI lineage: Eukaryota > Metazoa > Arthropoda > Arachnida > Ixodida > Ixodidae > Haemaphysalis > Haemaphysalis longicornis. The sequence continues at coordinate 376,229,509 of NW_027526203.1, read as the reverse complement.
AGAGGGGGCTGCCCAGCGGGCTAATCAGGAGTGGATGGGGGCGACCGTTAAGTTCGTATGAAATTTCAAGGCATATCATCAGAAAATTTCGCCTTCACATTCTCAGAGAGTTGTAAGCACCCCCTGCAATTTTTTACATGTTTTTTTTTCTTTCCTTTTTTTTCACTCTTTGTTGCTATTTGTTTCTCTTGAATGCTTTTTTCCTTTGTTTATTCATGCTTTGAAGTTAAAAATCGTATATTTTAATTGTATTTACATTTATATTTCGGTGGCCTGACATTTCGGTGCATGGACATGTCGGTGCACGGATATTTACGTGCACGCACATTTCAGTGAACGGACTTTTCAGCGCACGGACGTTTCCGTGCACGATGTTTCGGTGCGATCATTTCGGTGCACGATATGTCCCAGACATTAACTTAAATCTTTAGCTTTAATATTTTAATTTCGATATGCCTTTACGATCGAGAGTTGGGTTTGGGCCGTACTGCGCAGAAACGAAGGCTAAACCAAGGCGGAGCATCAGCGCGTAAATCCCGATTTCAATTTACACCGATTCTGATGAAACCTCGCAGCGTAGATCTTTAATGACCTTCCAGACACTGAGATAGCTGTGTCTGACTAAGCTTCTAAACCGGCTGTTCCAGGCCTCGCAGTTGTTTGGGCGGCTTTAATCCAATTACTTGCACTAAATTTTTAATTGGTACTCAGCCCTACCATCCATCTATACATCCATCCATCTGTACGTACATCGCCCCCCCATCCATCCAGATTTTAGCCTCCACAGGAGTTAATTTCTGCCCCTTGTAGGAATATTAAAGCATTCCATCTCTTTTTTAACCCTTTAGCTAAAACGCAAACGCACAAAAGCAAAGCCGCAAAAAAGTTCAGATCTGACTAACTTGAAGGGAAACACGTCGACTGGAGCATGGGACCATTTTTCCGGGACCATTTTCTCCGGGACCATTTTTTCCGTTTCCGGTCACTTTGTAAGCTATTTTTGTTCACTGCTATGGTTCCCCATGTCCTACGATTTGTACGCGTGCATTCTTTGTTTGTTCTTTCGTTTGTCAGTTTGTTTAAAGAATGCTGTGTGCGAATTCATACTGCCATTGATGACTAGCTACGAAGTGTCATTTTTTTCCTAGATCACTGGAGATTTGTTCTCGTACGTGCGTCACATCTTTGTTTTACTTTTTTCATAATGTGCAAGCCCTTGTTACTTGCAAAAATATCAAATGTAAGCTAACAATTTGTTGTATCTATCCATTTCATGTCATGAGCCGGGGGCTCGTTCAACTGTTTTTTTCTGTGTGCTGTTTCTTTGTTTATTTCCTGCCTTGTGTGTCATTTCTCAAGACACTCGCACAACCTGCGCTCTTCTTGGGTGGCTCCCGCACACCTCTGTCGGCGTCGGCGCCCATCGAGGGGTCGTCATTGTCCGCCTTTTGCCCGGGACGCGGGCCGCGTACAAGCCATTTGGGGCTATTATCTGGCCTCCTCGGGAAGCGGCGGCATTTTCCTTTGAGGACGCGGCCCCCTCGCTAATCCGCCCGCCTGGGTTCTTGAACTTGAACGTCGCCTTCTGCCATTTTGCGTTCCCCAGTGTCTGGATGACTAATTGTCGATTCTACGCTTCCGCCTTTTGTGACAGGTTGTTTCCGCTCCTTTGGAGTGAGATGCCCAGTACCCCTTCCTTCTTTGTTTACTTTGCTTAATATTGCTGTGCGTGGGTGGGCGGTGGCTGAAGGAAACACGATTCCTAAGTGCCTCGCTTTTGCGTTTCGCCGCGTTGTATATTGACATGGATTACCTGCGCGCCCAGTCGTGCAGTACGTTTCTTTCCACTTGTTTCTTGCTGTATTTCCTTCTTGTACACTTTTGAAATCATGTGTCCACGTGCTCACAGCGCTCCCTACGAGCCTACATATACCCTGTATTCGACCCTTGTACTTCACTTGAAAAAGGCTGGATCCCAGCCGAAACGTCGTATTAAATATTGTTATGTTTTTCGTGGTGACTCTAATTTAATATACTATTCAGCTGCCAAGCCCTGTACTGTTTATATATATATATATATATATATATATATATATATATATATATATATATATATATATATATATATATATTGGCAGTCAAGAAAACCTCGGAAAGCAAAGGGGAGGATCTGGTATGGTAGGTCATTCAAACAGATAAAAAATATTTGGAAAGACAGACAGAAAGTGGAGAAAAAATGCCCGCCGGGTGGGATCCGAACCCACGACCTCCTTGTTTTTCGCGTGTTTTTCTTTCTTTCTTCTGTATATTAAAAAAAATGTTTACTTCATTAACCGTAGTGAAAAAGAAAAGAGCCTAAGCACACCCCTATGCCTCCTTTGGCGTTGTAGACTACTGACCTATCTTTCTGTATTTCCTCAACGAGCCCCTCATTTCCTTACTATATTATTCTGCGAAAGCCTAGCGAGGGTCTCGGTTCTGGCAGCCTTGATGCCTAGGTAGCATAAGAGGGCTTCACGCCAGTTACCCGCTCATGACAGGCTGTAGACGTTTGAGTCACGCCCCGGGGGTTGAAAAGAAAGTCCCCTTCTCCCCGTGTAGTCAGAGTGGCGCTGGCTACCACCCTCAAGCGTCAGATACACTGCTAGTTAATATAAATAGCCCAGAAAGTGAAGGAGAACACAGTCGCCCAGATAGCCGAATTGGTAAGGCATTCGACATGTAATCGAAAGGCGTGGGTTCGGTCCCCACTCTGGGCGCGTGTTTTTCTTTCTTTCTTCTGTATATTAAAAAAAATGTTTACTTCATTAACCGTAGTGAAAAAGAAAAGAGCCTAAGCACACCCCTATGCCTCCTTTGGCGTTGTAGACTGCTGACCTATCTTTCTGTATATATACATATATATATACAGGGTGTCCCAGCTATCATGCACCAAGATTTAAAAAAACAGCAATGGTGTTACACGAACAAAAACTAGTGCGTAATGCTTGCAGTACTGTGGAGAAGCGGATAGTAATTTTTTCGTTAATGAGACTTAACTAATTAATTGTAATTAATTATCTAACTCCAGAAGTACTCTCCTAAACACTGAAGTGCCAATGAGGCACTTGTAGGTACCCACGAGGGGCATCTAACTACGGTATTTTCAGCGACGAACTAATTGCGTACTCATTTATTCTGACTGATAAAGAAAACCCGCGAAATATGAAAAATACCACCCTGTATATATATATATATATATATATATATATATATATATATATATATATATATATATATATATATATATATATATATATATATATATATATATATATATATATATATAATTTCCGTTTCTAGGTCACGTTGGAAGAACAAATACTCGCGTTTCTACACTAGTAATACTTTACTTAGTATTCTCATATTCTCTCAGAACCTGTTTATTACGTATTGTAGGCGGTTTGCGAAAGTACGCGCCGCAGTAAGGCTGTCACGAAAATCAAGTTGCTTATGTAAGGCAACCAGTTTGGGGCAAGCCCCGCGAAAGATTTTGCGCACGAAGGCGTTGACATCCACCTGAAATGCAGCCGTACTGCTACAAAAGAACACGATACAGTTTTCTGAGGAACTTCGCAGTTTAAGAAAATGTGGCCTGGCCCGGTATCATGATTTATTCATGATCATCATAATCATGCCGGACCAGGACAAATTTTTCAACTGCGAAGATTCTGTGATGTGGAAACGACAGCGAAATGCTTCGCTTGAAAGCGGCAAGTTGGGTAGCATTTCGGCTGGCGTACCCGCAAATTTTCCCGCCATTTTTTCGAGGGCTACCATGGTTGCCAGACCAGGACTGCCCTCTTTTGATTAGCTCGCATTATCCGTAAAGGCCGCGGATCTGTCAGCCCGCTCTGGTTACAAACCCCTGCGTGCTCGCCGCGCGGGCTCGGGCTCGAGCCCGGGTTTTTTTTTTTTTTTCGCTTCGTCCCCGCGGGAGGTACTACAAACGTATGGGGCCCGTAAAGGCAGTCCGTAAAGGGGAGGGCAGTCCTGGTCTGGCAACCATGGGGACGAAGCGAAAAAAAAAACAGACTCGAGCCCGAGCCCACGGCGCGAGCGAGCAGGGTTTTGTAACCAAAGCGGGCTGACAGATCCGCGGCCTTTACGAGCCCCATACGTTTGTAATACCTCCCGTGGGGACGAAGCGAAAAAAAAAAAACCCCGGGCTCGAGCCCGAGCCCGCGCGGCGAGCGCGCAGGGGTCTGTAACCAGAGCGTGCTGACAGATCCGCGGCCTTTACGGATAATGCGAGCTAATCAAAAGAGGACAGTCCTGGTCTGGAAACCATGGTAGCCCCGCGAAAAAATGGCGGGAAAATTTGCGGGTACGCCAGCCGAAATGCTACCACAGTCATTTTGCTTTTTTTTTTATTGGTCACTCAAATTTGGTCACGTGACCTTCAGGCTTACCGCACGCAATGGGGACGGATGAAGCCTCTTGGGTTCTCTGTAATAGAGAGGCATGTACTACCTAGCTCCTTGTGGGGCTGTTACACCATACCAGAGTAAAGCATTGAAGCACTCTGACCATACCAATAACTAAGATTTTATTTATACCCGCAAAAACCGGATATGAAACGTCCTTTTTTTTTGCGCTCCTACCTCTCACTCCAAAGCAGTCAAAATTATAATTTTCTTCGCTACTAAAGGGTTTTAAACAGCACCTTGTGCGAACAGGTGGTTGCTCCACCAAGAAAGAAAGGAACGCGTCTAGTTACAATGGCGGTCCCATGACGGCACGTGACTGCAGCGATAGATTTTCGTCTAGTATATTGTTGGGAGGTGAGGATGAGGTAGAGAAAAATGTATTTACAGTATTTACACTATATACAGGAGGAAAGGGTGGGCTGCCGCTAACATTCAGAATTTGCCACAAGAAACCTCGTCTTCTTCTACCAACACCCGCCGCTGAACGTCCTGTTTTTTTATTGTGCAGCAATCCCTCATAAATACATCGTTCGTCGTCTACTAGTTTGCCCCGTGGCAATATAATAATATGAGTCTATGCCGTCAAACACGATGAAATGCCGAAAATGCGTCAGCACACACAGGCACACTGTTTTCGAAGCCGAGAATAAAGCCCTTAGATGTAAAAACTAATCGAACACATCTCATGGGTGAGCACACCGGCAGATAAATTCCAGAAGCCCCCGATAGGTATAATTCGCCTGTCCATGCAACCAAGGAAATATTTATTGTAGTGGACATAAATACACTTGCATATTACTAAACAGGTTAAACCCTAGGACTCAAGAATGGGTTGAGAAAAGGTTCCCGCCATAAATGAGATATGAACACTCTCTTTGAGCGTTTGCAAACCAAAGACGAGACGCTTTTCGTTTTAACAATAGGTATCAGGACTTCATCAGGGATAAGAGGGGTAATGTCAGGATATATGACAGTTGAAAGGAATGAAAAGGTTGTGGCAACTTAAATAATTAAATAATTAATTAATTACTAGCTAGGACTAAACAACAACCAACTAACAAACTAACTGACTAAACAACAAACAACCTATTAAAACTAAACAAATAAGGAGGAGGAAAAACTTTAATGTACAGGACAGAGTTAAAGGGAGGAAGAGGCGGTTAAGCCTCTCTAGCGTGGGTGCTGTTCCTCAGTCCGTGATCCCATTGGTCGAGGCCGCCGCCCGTGCCCGCTGGACGAGAGCCCGCTGAGACTACATGTCCGAGCGGCCGAACAGGGCCACCTCCAAGCCCTCCCTCGTTGGCTTCACTTGGGCTTTTAACCCTGGATAACATTGACAGGCCCATACCATATGATATGTATCTGCCCACTGGCCGCAACAGTTACACGAACCCGAGAAGGGCGGGTTGATGAGTTTGAGCATTGCGGGGCTGTAGAATGCTTCCGTCTGCAGCTTGCGAAGATGGCGCTCCTCAGTTCTATCCACGCCCTTGGCGGGCACCGGGAACGCCTGCCTACCGAGGCGCAGGTGTGTTTCGACCTCAGAGAATGTGGTTAGCGGGTAAGGTACGGGCGTACGGTCAGAGCCTGGGAAGTCAGAGGAACTCCGGGGGAGAGACGCTCGGGCGGCTGTGTGCGCTGCCTCGTTCCCCTCTACTGCCTGGTGGCCAGGTACCCATACAAGTTGTTTTGGGTTGTCAGATATTTCTGGATTAGAATTTGTGAGAATTTTTCTAGCTAGGAGTGCTACCCGACCCCTGATGAAATTTCGGCAAGCTTGTTGTGAGTCAGACATTACGTGCGTTGCTGCAGAATGAGTGGCGGCAAGTGCTATAACCGTCTCTTCAGCAAACTGAATTTTACTAGTTTTCACCGATAGTCCATCCACCTGTGTTCCCGCGTGCAGGACCGCAACCGTACAGATGCCCTTCGGTGTGGGTCCCGCTGCGTCTACATAATACACGCATTTACGGGTGCCATATTGTTTTGTTATGGCTGCTGCCCGGGCTTGTCTTCTTCCTAAGTTTCGTTCAGAATGCATATTACGGGACAGGGGTTTAATGATTAGTTTACGGCGCCAGGCGGGAGGGATGCCCGCTCTGTCTTTAGTGGTAGAGGGTAGAGCGACGCGGAGATCCTCAAGGACCTGCCTGCCAGTGGTTGTCATTGACAGTCGCATGATTTGACTCGTGTACTGAGCCTCTATGAGCTCAGTGATCGTATTGTGCATCCCGAGCTGTGTTAAACGTTTGGTGGGCGTTTTAGAAGGGAGTCCAATGGCTCTCTTAACAACTGTCCTGATCATAATGTCAAGTTTAAGATCGCACGGTCGTAGCTTGAGATAGGGCACTGCATATGTTATGCGGCTGATGACGAAGGCCTATACTAGGCGGAGCGTCTCGCATTCCTGGAGACCCCCGTGTTTGCCTGATACTCGACCGATCATGCGGCTGATTTGTTCACACGTGGATTTAGTTAAGGGCAACGGCGTTATTGCCTTTGTGATTAATTTTCAGGGCCAGCACGCTGATAGTCTCCACTTCAGATATCCGAGTGCCGCCCAAAGTAATGTGAATTTTAGGTACTTCTGTTTTGTCCCGGGGGATGTGAAGGAACTCGGATTTCGCCGGCGCACATTTGAGGCCGCATTCCTCAGCGTACGTGTGCACTAAGGTAGCCGCTACCTGGAGGGTTTCCTCGATTTCTCCGGCGCTTCCGCTTGTCGCCCACAAAGTAATATTGGCCGTGTATATAAATACGGCTGCGGGCGGCGCCCGCATTACGGTCGCTCTGCTAGCGAAAAAATCTATTCAGGAGGTTACAGACCTCATTCACGCTATCTCGAATGGCACCCCAATTCCGGACGAATAGAAAACATCAATCGTGCACTTCATTCCCAAACCTGGTAAAGAGATAAACACGCACAACTTACGGCCTACATCTCTAACTTCGTGTGTTGGAAAACTCATGGAAAAGATGGTCTGCACGCTTCGCTCTGCTTACATCGAAGAACAGGGTCTCTTCTCGCCAACCATGTTTGGTTTCCAAGCACACCTGTCAACCCAAGACGTTCTCCTCCAGCTTAAACGGGAGGTGATCGACCCCCCTTACGGAGAATATGGGGGCAGGTCATCCTGACACTAGACTTGATAGGTGCATTCGACAACGTAAAACAGCAAAATTCTTAGTAACCTAAATTCCACGAATTGTGGGCACAAAACCTTTCGTTATATTCAGGATTTTCTTCAGGAAAAAAAGGCACCTATAAAAATCTATGACACAAATTATGGGCCCGTACAGTTTGAAACTCGTGGCACACCTCAAGGGGCGGTACTTTCCCGCCTTCTGTTCAACGTGGCCATGATGAAACTTCCTGAGAGACTCAAAATGGTAGACGGGGTCCGCCACGCTAAACAAATAAACAAATACATTGGCCACCTGAATGACTTACGAACAAATGGTCTGGTGATGAACCAACACACTGACTGACTGACTGACGGCTGGCTAGCCCATTCACTCACTCTCTCATACCTACTCACTCACTCTCTCATACTCACTCACTCACTCACTCACTCACTCACTCACTCACTCACTCACTCACTCACTCACTCACTCACTCACTCACTCACTCACTCACTCACTCACTCACTCACTCACTCACTCACTCACTCACTCACTCACTCACTCACTCACTCACTCATACCCACTTACTCCCTCACTCCCTCACGCTCACTCACTCACATGTACTCACTTCCGCACTCAGTGCCTCACTCACTTCCGCACTCAGTGACTCCCTCAACCACTTCCTCACTCACTCACTCACTCACTTACTCACGTGTGCTTCCGGGTGACGCAGGGCGTTGTGGAGCCAGGCGTACACCAGGGACATCTTTTCGTTTTTGTCATAGGGCGCACTGTATTGGAGCGGTGCGGGCGCCAGGTCGAGCGACAAGTTCTGCAGGTGGCCCAGAAGCTCCGATGACGAGATGGCCTTCTTGACCGAGTCGACGAATACGTCCCTGAGGCTCAGCAGCAGCGCCCGGAGCTTGCGCGGCTGGTGGCCGAAGTAGGACTTCCTGAACAGCGACCTGGGTCCAGATACGTCCCGGGGGTACGGTTGAAGCGCTCGTCTAGCCCATTCCTCTCCCCTAGCGCGCGCCCCCTTCCCCAACTACAGACACACGCGCAAAAAACACAAAGGTGTGCACATCACGTGCATTCTAAAGGGCTCAACGAGCACATGCTCACATCATTTGCACACGGAGGGTGGGCTGAGGCAATGTAGGAAAACAAAACTGGTATAAAATCAGGGTAAGCATTTTATAAAGGGCCCAGAGGCACTTTTTTTAACGCGTTCAATGATGAAATGGTTGGGGGGGGGGGGGGGGGAGCAGTAAGCCAAAGTAGGAGTCCTACAGTACACTTCACGCGAAATTTGCACACAATTTTTAACGACAGCTCTTATCAGGCAATGGCACTTTACTTTTGACCGTGTCATTATACGTCGGTTGGGAAAACTGCCAAAGCGATGCGACACGCTTCCTGTCAGCGCCTCCTTTCCCAGGGCTGCGAAGTCACTCGCTTTCTAATGGTGCGCCTGGCTACGCTGTTCTCGACGTCATGATGTGACTCACTCGCCGTGTTTGCGTCATTGCACCGTTACAGAGGCTTTTGTGTCAGAACTGAAGGGTGATAAGTTGACTAACAGTGATAGATCGTGCTACCGATAGGGCAAATATACCGATTTGAGGTGCTGTCATTTCCTTCCCCTAGTGTCTGCTACTGGAAATGCCAAAACACTGAAAACGGGTCTCACGATCCCAGGCAGTTCTCCACAGTTCGATTTGTGCCGTCACAAATCGTGAATGGCGAAACGGGATTAGTGGAGCCTATTTAAGCATTTTTCTAAAAGAACAGGGAGGTCAGCTGCATGTAAGTGTAAAATGTGTTTGGAGCTTTGTCTAAAAGCATACTCCTAAAAAGACAGAAAATTTACTTTGGTAAGCTTTACCAAAAAGACAGCATTTTACCTGATCAGGTAGGCGTTGTGTCAATTTCGATTTCGGTCTGATGTTTTGTCTCAATTATGAAGCACAGGCGGCGCGAATACCGTCTGTTTATATACTTCCAACGTATGTTGCTGGATGCATATACAGTAATACCTCGTTAACTCGAACTCGCATATCTCGAAAAATCAGCTAAGTCGAAATTTTCCGCGGCACTGAACCATTTCCTATACGTCCCATGTATTTGTTGCCCTTTATTTCGCAGTATTTTTAGTCCAAATGGCGGATATCTCAAAATCTTGACTGAGAGTGGAACGAAAATTTTGCCGCCGCGGACAAATGCACAAGATTCGCGCGATGCTGCAGCGCCTAAGTCCCTCGATTTGCTTCTCGTTTAGCCGCGCCTACCACAACGCCGATGTTTTCCCTGAACGTGAAGTGTGAGCCTAGAGGCACATCAACTTCTTCAAGCAACCCCGTGACACGTTATGTGTCGGTAGAGACATGCGGGGAGGTACAGTGTACTAGAAGATAGAGGTGTGTCGTGCGGGGAAAAACCCGATGGAGAGTGCGGGTTCCTTTTGGGATGAGAAAAATTGTATGGAGCGTAGGCGTTCCCCGGGAAACTCCTGTTGGAGCCAGCGCCACCTACAGTCAAACTCAATTATAACGAACCCGGATAGAGTGAATAACGCTATATATCGAACAAAATAAATCTGTTACGAAAATGCATGCGAAGCATATTTCTTATAACGAAGTTCACATCGGATATATTGAACTCGGCACGCCTACAATTGCCACCGAAATGCGTTCTCGGAGCGGCGATTGTGGTGCTGATTGGCCATGATTGAGATGTCGAGCCTCGCATCGACCGACGTGACGCCCGACACCTTCCGTAACTGTTTCCGTCGCACGGGATTCACGACGGAGCACGTCCAGCCAGCGAGTCCGTACCAAGACGGCATCATCGGCGAACTGCTGGAAGAGCTCGCCAACGTTCCAGATGCTGTGCCGAAAAGAGTGTCCTCAGAGGACTTCCTGAGTGTTGACGACAATGTTGCCGTCATTGTGACCCCTCGAGCGCACACACCATCGCAGATGTCATGGCAGCTGATGCTGCTGAAGCCGTCCGATGCTTTATGGAGTACTTGTGCCAGCCGATGTTCTCCGCCAATATTGCTTCGATATTGAAGGACACGTACTTGAATTGGTGTAAACGATGTCTCGTGTCGAGAATGCGGTGCTAGTTGGGGCCGCCAAAACGAAAGTGAAAAACAAAAATCACCGCTCTCTTGCGAAGTAGGCAGTTAAGGAGGAAAGTAGCTTTATTGTATGCAATATGTGGATTGTTTTGTGTAAGGTAATAGCATAGTTTGTGTTCTTTTCGTTATGTGGGAATGGCAGAGGGGAGGGGGACCCGCGTATTGCGAACTGGTAACAGAAATTCGTTATAGACGGGTTCGGCTATATCGAATTATTTGATATATCGCACTAATCGCGGCGCATATTACAGTTCGCTATAACGGGGTTTGACTTTATGTTTTTAAACCAAACTCAACAGTTAATCGAATGGTTTTATAAACCTTTATGCCATAAAGTAAAGAAATAAGACTATTTGAGGCAATAAGGATTTATTTAACAAACAAAACTTTTGAAGCCAACCGATAAGCAGCAGCCGCCAGCCGCCAGCAACACAGCCGGTGAACGTCTTTTGTGTGCTTTTAAAGACGATAGTCTTTCTTGGGCTACTTAAACCCAGAAATTTTGGTCTGTCTGTATGTCTGTCTGTCTGTCTGTCCGTCTGTCTGTCTGTGACTCGATTCAGCCTCCCGGCCAAAGCAAAACAATGCCTGCGCAATAGTCTTATATAGTCACAGCTAAATCTACCCGTGTATGTCCGGTGTAATGTTAATACTTGTCAACATTGTTGAAGAAGAACAAGACATTACGCAAATATGAGACAACAAACCAATACAGAAGTGATATTTGCAGTGTTCCTTTATAAAAAAATCAAACATGCTTGACTTTTGCGAAATTAAACACTTCATCAACTGCAGAAAAAGAATTCACTCCGCCGTCGCCTGCTGTCGCTGGCGCCACTATAGCTTCTGGCGCCATTTTAAGAAATCAACCGGCAACAGTTACGCAAGGTTCCACTAGATAGATTCCACGTTCTGCTTGCAACGCACGTGGAGTAGGGAAATGAGGTTCTATAAACGTTGAAGTAGGGCGCCTCGATTAACGCGCGTCTTCGCCGTACGGCAGCGTTCGCATCGAGACAACCGGCTTGGAGCAATAGAACGCGGGAAATTTAAAATGATTTAAGCAAACCTTTGGAATCTTTACCTTGGGAGGAGCGCGACGCAAGAGGAACAACATGAGAGGTGAGCGGGAAAGCGAAGGGAGGCATTTACTTCGCAATAGCCGATAAAGACTATAGTCTTTTGACGGCATTTGCAACGAAAGGAGCAGATACGCGGCCAATTTTTTTTCTCTCTTTCAAACCTTTATGAAAAGCAATATTGGAAGCTGTTATTGAAGAGCTGGTAAGTAGTAGCGCCTTTTTTGCAAAGAACTAGATATTTCGTGACAACTTTGCTTATCTCCAAAATCCGCTCATCTAGAAATATTTCCCGGTTTTTACTACTTCGAGTTAACGAGGTATTACTGTATATAAGTGTGTCTGTGTGTGCGTGTGTGTGTGTGTGTGGGCGCGTGTGTGTGCGTGCGTGCGTGTGCGTGCGCGCGTGCGAGTGCGCGTGTGCGCGTGCGTGTGCGTGTGTGTGTGTGGGTGCGCGTGCTTGCATGTGCGTGTGCGGGCGCGTGTGTGCGTGTGTGCGCGTGTGCGCGCGTGCGTGTGTGCGTGTGTGTGCCTTAGACACACGCAACGTCGTACAACGTCGTATAATGCAGACAGGAGTTTGCGTTGAGCAGAGGTGGAGCGCCATGGTTCAGGCACCAGCCTCATTGTTAATGTTCAATGGCAGAGGCAATCAATTTTATCCTATAAACGCACCGCTATTCGGCATAAGAGGGCTAATTGCTGTTTTCCTAACGTCGACATGGTAACAGCGCGAAATGGGAGATGAAAAAAGAAAGAGCAGCGTTCGTCCCGTCTTCTTCTTCCGTCTGCGTGGGTGTTTGTTATTTAGGCGTCCCTGCGTTTGCGTGATGGGCGCGTACATTTTCGTACATTTTGTTCCAGTAGTAGGGTTCGAAGTCAAAGTGGCCATGAAGACAAAATGCAACTTTATGTAAGCCGGAAGAACGAGTCTCTGGTAGATCACTCAAGTCAATGCCAGCTCTGTAAAACGTTCTTTTAACCGACGAAGAGGTGTCGGAAAGCTTTCCAATTTCGCCATAATGGGGGAAATACTCAGATAAGTGTTATAAGCCGTGTGCACTGCTAACAGCCCGTTAGAAATCAAGCATTATTATCAAACGCAAGTATAGGTACCACTACCAGTCTCTGTGGCGCCACAAGGGCGAGGGGAGAAAGAGGCGGGTGAGTCGTCAGCGGCTTTCCCTGCTATCGATGCTAATTGCCTGAAGTTCGCGTTAAAACAGGCATCATTGTTGTGGGGCTAATGGAGGCTGTTGAACTAACAAAACGTATTTTTTTCTCCATGGTTCCTTTAAGGAAATGGTGGGCTGTGGGTTCGTGCTTTTCGGACTAGTACATATACTCTAATATGGTCAACGTCTGCGGGAATTCAGGGTACGATTTGCCTTGTGAGGCGTTGGTTTATAAGGTGCGTTTTTTTTAAATGCAGAGCATTTCTTTAACTCACGATGTCACCCGGCGTTGGCGTGCCTCGGCGTCCGCAACAGCCGTTCCAGGTGCGCCCTCTCCCCCATTCCTCCTCTCCCGCATCACGCTACCCTCCTCGCTCTCAACAACAGGTCCGCACCCCTCCCCCTACACTATATAAAAAAATAATACTTACCGGCGCCTGGTTTCGATCCCACGACCCTGCAGGCGGAACGCAAGGTACTTGGTGCTCTACCCACTGCGCCACAAAGCCGACACAGAATGGAAGGCTACGAACGCGCCTTATATCCTTGACTCATTCAAACTACGTCAAGAAGCTGCTGATACAACGCATTCACTACCTGTGGGCGGAACGCGAGGTACATGGTGCTCTTCCCACTGCGCCACAAAACCGACACAGAATGAAAGGCTACGAACGCGCCTTATATCCTTGACTCATTCAAACTACGTCAAGAAGCTGCTGATACAACGCATTCACTACCACCAACTCCCCAAACACTAAACGTTAACGCAATACACCCACCCCCTATGCGACGCATTTACTCGAGTCCCCCTCGCGGGGAGATGGGCCCTTTTCTGTTTATCTTTGTTTGGCACTGATAAGGTTGGGTTGGTGCAAGGCCGGCCAGAGAGTAATTAAGGCGCAGATGTACCCGAAGTTATCTTGTTTGCTTGTACAGTGGCCCGCAGTCCTACGTGACCAGTGTGAAATATCGGCCTGTATTGGAGTGTCGGTTAAGCGCAAAGCAACAGCCCTTCACTGGACTCAGCCAGAAGGCGACACCTGAGAGGCACAGGCCTCCATCCTGGAAGACCCCGCGACCTTCAGCGGTGGCTCTGGGGACCCCACCACCACTCACTTCTTGCCTTCCTCCGAGAGACGGGGGCCCATCTCTACTTGTAAATGAATTATTTTTATGCCAACGGGCATTATATCGCATATAAAAAACAAACAATTTTTTGTTTCCAGCTAGGTAGCCACAGAGTAGTTCGACGCCCGTCAGGATCCCCTGGTTTTTACGACAATGCTGAGCTCGAGTTCTCGATAAGCTGTACAAATGTGCATCCCAGGAGGGATTGAATTCCTCAAAGGCTTGTAATAAATATAGCAGTAAATGTGCCCCTCTGACAACTGCTCTGAATTGATGCCAACCAGCATTCACATTTGTTTTAAAAACCTGAGTGAGCGGGTTTCGAACGAACGGAAGACAGACTTAAAAAATCTCTGCACAGAAAAATATAAAAGGCAAATATAAAAGAATATGTCTGACTTTTGTTTTCCTGCTTACAATCTTAGGAGTTGTGGGGGACGAGGTGGAATGAAGTTGGGGTGTTTCTATTGCTTCGTACAGCATAATCAGCACGTCTCGATAACATGGTTGTCTCAACACTTCGTTATAATTACGAATAAAGGTGTCGTACAGACCTCAAGGTTATTTTACTCCCAGTTTCGCGCAATTTGAAATCGCGGAGAGTATGTTGGGAAGACGGTTTAAAAGTAGTGATCATAAAATTTTAATGTATCAAACCGAAATTCCGGAAATGTTGCTGTTCTTTTGTGCGTGGCGCGTCACTGTAGATACCCGGAACCCGAGTGAACGAAGCGAAAGAGTACGTGCCTGGCCAGAAGCCGGGGTTCGAAACGGTCCATCATCCGGACACAAGCAGTATCGTGTGCTAGTTTCTTCCAGTGGCTGGGACTGCGAGCGTAGGCGACGCTGCTCCAATTGTAGCGAGTCTGTGAGGGATCCAGGAATGGGGTCAGCGCCATAAGCATGCGGAAGACCGCGTAGTTCACGATATCTCCCGCCGGAGGGACGTTGGTGCGGGGCGTAGGGTAGCAGACGTCCATCTCCGACAGGTCCTTGTCCAGGAAAACGGACTGGAGTACCTCCTTCCACCGCACAAAGCCCGTCTGAATGCAAGTGGAAACACAGTTTTAGCCGCTTGCTACTTTTGCGTTAACCTGTTGCGTGTCACTTGAAAACGCCACCCTTGTCAGGAAGTTGGACAATGTGCCCACAAAATGGGGACAGGATGCAGCGAATCTCTAAGAATAGTACGGACCAACAAGAGGGTTATAGCCCATAACGAATAACTGATACAAAAAAAAAATATTCCCCTATTGATAAAAGTAACAAAAAACAAACAAACGCAACGTCAGAAATATTTTGATATTGTAGCTGAGTCAGTAATGGCGTGTACCTACGAAAAGACATCTGCGTGGGGCACAGACTATGCAGTTAAAGTTCGAATTGCAAATTAGCGCGATTTGAATCGCAAATTTACCTTCTTCATGATCATCGTAACATTTTTCCTGCTTCCGCAATGGAAGTGGCAATGGAATGAAAGGAAAAGATGGTAGAATAGGGAGTGTGCTGTTTTGCGATAAAATAACGTCAGGAGGTGTAAGCAAATGATTTGCTTCATGATTCATCGGGGGCATGCAGTCTGTTTCTCAACATTCGGAGACACCTTCATAACTTCACACTTTCATAACTTTTCCGTTGATATCGTTGACGCTTGCAGACAGGGACGTGTTAACACAATAATTAGTGGCCAGAGCATGGGGTCGTGCACTGGAGAACCGTGGAACGTGTAGCCGAGGCTGTGTAGCTGCACAACTAACGCCCTTCTGGCCAGAGTTTTTTGGGGATTAGTCCGTTTGTCTAATATGGCTGTGTTTCCTGCTTTTTTCTCTCTAAATATTATGGCTATGCAAACAATGTATTTTTTAATGAATAGATGTTCAACAAAGCAGAAGAACGTAGCAGATTGTAACAGCATTAAACTTATTTTCCCTAACTTCACTCCTTTCTACGCATTTCAATGAACCTGACAATATCCAGAGTGTCGTACTATTCGTGATGCGAGGAGGAGGAGCAATGGTACCAGATATTCTCGCTCACTGAAAGCAGCGATACGGAGCTAGTAGGGACACCACCTGGGGTTATTGACAATTATCAGTCGCAAAATAGAAGTACAAGTGAATACAAAGGCACGTTTGACCTGTTTACACCCAGATTGTGGAGCGGTACCTCCTACTGCCAGCGAGTCTTTCAGATACAAACTTGACGCAGCCAGGGCACAAATACCCGCTGAGCCGTGAGAAGGTCGTTGCACTTGGAAGTGTATTCGGAGGCCAACCAGATGGCCACGCGCGGCACCGAGCCCTTGCCCCTCTGTCGGCCCGTGAGGTACGCAGCAAGCTCGCTGAAGCAAGCATCCAGGTCTCGCAAGTAGTTTCTTGGAAGCCTGGAAGAGAGACGTGCCCAGTCCAGAGACAGTTCTCCGGGCCCAGAAGGGCGGACGCTAAAGATGTTCTCCGTCCTCAGCTCCCGGTACATGGCGCCCAAAGCAGATGACAGTTGATGAATGCTCTCCCTTGGCCACTCCGAGTAAGGCCACCCCTGGGTGCCCGTCAGCCTGCAGGTCAAAAACCGGTGCCAAGCCACGGCTACATTTTCAGCATGTTGCTTTTGTTGGCTCTGCTCTATCGGACCACTGTCACTTAAGCATTTCCCAGCGATTGGTCGGACCGAACAATCTGCTGCAACACTGGGAATAAAAAGGATTTCTGAAAAGCACTGCGGGTCAAAATTTTTTCATAATAACAAAACAATAAATTTCTTAGGCAAATGCAATAGTCTCTAGGCAGGAGCGAACAATGTTTCCACCCTTAAGTTTGCCCAAAACACCGACTGGTGTTGTGCAGAGCACACACAGAGAGAGAGATGGCACACATAGAGAATTTGCATCCCAAACTCAATTTCTATTCCACGGACACTATATATCTTGCACCACTTTCTCCGCCACGCTAACTGCGGCCATTCCTACACTGCTATTACAGAATAACTGCCCCGCAGGATACCCAGGAATGCAATGAGCTTTCTATTTGCCCCGAGGATTTGCGCACAACGCAGCTGGTACGTATCATGCCATGCATTTAGCCACACTTTGTTTTTAGGTCCTTTGACAGCGACTTCTGCTAATAGTTTATGATACGGGGTACTTTTCTCAACGAAAACATGGTCAGCGAGTTCAACCCAATGGCGGTCGAGGCTAACCGGATCAGCAACACCAGGTCGGTGGTGATCGCTTTCTACAGTAACAAGGTACCCAACTACGTCAGGTACGGCCAAAATTTGATGAGGTGTTCGTTATACAGGAAGCAGATAGATGTGTGCTATCGGTGCGGCAGAGTGGGACACCGCATGGACGTGTGCCCCAACCCCCCCGATCGCATCTGCAGAGGATGTGGATCTCAACCCACGCGAGGGACATCCGTGTACACAAGTGTAGTTTGTGCGGTGGTGAGCACTTGACCGGTGACAAAGTGTGTAGTGCGCGTTACAAGATTCCGTACGTGGTACGCAGACGCCAGTGGGAACGACGACAAGCGGAGATCGAGCAACGCCAGTCCAAAACATCGGGAAGATCGTCGAGCCGCGAAAGGGCACCGAGTCTGTGGCACCGCTCCCTGTCCCGCGACGGGGGGAGGAGACGCAGTAGCACTCCGAGCCAGTCGAGGACCCCGGACGCAGCTGGTGCGAGAAGACGCTCTCGCTCCAAGACGAGGAGAGACGCAAGCTCAAGCGAGTGCTCCTCGAGCGAAGGAGTCACCTGGGCCAGCACGGTCAAGGGAGGAGGACAGACGAAGCCCAAAGGCAAGCCGGTCGGCAACCAAACCAACGATGATACCAACACGCCAAAGCAGGAGAACGCCCCTCTGAGGGTAAACATGCAGAAACTCGTGGCCGAGAACGCTAGCATGATGTCGGCTATCCAGAAACTTATGGCGGAAATCGAATCATTGAAACAGCGGGTCACTGCAAACGCAGCGAATAGAGTCGAAATGACGGAGCAGCCGGTACTGGTGGTTGAAGACGAAGAGGACATTTCGGACGATGCTCCAGTCAACGATAGACCGGCGCCCAAGAAGAGAGCGGTAACCGAATCCTCCTTCAAGCAGCAGACCCGGGCTGCCATCCGGAAACTGCGGGCCGCAGTTCAAGAGAACAAGACGGAGATCCAAAACCTCACGGCGGAGGTTAGAGCGGAGTTTCAGAACGTTAGTGCCGAGATCCAGAGCGTCAGAGCCGAGATCCAGAGCGTCAGAGCGGAAGTCAAGGAATCGCTCAAGATGATGCACGATACCATCATGGCGACACTGACGGAATTCTTCCAACAGATCAGAGCACCAGGCACCAAAGGAAACCAACCCAACGGACAACCGACATGGCCGCCGACTCACCAAAATTAACGGTCTGGCAGTGGAACTGTCGAGGGTTTAGAAACAAGAAAGCGTCGGTGCAACAGTTCATCAAGTCTAGACGAGAGACTCCGGACGTCATAATCCTACAAGAGTTGATGGACGACGCCCCGACCCTCCCCGGCTACAAGTCCCACGTGAACCGTTTGTCGGGGCTCGAGACGTGTGCACGCTAGTCAAGAAGGGCATCTCTTACGTCGAACACAATCAGAATAGTACCAAGATAAAACACACCTTCGTCGAAATTATTCCTGCGAAGAACAGGAAGGGCAGCATTTTCATACTCAACGTGTGCAGCAGACCCGCGAACGGACTTCAACGATTCAAGACACTCCTACACAAGGCCTGCAAGATTGCGGATCGACAGAGGCTCCTGATCGGCGGTGACTTCAACGCACCGGACCCGGCGTGGGGGTACACCTATAGCGGAATCAAGGGGCGAAACCTGGCTCAGGACGCACAAGACCTCGACCTCACGTTGATCACGGACCCTGCATACCCGACGAGGACGGGAAACTCGGTATCGAATGACACCACACCCGATCTCACTTTCGTAAAGAACCTCGGCTCGCAGTCGGCGAACTGGCGCACCACCGGCACGGATCTGGGGAGCGACCACATGATCATTGAAATCGAGGTCCCACTGCCAGGCAAGCATCAGGAAGAAAAAAACCACGCCATATCCACGGAATGAATGATGATAAGTGGGGCGAAGCTCGAGAAGGGGAGATCATCGGTAACCGTAACTCTCCCGTGAAAGTTCGCCCCTTACATCCTTAAGAAAGACGTAAGACTGTGTGCGTACATTGTACAAATCAACTTTTATTTTCGGAGTCAATGCTCCCAGGCCCAGACCTGGTGAAAGACCCCGCGCCATCGAGGACTACCCCGCACCTCCACCCCAATTTGTCACGTAGGATGGGACACAACGGTAAAGAAAGAACTTTTATTTAGGGCGAACTTGTGCCCGAACAAGACGAGAGGAAACGAGCAAAGGTCCTTGCGTCTCGTTCGATCTCCGAGAACGACTGCCTGCGTTCGTGACGTGATCTCTTGCGTGATCTCCCCCTCGCAGTGCACGTGCGCTCGCGCCTCCATTGGCGAACACAGACAAGCTCGCGCTCCCCGTGCCGAGTTTGCGCTGCCGGTTGCAGCCGGTTCTTGCGCGTGCAACGCGGCCCACTTTGCGACATCTCCGAAAGCATGCGGCGGTCACGTACCACGATACACAAGGGATGGACAGACCCATGACTTAAGGAGCTTCGCCCCTAAAAACTCCCACCTCCCCTCGCGGGAACCCCTGTGTAGATGCGACGCATAGGGGGTTCACGTTGCAGCGTTGGACAGCGGAGGACCGGCGCTGGAACGACGGAGCGGAGCGGCGCAGGCACCACGTTTTATAGCGCGCATAACGTGAGGGGACGCGCCGGCGCCAGTGCGTCTGCCGCGGCTATGACGCAACACAATCCAACACAATCCATTTTAATCTAATCCAATCCAAATCCAATCCAAGCCAAGCCAAGCCAAGCCAATCCAATCGAATCCAATCCAATGCTCCTCGCGAGAGAGTGTTCGCTATCGGAGAGGAGAGGGTGTGAGCGGCGGAGAGCGCAGCTTGCGTGGCGAGGAGAATGGGGGAGGGGCGGACGCCAACGACAACAACGCCGGATGCAGGGACAAGGCGGGTGAATGAGATGCGTTGCATCTAAAAACGCAAGGTAAGGTGGACGGATTGGAACGATTTCAAAAAGATGAGGGACTCGCGGGGCGAGGAGGAGATGACGGACATCGAATCGTGGTGCCGAGGTCTGAACGACAGCGTCGCGGCGGCTACCAAGGAGATCGAGACGGACTTGGAGGTGAGCAGGATGGACAGCAGGCTGGCACACATGATCGAGGCCAAGAACGCGTTGCTGGCGAGGTGGAAGAGGCAACGTCTCAACCGCAGGCTCCGCAAAAAGATCGCGGAACTAAATCGCGCCATCGAAGAACACTGCAAGGAGCTATGCCAACAGCAGTGGCATGAGCTCTGCAACACCGTCGACGGGCAGATGCAGAACGGCAAGGCGTGGAACATCCTGAGGCACCTTCTGGACGAGTCAAAGACCAAGAGTTACCAGAGAGATCGGGTCGCCATTCTCCTACACAAGGCGATGACGGATCAAGGGGAAGACGCCTTCAAGAAACGACTTGTAGACAAATATCTACCGCAGGCGAACACCACGCTACACGGCCCGTACACCGGCGCGGTTAACGAAGACCTCG
The DNA here is from genome assembly GCF_048455015.1 of Haemaphysalis longicornis. Taxonomy (NCBI): domain Eukaryota; kingdom Metazoa; phylum Arthropoda; class Arachnida; order Ixodida; family Ixodidae; genus Haemaphysalis; species Haemaphysalis longicornis. The sequence goes on along the minus strand of NW_027526203.1, from coordinate 376,208,725 downwards.
ACCGAGGCATTAGCATCGAGGAAGTCCGGACGGCTTTACACGACCTCAACAGCAAGTCGGGGCCAGGTCCCGATCGAACTACGAACAGAGCCCTCAGAACTACGAACAGGGCCCTCGCGGGATACTACAACCACTGCTGGAAGACGGAGAAGCTCCCTCCTCAATGGAAGAAAGCCAAGATGATTCTAATACCGAAGCTCGGCAAGCCCCCGGACCCGGACAACCTAAGACCGATCTCGCTGACGTCTTGCGTCGGCAAGGTCCTCGAACACGTAGTCCACAACCGGTGGCAGAAGTACCTAGAGAAGACAGACGCCTTCCCTCACACGATCATAGGCTTCAGACAGAGCCTGAGCACCCAAGACGCTATGCTACAGATCAAGAACCAGGTGCTTGACGGCAAGACGAGCGGAAACAAGGCCATCCTGGGGCTTGATCTAGAAAGCGCTTTTGATCAAATCGAGCACGCCGCAATCCTCAGGCAAGTTTCCGGGCTCAACCTAGGCGAACGGAGCTACAACTACATCAGGGACTTCCTGACAGACCGAGTTGGTGGCGGGGGACCTCAAGGTCGGAGAAAGGAGCATGGGGCACAGGGGCACCCCATAGGGGTCGGTCATCTCCCCAATGCTCTTCAACTTAGTCATGATTGGCATGGCCAAAAGACTCGAGAAACTTAAAGACGTCGAGCACACGATCTATGCTGACGACATCACCCTCTGGGTGTGTCGCGGTAGCGACGGACACATCGAGTCGACGCTCCAGAACCCAGTCGAGGAAATCGAGGACTACCTCAAAGACACGGGCCTCAGATGCTCGCCGAAAAAGTCAGAGCTACTAGTGTACCATCCGGTGAGAACACGCAAGAGCAAGTCGAGCAGAGAGTGCGACAAGATCACGATCCGTACCAAGGACGGCACCATCATACCCACGGTGCCTAAGATAAGGATACTCGGTATGGTCATAGAAGCGAACGGAAGAAACGGAGACACGGTGAACCGACTCGTGAACAAGGCAGCCAACGCCACCAGGCTGCTCAAGCGCGTGATGTCGAGACACGGCGGCATGAGGGAAGACAACCTCATCCGACTAATACAAGCTTTCGTGGTGTTCCACGTAGCGTACGTGGCAGCTTTTCATCACTGGCACGCGTACGAGAAGAAAACGATTGACATCCTGATACGCAGGGCTCACAAGATCGCGCTCGGCCTGCCGGAAACGGCGAGCACCGACAGACTGTTGCAGTTGGGCATACACAACACGCTCGAGGAAATCATCGAAGCGCAGAGAGTGTCTCAGCTGGAGAGACTGTCGAAGACCAAGGTCGGATGCACCATTCTCGAGAAGCTCAGCATTGGGTACCACCAACAACAAGGACGCAAGACCTCGCTTAAGGAAGATATTCACCGCGACCTGCGAGTGGATCCAATACCCAGAAACGTACATCCAGAGCACAACAAGGGCCGACGTCAAGCAAGAGCCAAGCCCTCGTCGACAAGTACGGCGAGGACCCTAAAGCCCGCTTCGTCGACGCCGCGGAATGCGCGGGCGGACGCCGTTACGTGGCGGTCGCGGTCGACGGCACGGGTAACACGAGATCGGCGGCGAGCGTAAAATGCGACCAGGCTGAAGAAGCCGAGGAGGTGGCCATTGCATTGGCGATAATCGACGAGGGATGCACCGTGGTCCTCAGCGACTCGCGTCAAGCAGTGCGAAATTTCGCCAAGGGCGAAGTTTCACCGACGGCTGCTCGCATCCTGGAGCGAGCCCATACTTGAGCCAAAAACGCATCATCTGGTTCCCGGCGCACGAGGGCAAAGTGTCGGAGAGCAAGATCAATCGGAAAGAGTCGGCGCACGCCGCGGCGCGCGCGCTATCCCTCCGCGCCGACGGCGACGACGAGGCCTCGCGACTCTGGTATAGCGCCATAAACAGACTAGTCGGATACAATGAGATCATGAAGGCGTACCGCCTGGCTCGAAGGAATCTCCCTCCACCCAACGAAAAGATGGACAGAGCCCAGGCGGTTACATTCCAACAACTGCAAACGAGGACCGTTCCGACGCCGCAAATGATGCACAGGATGTATCCCGATGCCTACCCAGACAGCAAGTGCAAGGTCTGCCGAAGGGAGACGGCCACGCTAACGCACATGTTGTGGGACTGCAAGACACACCCGGACGAAGCTAACTCAGGACTCCTACCGCCGCGGCTAGAAGCGGCGCTGGCATCATACAACCAAGAAGACCAACTCTGGGCCGTCCAGCAGGTCCGAGAGGCAATGGCTATAACAGGCCCCGGAGGACCCCGATGGGGGACCGTAAAGGGGCGGCCCAGCCGTCCCCTCGAGGATGATCTAGGCCCGATCGACGAGCGCTAGCGTCTCGACGTCAGCGTTAGTTCTGCAGGCTTAATAAAAGTTTATTCAATCAATCAATCTCGGCACGGTGCTGGGAGCACGTGTCTATCTACTTGGGCTAATAACCGTGGGGTTGCCGCTGCCACCAGGCACATTCATTTGGAAAGACGAATGCCCACCCCTGGAAATCCTACAGATTTTTTCCGGCGGTAAGCTCATGATTGCAAGGGTGCAGCCTAGAAAAAGCACCAAACCTTTCTAATGCGAAAGCATTATTTAAAGGTACTCTACAACGCTGCGATAAATGATTTCACTCTTTACGTCGCATCTGGAAGTATTGCGAAACCTGCACTTATCGCCAGCACGGAGAAGCACTGCGAGATTTGCTCGCCGCAGCAGATCCGCCTTCAGTTTCTGCTTTGCTTTTGGGGCTTTTTTTTTTTTAAGGCGGTTACCGAATGCGTTCATTGGTGTAACTGAAAGAAAGCCGGCAATAGCCGCTACACCGCTGCATTGACGTAATTCGAGCGCTCAAAGAACAAGACCGGGAAAGAGATAAATATATTTTGAGCAAGTCTTTAAGTTGTCTGATGGGCATAGAGCAGCAATTTTCGGCTGATGTACTTTGCAACCCCCTAATCTAAGTACTGGATGTGCTTGTTAACTACGTTCTGAAAGCATTTAGGATTAAAAAAAAATTCTGAAAGTGTTGTGGGATCCTTTTGGCTCGGCAGCTCGAATGTGCGACGCACTGTACCTAGCTGGCCCTAAGACAGCTGACGACTCAAAGTAAAAAAAAAAAAAAAGAAAAGAAACGGAAGAAGTGAACTGAAAAGAAGGTCGGATCAATTCGGGTGTGGATGGGGTTCGCTGCAGGGACCTTCTGACTTGTGAGGTTGGCATGCACCCCAAGACCACAACAGCTCGGCGAATCTACCAGACTATAGGTGCATCTACTGAATGCTTTGTGGACGTCAACTTAGAAACTTGCGTCTGGGAAATGTACCGAGGCCGCTACGAGTAAGCTGTGCATGATAATTAAAGAAGTACCAGTTACGGGATTAGCAAAGCAAGTTCCCGCTAAATGGTCTTTTCTTTTGGCTATGCCAACTTACGTGTGGGCAAAATCACCGTAACTGAGTGAAGAAGAAAAAAGACGCAAAGGGTAAAGGATGATGATAATAATGGAGGACACGTTCGGGAATTCGACATTCAGGCCTTATCATTCACCACATCGTAACGAGTGCTTAGGTGTCCTCGTAATTTTTTACGTTGTATATTTGTCATTGTACGCTCGTCAAATCTTTGTGTTCTAGCTGATAAGGAACCGCAATGAAACAGGACCATTCACGCGAACTTCTGGACGTCCAAACACTCCTGGTCACTCGGGCCGCCTCTGTCGCCGCCAGACTTGAACAAACCGGCGTCCACCACGCACCACCAAACCACAGGACTCATTAAATTGCTTCTCTCTCTCTCTCTCTCTCTCTCTCTCTCTCTCTCTCTCTCTCTCTCTCTCTCTCTCTCTCTCAAATCCCAACACAACGAGGATGGTAACCGGCCTGGAAAAAGTAATGCTACACGTCCTCTCAAGGTGTCTACAAAGGTTGGGTTGTGCTAGGGGTGGCACGTAATACTGCAACCGGATACAGTAACTAGGCAAAGTTTTCAAAAGCAAGCGTTACTAGCTACGTTAGCGAAAGCGTGCAACCAGATTACGTCAGCAAAAGGCGACCACAAAAGCCCAGTCCGGAAAGCACGCGACCTCTCCCATCAGAACTGACGCCGGCGTCAATATCTGTCGTACGAAAATTACGTCATCTAAATTAAAAAACAAACAAACAAAACAAAACATGGCAAGGTCGATCCCAGGAACGCGGGATGACCGGCAAATGAGTCAGTCACTACTCTACGCCAATGCCACGGGGCACAAGGCGTTCGAGGTATTTTAAATAGGAGCGGGTGCGAAAAAGAGAGGAAAGACCTCGGAAACTTAAGTCGGCTTACGTGCATTGACGGCGAAAGCCTAGCGATTATGAAAGGCTTTTTTTACCGCTACATCGTGTTTGCGTTTTTTTCTTCGTTCTCGTTTCTTCGTCGTCTAAAGTGAATTGTTCCGACAGGCAGTCTGACCAGTCTGCCTGTGGAAGTAATTTGACCCCCCCCCCTTCCCCGAGTCAGAGCACTCCTCTGCGTGTACTTTTTCTACTCACGTGCCGTCACGTTCACCTGTCACGCGGCACGCAGCAGTCTAATTGTTGCTCCCCTTCTGGCTGTGTTCTGAGTTAGCGCAGTGGAAACGTACTTGTCTCCTGCTGTTGAGACACGGGCTATAATCCAACATGAGCCCAAATATGTTTTTTATATATTTTATGATTACAGCAGCGGCCATTTCGGTGCCATTGGTGTTGACGTTGACAACGACGACGACGATGGTCTATTTTCGCGTTTTATGGGAAATCTGTGGTGTTCGACTTTTCACAATACATCTGAGGCTCTCGCCTTAATAAAACACAAAGGAGGGCGCACCTCTCTGGGCTCTATAAAGCGGGCGTTTCCCAAATAAAACACAACGAAAAGGCTCTCGCCTTACGTGGTTGGGCGCTGCCTCGTGGGCGATTCACTAGATGGCGCAAGCTGGCTCGTATGATAGTAGTGGCGCCACTACCAGCGCTATGTGCCTTAATCGTCGTAAGCGTTATCGTGCGCATGCTTTTGCGTTTTCATAAAAAATGCTTAGGCATCCCCTGCCATGTTTTGTTTTGTCTCCTTTAAGGTGTAAGGGATTGCCAATTTCAGTTCGTATCAAATCTACCAGATTGATTTATTTCGCTGTCATCTACATAAGACGAAGATTAAAAAAGGTTCCTATATAGTTTGCTTCCGCACGTGTTTTACACACGACTTATCTATGTTAAGCTTTTTTGATGAGCAGCAATGGGGCGCGGAATCCTAATACAAGCACCTGTATGGCGTGGCGAAGCGAGACTAACGTGCTACTAATGCGGAGCCATTAGTCTTCGTAATTTTCAGACATTCGATAAACTCAAATACAACGAGCTGCGCAATAATCATCATAATCATCATTATCATCATCATAATTAACCTTTCTGCGCCCACTGCAGGGCGAAGGCCTCTCCCATAGATCTCCAATTACCCGGGTCCCGTGCTAACTGCGACCAATTTATCCCCGCAAACTTCTTATCTCATCTGCTCACCTAACTTTCTGCCGCCCCCTGCCACACTTGTCTTCTCTAGGGATCCACTCTGTTGTCTTTAATGACCAACCGTTATCTTGCCTTCGCATTACATGCCATGAACACACCCATTTCTTCTTCTTAATTTCTACTAATATGTCCTTAACACGCATTTGTTCCCTGACTCACTCCGCTCTCTTCTTGTCCCTTAATGTTACACCTATCATCTTCCGTTCCATTGCTCGCTGAGTCGTCCTCAATTTAAGATGGACCGTTTTAGTGAACCTCCAAGTTTCTGCCCCGTCGGTGAGTATCGGTAAGGTGCAGCTGTTAAGATGGACCGTTTTAGTGAACCTCCAAGTTTCTGCCCCGTCGGTGAGTATCGGTAAAGTGCAGCCAGGGACAATAATAAGCTGCCATTAATTGTCCGAGAATGCCTACCGAATGTACTCCACCCAATTCTTATCCTTCTAGTTATCTCTGCCTCGTGGTTGGAATCCAGGGTCACCACTTGGCCTAAGTAGACATATTGGCTTACCACTTCCACTGCCTCGCCACCTATCTCAAACCGCTGGGCTCTCCCGGGGCTATTGAGCCTTACTTCGTTTTCTGTATATTAATTTTCTGGCCTACGATTCTACTCTGCTTGTTCAGTGCGGTAATCATAATTTGCAATTCGCCCCCGAACTACTTAATTAGCAAGGCAACGTCATCAGCACATCTGAGGTTACTGAGGTATTCTCCATTAACCCTTACTCCCACCTGTTCCCAATCCAATGTCCTGAATACTTCTTGTAAACATGCTGTGAATAACATTCGAGAGATTGTGTCTCTTTGTCTGGCGCCATTCCTTATAGGTACTTTACTGCTCTCCTTATGGAGGACTATGGTAGCTGTGGACCCATTGTAGATATTATCTTACGTATAATGCTCGTCTACACCATGATTCCGCAATGCCTGCGTGACTGCTGAGGTTTCGGCCGAGTCAAATGCCCTCTCATAATCTATGAAGGCTATATATATAGGTTGAGTATACTCCACCTAAATGATTGATCATAATATATGAAGGCTATATATATGGGTTGAGTATACTCCACCTATCACCTGATTGATCGTGTAAATATGGTCTATTGTTGAATAGCCTTTACGAAACGCTGCTTGTTCATTTGGTTGACTGAAATGTAAGGTGGCAGAAATTCTGTTAGCGATTACCTTGGTAAGCACCTTGTAGACGACTGACAGTAAGCTGTTGGGCTTGTAATTTTCCAAGTCCTTCACGCCACCTTTCTTATGGATTAAGATGATGTTGGCGTCCTTCCAAGATTCCGGTACACTCGCGGTTATTTATCATTGCGTGTACAGGTTTGCCAGTTTTTCTAGTACAATTTGCCCGCCATCCTTTAAGAGGTCTGCTGTTATCTGACCCTCACCAGGTGCTTTGCCCCCTTGTATTTCTTTCAAAGCCTCCTTTACTACTTCTGTCATTACTAATGGGATGTCTACCTCCACTGAACTACGTACGGTATTATCCTGGGTGTCCCGCATACTGTGCACATCTCTATAGAACTATTCGGCTACTATAACTATTTTATCCCTATTTGTGACGAAATTGCCTTGTCTGTCTTTAAGTGCATACATCTGGTTTTTCCCTATGTCTAGACGCCTCTTCACTGCTTTCAGGCTGCCTTCGCTTCTTAACGCAAACACAGCGTCGATTGTGTCAAATCTCCAGAAGTGTTCCAACTGTAGAATATCCACTGGGAAAGCCTTATAAAGGCCCCACTTTTGGCAGCTCTTCCAGGCAACACGAGACCTAAGGGACGGGAACGACTCACTTGCGGTAGACAGTAGCCAGTGACCGGAAAAGCTCCGGTCCGGGATCGAGGCACGTGCGCAGAATGCGGCTTTCCAGAGAGTCCTGGTCATGCAACAGCGCTGAGGTGGCCCGGCTTTCGAGAATATCGAGGACATCTTCGTCGGTGCGGTTCCAACGACCACAAGCGAACGCCGCGAAGTCGTCGCACGGCTGTACGCCGTCGCGACCAACCAGGGAGGCCACCACGCGTCCGAGCTCTTTGCAAACTCTGCGCTGGCACAGGAATGGTGACCGAGTCCTGCGGATGGGGGATTGAAAAGAAGACCTCCAGTCGCCATAGGCTCCCCAGACGCGTTTTCATGCTGTTTTTACACGGAAATTGAAAGGCATCAGGAAATAAGAACTGCGTAAAAAGGGAGAAGCGAAATACTATGGTGGCAGCAACGCCGGCCAGCCGGACAGCCCATAGATTTTCACTCTCATATAAACTAGGAAAGAATTAATATTTCGGATGTTTAACTACACCTGGGCAATGAGGCGCGCTGTAGAGGGGTGCTCCGGGGTAATTTTGGCCGGGGCAATTTTGACCGGGGTAACATGCGCCGAAATATTAACACACGTCACTTTTTTGCCTCCATCTGAAAAGCGGGCCCAGCGGCCGGAACCAAACCCGCGTCCTTGGGCTCAGCAAGATATATACTAAAAAAAATCTCCCGCAATTTTCAAGGCGCGCCCGCCACACCGCACGTAGAAACCACCTGTAACAGTGGCGTCGGAGAGGCAAATCCCCACCGCAACAACCACCTGACCAAAAGAAACGCTTCCGCATTGTCACCTCAAATTTTGGGGGTGTAATGCACCGAAGCTACACCTGGGCTGCGAGGCGCGCCGTAGTGGTGGGCTCCGGATTAATTTTGACCACCTGGGCATCTTTAACGTGCTCCTACATCTGGACCCATGGGCGTGTCTGCCTTTCGCCTCCATCTGAAAAGCAGCCACCGCGGCCGAGATCGAACCCGCGTTCTTGGGCTGCACAGCTCAACGCCTCAGCCACTGAGACACCACGGGGGGTTCACGTTATCATATCACGAGAACATTCTTAGATATCCTGTGCAACCTGTTCGATGCAAGCATGTACCTCCCCTGCCGAATAATTGTAGGAAGCTTATCAACGAGGTAGTCGAAAGCAGATTGGTAGATACCCCTCTGTGGGAATCTGCGTGTGCACACCGGGGCTCACACAACTGCGTCATATTACGCCATAAAACTACGCTGTCCAACTACGCCATACGTGACTTGATGTAGGCGAACGCCACACGTCATAAATCCGGCGGTATCGGACCTGACAGCGCAACCTGTGAAACTGGAAAAGCTAGAGATTACCTCATTTGTGTACAGGAAACTGCACTCAAAATTTTATCATCAGGAAAAGGCAAAAGTTTGACAGGAAGTACCAAAAAGCCGCCTAAAGGATTTTTGACCCTCTGAAGTAACAAACAGCCGCCCGTAAAATTCAATTAGAAGATTGGAGGCTCCCTGAGCGCTTACAAGATGTGGCAGCAGTTAAAGGCACGGTTTCTCGTTTCGTGCGAAGAAAACAATTGTGCATAGTCATCCATGACGTTTATAGGTAAACTGTCAAACGTACTCTGTAAAGGAGGCCCAAACGTAACCCCGTTCTCCTAAACTCGCTGTTATACATTTGTCGGTTCTTCCCAGGGTATTGGGACTACAGTCGACTTCCACTAATACAAAGTGCACTTGGGCCGCAAAACTGTTCGAAATAGCAGCACTTAAAATTAAAAAAAAAAAAGCACAGCAACAACGTTGTTACCAGTTGGCACCACGTATCCCGTCTTGATTTCGTTCATAATCTCGACTTCCGGAGCCGTCGAGCGTACGACACGGGGTGCCATGATAGTTGAAGCTTCTTGCTAAAATCGAAGCCTGAAGCGTCCGGCGCACAAACTATTCACACAGTCCTGCTCGCGATAAAGAAGGTTGATTACCTCAAAAGAGAGGGATGCGTACGCTTGCGCGAGTCTCGACTGGCCTGCAGCCTTATCAACTGTGCCCTGCGCCAATTGTCATGGCGCCGAAACCAGTACAGAGAGAGAACAGACCGCTGGTTTTAGGCTTAAAAATTTTCAGAAAAGACGGTCACTTGGACGCTTTTTATTCGAAATAACTTCCAATTATTCCATGTAAAGGCTTTTAGCTTCCAATTATCGAGCAGTTTCTTCCGTTGGATTGCCTATAAGATTACCGGGACCAGGACGTCACCTCTAATTAACTAAAAATTCCAATTAAGCGACTACGAATAATCGAGAGTCTACTGTACCAGCCTTTCGTCGAAAAATCAAGGATACCCGCACCAAATGAATCGTGCGCTGTTGTTCCCTGTTAATATTCCCTAGCGCCGATCTTCCCAGCGGGGTGCGCGCAAACTATAGATACTTGACTCCGTGGCGTGGCACAACTGAGTGCTCACTTGCCTCTGCGGTTTGCCAGGGCGCCTCGCGGCTTCGAGGAGGGCCGCTGCGTCCAGAATGATCCTAGGTTCAGGAAGCCTCGGAGGTGGCTGTGGCGACGAGCTAGTCTCCGTATGGTCGCTCGGCTCGACGTCCATGTCGTCCGTGATGTGCAACTCTTCTGCGAGAAACGTGAGGGCCAGCGTCGCTCCCAAGATCACCGTGCTCACCAGTATGGCCACCTTGGGCAGCTCCGTGGAGAACGAGTGCGGATTAACCTGGACCGGGGTTACCGCAGCAACAGGGCGTGCCGCCAGAGGCCAGAAGTCTACGGTCCGGGCTCGCCTCTCGCTCATCTGCTTGCACCACTGGCACATGCCTGGCACTGGCACATGCCCACTCCGGTCATAAGTCATTTGGGCTGATATTTTTCCGCTGCGGCTGTGCGCCTTAGTCTTTGCAAAAAAAAACTAAATGTCATTTGGCTTTTCATGCAGGAAATAATGCTTAGGTTGCCAAAGATGCTATGTTGGAAATCTGAGTGGATATTTATGCACGGTGTTCCAATTATCGGGACCTAATATAAAAAAAAAAAAAAAAAACGTGATGCTTAACAGGAGCGTAAAACCAGGAATATTTGGTATGGGGTTATGCTTCCTGCGTAACAATATATTTTTTTTTCGTGAATAGATATCTAAATTAGTCTATTTCCCCCGAATTTCCTTCGTATTCATTTTATGGCGTATATTGTAGTTGAAAAGTCGAATCTCGATCTTCAAGATACCTCATACAGCTATTCGTGGCATGCGACCCCGTTTGTGTGATAAAATTGAAAGTGCACTAAATTTTCGATTGGATTGGAAAACGTTTATTGAGCATAAAAGCGGGTGACTTTCTTAGTCCAGATAGCCGCGAGCTAGCGCAGCTGCTTGGGCGCGAGCGATGAGGCGTTCTTGGTCCTCGCATCGTGAGCTGACCAGCTCGCGCTCCCACTGCTGAGGGTATGGGGAAGGAAGGGGGTTTGGCGCGTAGGGGCATTCCCAGACCAGGTGGTAGGTAGTGTTCGGGACGGAGCAAGAGGGGCAGTTGTAGGGGTAAGGGGAGGGAGAGATGTAGTGGAGTATCGAGGTGTTGTAGAATGTGTTGGTCTTCAGTCGACGCTAAATGCGAGCCGCCTGTGTGCTGAGGGATGGGTGAGGAGGAGGGTATTGAAGCCGCAGGTGGCGATAATAATATAAGATTTCAGTGTATCGGGGAGGGACCGGGGGATAGATGGAGGGTTCGGAAAGGTCCTCTTCCGTCGACGAAAACGCCCGGAATGTAAGAGCGCGGGCAGCGGCGTGTGCCGCCACGTTTCCCTCGAAGGAAGAATGGCCTGGTGTCCACACAATCTGGATGTGGGGGAGGGGGGGGGGATCCTTGATTGAGGGTAGTAGTATCTTCAGTGAGGGCTCGCGTCTGGGCTAGTTGGTACATTATTTCTTGCAGAAACACTGGGCTAAATTGAAATTACGAAGACGAAGGACGGCGGAACACACGATGCACACTTACGAAAGCGCAACTATCAACTGGCCTTTATTTTCCGACCCTATAGGAAAAAACTGGAAATATAAACATAGAAACAGAAACGTTCAAAACCCCGCACAAAACCCTATCTGTGTTAAGTTCTTGATAGTTGTTATTGTCACTTCACTTTTTGCGCGGTCTCACTCACAGCTGGCCACGTGCGCTCGTCGTCCCCTCTCTCTGGCTCACTGTCACACGGGGAACATCTTTCCGCAGAAGGTGAATATCCTTGTTTTAAATGCAGAGCATTTCTTTAACTCACGATGCCACCCGCTCTAGGCGTCCGTAGTAGTCCGCACCCCTCCCCCTACACTATATAAAAAAATAATACTTACTGGCGCCTGGTTTCGATCCCACGACCCTGCGGGCGGAACGCAAGGTACATGGTGCTCTACCCACTGCGCCACAAAGCCGACACAGAATGGAAGGCTACGAACGCGCCTTATATCCTTGACTCATTCAAACTACGTCAAGAAGCTGCTGATACAACGCATTCACTACCTGTGGGCGGAACGAGAGGTACATGGTGCTCTTCCCACTGCGCCACAAAACCGACACAGAATGAAAGGCTACGAACGCGCCTTATATCCTTGACTCATTCAAACTACGTCAAGAAGCTGCTGATACAACGCATTCACTACCACCAACTCCCCAAACACTAAACGTTAACGCAATACACCCACCCCCTATGCGACGCATTTACTCGAGTCCCCCTCGCGGGGAGATGGGCCCTTTTTTAGAATCACCGATGGCTGGCTGACGCATGCGCCTTGTCTCTCCGATGCCATACTAAAGGCTTCAATAACTTGCCTGGTCTTCCTGCTGTGGGAGCGTGCCAATACTGTTGTTTCATTGAACAGGGGTTCGCATTTGCATTTTTTGCAGTGATCGGCCAAATGCCCGGGCGCTTGTAGCTTGGCGCACGCGTTCTTATGCTCCCACAGCCGCTCGTTCAGGGACCTTCCGGTTTGTCCTATATAGGACCTCCCACAGTCCAACGGAATTTTGTAGACGACTTCTGACTCGCACCCCACGAAGGGGTTTCTGTGTTTCACCTCACAGCGTGGGCGTTCAGCGTCATCCTTGTTCACCCGCTTGCACAGTCCTTTCAGCTTGTGTGGGGCGGAAAAAACAACTTTAACATCGTACCTTCCGGCAACCTTTTTCAGCCCGTGTGAGACGTTGTGGAGGACAAGGGGACAAGGCATCGTCGGAAGGCATCGTCGACAAGGGGACAAGGGGGCTGCCATCGTCGAGGACAAGAGGACATGGCAGCGAAGGGTAGCGCTTTTTCTGCAGCAACACCTCACCGCACTCAAGGTGGATGACCCGTTCCTTCTAAGCAACTCTCAGGAGCTAGTGAAGTTTCTGCAGCAGACGCCACCCTTGCACTGTTTTTCCATAGATGTGAAGGAGCTGTTTTTTAGTGTACCCCAAAAAGGCGTCATCGAAGCCGTGGAGGAATGTATTGACACCTACGGGAACGTCCGCTTCCAAAACCAGTGCGGGATGGCTGCTAGTGACTTTCTTGGGCTACTTCAACTCTACCTGAATTCTTTGAGGGTGCGCTTCGAAGAAAGTGTCTTCGCGCAGAAGGACGGCATATCTATAGGATCGTGCATTGCTCCAGTACTCTGCGATATATACCTGGCAAAGGGCGACCGCATGTTGCAGCCCGTTTTGAAGCAGATGGGCGTCACGCGCTGCTTCCGATACGTGGACGACTTCCTCGTGAGCTTCCCGTGGGGAGAACTGAGAGAAGACACAGTAGCGAAGGTTTTGGAAGCCTTTAGCGATGCCCATGCAGGCCTTGAATTCACGCATGAGCTACCAGATGACGGGCGCCTCCAGTTTTTGGACGTCAGCCTCACATTGCAATGTGACCACGCGTGTTGGAAGTACCTCACCAGAAGCCAGAAAAAATTGCTCCCACACGACTCTGGGCATTCAAAACTGGTCAAACGAGGAATAGCCACAGCGTGCATACCGCAGGCTTTGTCAAAATCTTGCCATCACGCCGTAAAAGAAAGTCTGAATGTGCAGATCGGGCGGCTCAAAGAAAGCGGCTTTCCAGAACCACTCCTTTTAGGAGTGGCATAGAATTGCCTGAAAAAAGTTAAACGCGGCGTTGGGCGTCAGCAAGAGAAGGATGACAGAAGACCACTGGCAGTCATTCCGTACATCCACAACGTCTCACACGGGCTGAAAAAGGTTGCCGAAAGGTACGATGTTAAAGTTGTTTTTTCCGCCCCACACAAGCTGAAAGGACTGTGCAAGCGGGTGAACAAGGACGACGCTGAACGCCCACGCTGTGAGGTGAAACACAGAAACCCCTTCGTGGGGTGCGAGTCAGAGGTCGTCTACAAAATTCCGTTGGACTGTGGGAGGTCCTATATAGGACAAACCGGAAGGTGCCTGAACGAGCGGCTGCGGGAGCATAAGAACGCGTGCGCCAAGCTACAAGCGCCCGGGCATTTGGCCGATCACTGCAGAAATGCAAATGCGAACCCCTGTTCAATGAAACAACAGTATTGGCACGCTCCCACAGCAGGAAGACCAGGGAAGTTATTGAAGCCTTTAGTATGGCATCGGAGAGACAAGGCGCATGCGTCAGCCAGCCATCGGTGATTCTAAAAAACAAGGATATTCACCTTCTGCGGAAAGATGTTCCCCGTGTGACAGTGAGCCAGAGAGAGGGGACGACGAGCGCACGTGGCCAGCTGTGAGTGAGACCGCGCAAAAAGTGAAGTGACGATAACAACTATCAAGAGCTTAACACAGATAGGGTTTTGTGCGGGGTTTTGAACGTTTCTGTTTCTATGTTTATATTTCCAGTGTTTTCCTATAGGGTCGGAAAATAAAGGCCAGTTGATAGTTGCGCTTTCGTAAGTGTGCATCGTGTGTTACGCCGTCCTTCGTCTTCGTAATTTCAATTTAGCCCAGTGTTTTTGCAAGAAATAGTATCTTCAGCGCTGAGGGAGAGATGAGGCCTTTACAGTAGTTGCGGCAATCTGTGTGGATTGCCACTTAGAGGAAGCCGTGGTCGCTGCTAGAGCGATGGCTGTCTCTTCAGCCATCATGGTGCTGTTGTGGAGAAGGCTGAGGGAGGTAATATTGACCGATTTGGAGTCGACGACAAGGGTGGGATGTATGGGATGTAGGGTGGGATGTATACGGAGCGACGTCCGTGTATCGGGTGTCCGGTTTGTTGTGGTATTCGGCTCGGGGGCGGGTGACGCGGGCCTGTCTTCTGCCTTGATTGAAGGAAGGGTGCATGTGTTTGGGGATGGGAGACACGAAGATATGAGCGCTTAGTTACGGAGGCATACGCTGGGGGGTGTCTAAAGGCAGAGGAGTGGGGTAGCCTATTTTATTCAGTACCGTGCGGCCCGTAGGGGTGTGGGCAAGGCGAGTACAAAAAAAAAAAAACTATCCGATGGAATGCACCAGCTCACCATGAATGTGACGATCTCCGGCATCTTTTTGAAGAACGAAATTAGCTTCGGCTTGGATGGGCGTGAATAGACTCCGTAACTCCGGATGCAACGCTGGCAGAAGTTTACTGACGGGCCCGATATAGAAAATTAGCAGTGGCTTAGCTCGGCTATGCCAAGATATACGTAGCGTGAGCTTAAGTTCAGCTGGTTATTCTTAGGTTTCCTGGTAGTCTAGGATTAGCTGATTATCATGCTTACTGCTGATAAAACGATTTCCGATTCAAAGCAATCCCATTCAATCCAGTCCAGTCCAGTCCAGCCCAGTCCAATCCAATGCAATGCAATCCAGTCCCGTGCAGTCCAGTCCAGTCCAGTCACTGCTCCTCGCGCATGCGTAGCATGGCTCTCCAGGAGCCACGTGAAACGGCTATCAAGCGGCTCCGGCGCAGCGTCAGACTTGGCTACTGCGCAACGGAGGCGCACAGCTGGCCACGCGCCGGCGCCAGTGCGTCTGCCGCGGCTATGACGTCACTTCTCTGGAATGTGCAGACCGGTGAATGTGCAGACCCAATTCTCTACACACCCGTACTATACAATAGGATGGGATTGCCAATCCGATCCAATACAATCCAATTTAATCCAATCCAAATCCAATCCAGGCCACTCCAATCCATTCCAAATCTAATCCAATTCAATCCAATCCAATGCTCCTCGCGCTTGCGCAGCACGGCCCTTCGAGGTCCACGCGAAACTGCTCAACCTCAGCCAGTGTAGCTTACGCTACAAAACTCACGCTACAAAACTCACGTCTACAACAACTCCGTGTCGGCTCGCTTCGCAAGCGCTCCAGGCCGCATGACGTAACACCTGCTTCCGCTCCGCTTGCTAGGAGCGAGCGCTCCTTCCAGTCGACGGGTCATGTTAGAAGGTCTCCTGAACTGCACCCCCCTCTCAGCCGCTCATCCGCGTCTGCTTGCGTTATTTCGCCTGCGAGGCAGAGAGAACGTGCGCTTTCGCTGGCTTTGATCTAAAGTTGGCTTTTTCGTGAGGTGTTATGTCGCGGGATGATATATTCGCGACTACCAACCTCACTGTATCGCAGCTGCAACTGATGTGTACAATGCGCAGGCATCAGAGTTGGCGCATTGTCAGAATATTTTATTCCAAATCCTTACCCTGACTACACAAACGAAAAAACCGGAGCAATATTCAGGGGGGCTCTGATCACCAGGCACAGAGCCAGTTGGGCAAGTGTTAAGAGCAGGGGAAAATGATAAATCGGAGTATCTTATCTATAGATAAGCGTTCGCAAATTCAAACCGTGCACATGGTATTCCTGAAGTGGCTGCAAAGGCTGAAGTAAGATGGTAGCTTTGATGAAGCAATGATTTTTTCTCTTTTTCTGGGACCTGATGAGCGGTATCAATACCCCAAGACTGAATCACGGATAGCTGATGATAACCGGCCGAGCTCAGTTTAAAACTCCCGTTTCAGCGCTGTGAATCTCGTTATCCCGGTTGGCGTTGCAGCACGTTGTCGGCAACCCTGACGAAAATGGATGTGTTATTACTAAATGACGTGCTCGAACAAGTCTTCTATCGCCCCTGCAGACTACTTGAAGAGCGATTTCAGGCTTTTATTGTCGTTTCTTACCATATTCCGAGGGAAATGGGTAACAAACAAAGGATTTTGGACTTCAGATTACCCGGAATTCGGATTGGTGGTGTCTGGCAAATCTTATGATGTACCTCCAACATAAAAAAATTCAAGGAGTTCAAATATGGTTAATTTGCTGGCCAATATATGAAGTCATGCCTGTGAATCCTGTGGGGCGATAAGCAGAGTTAAGCCAGCTAGGAGCTTTGGTGTTGCTGTGTGCGGGCTTTTTCCTGCTGGCACTACGCATGAGAGAGAGAGAGAGAGAGAGAGAGAGAGAGAGAGAGAGAGAGAGAGAGAGAGAGAGAGAGAGAGAGAGAGAGAGAGAGAGAGAGAGAGAGAGAGAGAGCGTTTATTATGCTCGCAATGATGGAGACTGGCTACGACGAAGCCAATAATGGTGCCATTGTAAATACTGCAGCACTGATTAAATGACCGTTCGTTATATCCGAGAAAGCCAATAGTTTTGTTGCGCTTCGCTGATGAAGGTGGCTTTAGCAGTTCACACCACTTAATGAACGATGTCTGTCATCAAAGTACGGGGTTTAACGCGCTGTAACTATACCTCGGTTACGAGGTGCGCCGTTGTGGGGAGCTCCGGACCAATTTTGACCCCCTGGGGATCTTTAACGTGCGTAGAAATATCCACACACTGGAGCTTTCGCTTTTCGCCTCCATCAGAAAAGCAGCAACCACGGCCAGGATTGAATCCGCGTCCTTGGGCTCAGCAGCGCAACCCTTAGCCACTGAGCCACCGTGGTGGGTTTTCTTCATATCTTTGGGCTCCAAGCACTGTTGCAAGGGAACACCGTACGGATGCAGCGTGCTGCCCTTCAAAATGCTGCACACTTCTAGACTAGGGAGTTTCTGCGCTTCTGATGCCAACGCTAGTGTGTGAGCCAGCCGAAAAAAAAAATTGCCAGAACTTCTGTCCTCACCTGTTCACGTAGAGCTGCAGACCTTTGAGTTTTTTTTTCTTGCGAAGCTTCCCTCCTCAAGTGGAATCTGGTAGACTCAAATAATGGTGGTAAGCCTTGCATACCTACCAACATGAAATTACCCAGGTCGTCGTTTGTGATGTGACGTAAGCGGGCGTTACGGAAGCCCGACTTCAACGATTATCGCAGAAGCACGTCAAAATCACGAACCCCAGCTCCGTCTGCTCGTCGTCCTGTCCCCAGAACTCGCTCACCGGGCAGCGCAAGAAGAGTAGGAGCGGAACTGGCAACCACCACTCACGTACTCAATTACGCAACACTACCGACTACCGAAACAATCCCCGATCAGACCCCGAAAAAGCAAGTAATAATCCTGAGAAGGCTTCGAGAAGACTTCAAACGAACACATACCTACACCCAATACGCCATCCATCCCACCCTTTGCTACCCCTCGGTATTTGCTGCCAAGCCGTGGCCTCCAAAAACATATTCCCTTTATCCTTAGCCCCTTACACGAGCAACGGAAAAGTAAGATGACCCCGGCAAGCAGCTACAATTGCGTGCGGAACACGCTCGCTTTACAGGTATGTGTCTAACTCTCGAACCCACGTTTACGTTCTGTGTCATCAAATTTGACACCATTTTTTGCGGATCTGAGCATGACGCTTCCATAACAATCTATGCCAAAGCAAACAGGTCAAAACACACCCCGCATAAAGTTCTCATTGGAAGACGTTTGGCTTGGTGATTGGGCTGCTGACGTAACTCCCACGCCTCGTCAGTGGACGCGTGTATACACCGTCTGCAAAGATCTTTAACTTATCCACGGCCCATATGCAGATGCACCGAACTGGAACCTTAATTTTTGTGATCGCCCGAGGCAGTGACAGCGCGATCTACCCGAAATACAGAAGCGCTCGCGTCGGTAGCGGCGACAGCGGAAATATTGGCCGATGCTAAAACGCAAGCATTGCGGCGACGACTCTAGCGATAGCAGCGACCACACAACTACCGACATTCCGACTTCCGATGCCTACAGCTTTCGTAATTCTTTACAAGCGGGGTAGGCCTGTATATGTACGAGTGACAGTACTTTCCTACAAGGTATTTTACAACACTATTGCATATCTTTCTGACCTATATACGTATGCACCATAGTAACTAGAAAGACGTATGTAAATCGGCGATGACTGTAGCAGAATTATGACAGCGAAATAAAGAACGGCTACACCGTGTTTTGAGTGCGCTTTTCCGTTTCTGTTCTTTTTGCTTCGTTGTTGTTGCTTTTCTTTCTCAAGGATGCGTTACGTGATCAGGAGAGTCAAGAGTGAAGGGAAGAGAAATCTGTTGTGCTTGTGTTTGTCGGGCCTGTCTCGGTGGTGTTCTCTCCTGGCGCCATCACACTGGCGTACACAGCGCTGACGAGGGGGTTCGCGGGCCCACACGAACCCTTGAAGTCGTCCGTGCTGATGTCCCACAGCATGACACCGGCCAGGGAGAGGTTCCGTATCACTTGCATCTTCTCCGTGATGCTGCGGGCGTCGTCAAAGTTTACCCACTCGTGGTGCCTGTCAAAAAATAAATAAATAAAGATCGCAAGCTTGACTATGGTGACCAATGTTATATATCGCCGTAATTTTTAGAAGTCCCCGTAGGTCGTCTCCCCCATAATGCTCCATAATAACCAATCGAAGTTGCCTAGTGTGCGAATTCGGGGAATGATGAAGCCCAAGATATGACTTGAAAAAAAAAAATGCATGTGCGCCGAACAACACGCAAGGCATTCAAGTTGTTTTGCACTGCGCAATGCACCAGCGAACATGGCGTTTTTCACTCAAGTTGAAAAAAACTCTGCAACATTTCCGATAAGCGCTTCCACTCTCCTTCGCGTCTGGATGCACCGCGAAAGCTATAGTTAACTCCAGCACGGAGCGGCACTGCGTGATTTGCTCGTCGCACCAGATACCGCTTCCTTTTTTGCTTTGCCTTTGCGGCTTTCTTTTCAAAGTGGCTATCGAATGCCAGAAACTGAAGGAAGGCCGGCCAATAGCCGCTACACAGCTGTAATGACGTAATTCCAGTTGTCTAAGAACGCCAAGTTCGTGAAAGAGAAAAATCTAAGCAAGTTTCTAAGTTATGTGGTCAGCATAGAACTTTAATTTTTGGTTAATTAAGGTACGTTGCGACCCCCTAATCTAAATACTGTATGTATTGGTTGACTACGCTCTGAAAGCATTTAAGATTTTGAAAAAAGTTAAGAGTCTTTCAGGGCCCCTTGAATGCTCGGCCCCCTCCATTCACCGACCACTTCAATTGGTCATTCTGGAGTATTGTGGTAAAGACGCCCTGCAGAGACTTCCTAGAGTGGGCCAGAGCAAAATTCCAAATCATTCCTTAAACCAAGGTATTATTACCTAAACTATTAATAATGATAATTACAGTCTACATGTTTACAGTTGTGTGCATGTTCTTATATGCAAATTGTTGTCCATTGGGTTATGATGCCTTATACTTCCATGAGCTGTCGCTGCGACTGGCTCGCTGGAAGTGGCGATCCTTGTAAGTTTTTACTTCGGCTAGCAAAACTTGCATGAATTTGACAGCATTTGCAGTGGAATAAAACTTAAAAATTCACGCTAGGGTTTAAGGCCGCCGAAGCTACTCTTAGGCTATAAGAAGCCGATGTGGAAGGCCGCGGATTTTTAAAGCCATGGGTATCTTTACACGCGCCAAAATTTCGACCAACCGTTGTTTTTCGCCTCCATCACAAAAACGGTCGCCGCGATATGCAGTAAAATTGACCGATCCATGCCGACGTCTTCGCGCTTCACTGAGCAAGGCAGTGGAATTCTAATAGAACTTGTATCGAAAAGTTGCGACGTTTTAAATGGGGTGAATAAAAGAGCGGAGGCAGAAAACACGCGTTGCATAATTAGCTCCGACATGGCCAAATAAAAGACCTGTACCAAGTACCTTGATAAAATTTATTGTAAGGCGCCAAATTCGAGTTCAACAAGGAGCTTCAGTTCTTAAGCATCCGCGGACGCCGGCCGACCATGCACCCAAGCTGTCATATTTCGTGGTTTGAAATATTGAACGCAATAAAGAAGTGGCGCGCATTGGTCTGCGACCAAATGATTACACAGCCTCGCTGGACGATTCTTTGATCCCAGAGTCACGATAATTTACGGCGAAACAATCGAAGGAATTGCTGGTCACCCCACTGTTCACTAACTTCGTTCGTACTTCCCTCTTGGGGAGATTACGTAATCAGAATCCCTCGGCTCAAAACGAAAATTTTCAGGAGCGAATTGAGGAGGAATGTTAGTGACTTTTACAGTGGAGCTGTTTAGCCATCGCTTGCCGTGATCGCGACGGGGCAAGAAAAGGCCAACGAGGGGCCGCCTCGAGAACCACCGGAATGACGCCCATCGGGTTGTCGCCGTCGTTTGACGCTATCCCAGTATCTGCAATTTCCCATTTGCATCTATATTTTATGGGTATTCTCTGTTCACGCACACTTTCCATGTGCTATACGGGCTATAACTGGTCCGTCCGACTCTACGGACGCGCGAGTACGTAGGCAAAGTCGACACTGCTAAAGCTATGGTGAACATGATGGGAAAGAAGAACACGACTTTCTAACGGCCTCTTATCGAGATAAAAAATAACGCACGTACATCGGTATGGAAACTCGGATCACGACCTCCACATTCTAGAAGAAGCTGATGAAGTAACTAGACAGTGTAGCTCACTTCAAAGCCCCATAAAAAGACCCCAAGGCAGCCAAGCGCCAAGCACTCACTACAGCACGCCCCGCATTCTAGGCGTAGCCTCCGCACGTAAAATCGCGACTGTAGCAAGGAGGCAAGGCTCGAGCTGAGGTGGAACATGATCTTTCATCCCCATTCCGCTTCTGAGAAGTGCCGTAACTCCAAGCCGCTAGTAGGCCACTCAATTGCGTACTTGGCTCCTTTATTGCACGGACAGGTTTCTCCTCGGCGTCATTTTATTGAGACAGCCACCTAGACGTGCTATACGTAAAACCATAGGTCGGCAAAACAGAGAGAACTCACTCAAACTCAATCACAATTTTTTTCATTCACGCTGTACTCAATCAAACTCAGACTCAAAAAGTTCGTCTGTTCACAAAATCACTCGTACTCACTCATCAAATACTCATTTGTAATCGTACTCACTTGTACTCAAACTTATTTGTCCTCACGAGTATTCGTACTCAATCTGTACTCATGAGTACTGAATCTGTACTCATGAGTACTCACTCTATACTCATGACTACTCAATCTGTACTCATGAGTACTACTCATTCTGTACTCTTGAGTACTACTCATTCTGCACTCATGAGTACTAAATTTGTATTACTCACGAATAATCAACTTATCTGCACTGTTAGCTAGGTCGTAGCTCGAATGAAAAACTAAGTAGAAAAATAAATTGTTTAATTGATTAGAAAAACACAGGTTACATATAAATCAGGACAGAGGAAGAAAACGTCTGACGCGGTGCACTGTCGTTGGGCGACTTACTGCGCGAAGGCAAGTACATGTGAGAAAGCGAAACGGAACGTAAGCACTCGCGTTGCGTCTGGCGTCTCCTCTTGTTCTCAGGCCGGGTCGGGCTCAGGGGAGCTCGGGGCTTAACGGTGCAGCCGTGGCCGTAAAATGCGTTTTTCTGCGTGTTATTGGGGGCAGCTTTTGTCGTCCGTTTTCTTGTTTGCACTACTGTTTGCACTACTGTACTCAGGAGTGCATATACTCAAGAGTGCAAGCACTCGCAAAAACAGTATTCATGAGTATTGTACTCATGAGTGCTGTGTACTCATGAGTACTGTGTACTCATGAGTACTGTGTACTAATGAGTACTGTGTACTAATGAGTACTGTGTACTCATGAGTACTCAAACTCATGAGTACTCATACTCATGAATACTGTACTCATGAGTACTCATACTCATGAGTAGTGTACTCACGAGTAGTGGGCTTACCCCTGTACTCACCCGTCATCGTACTCACTGTTTTTTTCTGGGTGTGTGATCGCTCATCATCGTACTCACTCGTGAGTTTGAGTACAAATGAGTACAAATGAGTGTACTCATGAGTGAGTACGCCGACCTATGCGTAAAACGCGTGTAGGTTTCAAACCTATAAACGTTTTAAACCTATAAACCTTGGTCGCAGTTAGCACAGAACCGGAATAATTGGAGATTAATGGGAGAGGCCCTTGCCCTGAAGTGGGCGTAGATACGGTGATGATGATGATGATGATGACAACGACGATGATGATGATGATGATGATGAAACATTTTAAAGTGTAGTCAACACAGTAGTGCACTTTTATTTCAGAGGAAGTGAAGCGCCCACCAATGATTTAAGCTACCAACGAGCTAAAGAAAGCTTAGCCGCATCATCGCCGACCCTTGCTCCCCCCGGCATCGTCATGAGCAGTGTGCGTTTGTATCACCGTGTGCGGCGCGTGGGCCCTGCAGGCATGCCAAGCCACGCGAAGCAACAATGAAGGCCGCGGTTCTGGGCGGTCACCAGTTCTCGCCAATCTTTTCTACAGCCGCGATTCCACACCGATAATATAGGGAGGCCACAACGTCGTCCCACGAGTGAGAACCCACGAGTGATTGCTGCCTCAGCGCACTGCAGCACTCAGGAGCGAGTGCTGAACAACCAGTGAGGTAAGCGGTGGATGTGCTTCGCGCCCTCCTCGTTGTGTGGCTCATCCAAACCACGTGACATTTGTGCGGGAAGTTCAAACACGATTTGCAACAACATACTCGGCGGCGGCGACGCGCAGCGGGATAACGGCTGCAGCGCGGGCCGCCGTGCGTTCGCTGATCACGCGAGCACTTGCTGAGACGCAGCCGCTATGCGCCGTGACCGAGAAAACTTCAGTTCACGCTGCGCACAAATTTCGCATTAGGGAGTGTAGTGATCGTCAGCTGCTTTTTTGATCTGACCAAACTTACACCGATCGATTTAAAATCTGCTTCCCTTCAAAACGCAAATGCATTGCGGGGAAGACTATTCCAGGAGCAATATTGTCCGCCTTGTATCAACATATGAAATTAAAACCCATTCTTTAAAGAATGCGTTTTAATTAAAGAAAACAGACACTTTAAAGTGTCTGTTTTTTTTTTCGACACTCTCCGGAGTCCAGACTTCAGAGGGCCACTGACATCATTGTAACAATAGCAGGAGTACTGTATAATTCCATTTTAAAATTTCCTCAGTAACACACCAGAACAAAATTACCCGGATAATTTAGGGTGGTGTATAGACGCTGCAGGCACACTTTGTCTACGACTAACGTTTCAAACAGTCGCGACGTGATGGCGGTGTGAAGATGTGATACTGCACACATTGAATTTAAAGCATCGCCTTGTCATATACTAACAGCTTGGTTTCAGGGTGTTTCATTTTTTTAGATACACAAGTTCATTCGTCAGGGTTTGGTGAATGTCGTGCTCACGCTCCGCCACTAAAATTGCAGCGTCATGACCGCGCCGGGGGCTAGCGAATGCTCCAGATGCTAAGTAACTGTGACCAGAACACGTGCATAAAATGGTGAGTTGAGCTCCTTACCAACGTTCATATCTGCGAAAACACCGCCTATCCAAGCTTGGAACCATAGAATGGCTTCCATTAAATAAAAAATAGATGACGTCATGCACAAACCGCCAGAACTCTGGAACCTAATTCATAATTTAGTAAGCTACCAATAGCTGATCCCATCCACCACTCCATTGCCTCAAGGTGCGCTTTAACAGGATGGCAAGTTGGGCGAGTTGGTGCTGATTCATCTCGAAAAACAGGCGCGGAAAGACGTAGACTAAGAAGAGAAATACACGTCGTCCTGTGTATTTTCTTTTTAGTCTACGTATTTCCACGCCTGTTTTTCGAGATCAAGGTGCGCGTTGGCAGCTCCACTTTTCTGCTCCAGAATATTTCTCAGAAAACGTGCGCCTGGCGCATCAGTCCACCTTAAGGCTCAGATAGAGCCATAGCTGTGGTCAGCCTTGCCCATGGGGCGGGCTTCCCTGTGAAGCAGTTGCACTGATAAACGTCAAGACCATCCGTGCTTTTTTAGCGCGCGCCGAACATTTGTACAGGCGGCCATTTGTACTTTAAGCGAAGCTTTAGTGTTCTCACTAATGGCGTCTGTAACATGAAAAAAGCCCTGCAGGACAGCCGCCTTTCTCTGACAACACTCTTAATAAAAAAGGTCGTAAAAAGGTAGTAACGGCCGTATTTACTAACTCCTTACAAACCTTACTACCCCGCGGTTTTGTACGTAGAGGCTCTGGCACTAACAACTGCATGGTTAGTAAATTAACTGAGTGTAGGAAGTGGTAGCACTAGATTTAGGTCGTGCTTATGACTAGGTTGTGCATGGCCAGTTATTAAACGCATGCAGCTCAGAAAAGTGCTATCGCTGGGACTTTACTAGTTGGGGTAGTGGTGCTTACTGCCTGCTTCGGTTAGTAATTCTGACAAGTGCTACATTTACTACCTCCAGTTACTAAGTACCTAGTGTATACTGGGACAAGTAACTTGTTAGTATTCCATTAGTGAATGCTCCGACCTTTCATCATCACCAGCCTATCTACGCCCACTGCAGGACAAAGGCCTATGCCATTATTCTCCAATTACCGCGGTCCTGTGCCAACTGTGACCAATTTATCCCCGCAAACTTCTTGATCTCATCTGCCCATCTAACTTTCTGCCGCCCCCTGCAGCGCTTGCCTTCTCTAGGGATCCACTCTGTTACCCTTAATGACCAGCGGTTATCTTGCCTTCGCATTACATGCCCTGCCCACGTCCATTTCTCCGACCTTTAAGAGTGAATGATTATGAACGATCGTGGGTGAAGAGAAAGAAAAAACGCTTCAGTGGCCGGAATCGAACCTGGGTCCCTCGCGTTATTAAGGCGGCTCCATTTCGACATGGTCGAAACTCAGTTCAAGCTCAGACGACAACCAAAGAATCCGTCATGAGAAAGCTTCGCATTCAACCATCGTCGTCGTCAGACGGAGGGGTGCATGAATTTTTTTGTCCCCACATCAAACAAGCGCCGCGGCCAGCATTCGGACCGTAATTTTGCGCTCAATGTACAGCGCCCGAGTCACTAAGGCCCCGTTGCGGCCGCTCATCGCCCACGCAGCAGTCCCATATTCGATACATGCTGCGAAGCGACAGCACTATTGCCGGTGAAAGGTCGGCTAAAATCGACAGGCATCATTGCCCGTGTTTACATGGCTGCGACAGAAGCGCAGTGAACCAAGTTTCCGTTACATCCACGCCACGTAAACAGCACGCTGCGCTCTGAAGTTCCAGGGAAGTCGCAGCTTCCGCAGGCTTGGACGCATTGTCTCGCCGCTGCCCTATAGCTCGCTGCGATGCGCTTCTGTTGCAGCCGTGCAAACGTGATCACTGTTTCGATGTCATGTGACCTTGCGACAGTTATCGCTTCTATTGGCCTAACCAGACTCAGCACTGCAAGCGACCGCGGGATGGGGCCGCTGGAGGAAAAGACCCGTTATCGTAGGATATAATGTATGCATTCCTCCAAGCAAAATTTGTTCGTTAGTACACACTAAACTTTTTACACCCTAGTTGCCTAAAAAGGTGTATAGGTGTAATAAGGGCGGTGGAAGGTCATTACACTCTTTTTAGGTTCTACCACCTTGAAGTTTGCACACATTTTGTGTGGCAAAAGGGGTATTGATCGACTGCAACACTCTCAGTTTTCTGTAGGGTGCTAAAAGGGTGTGCAATGGGTATTTATTATTTGATTACAGAAATGATTATTAAGACAATACACCTAGTTTCATGCACTTCCACCTCTCCGATTTTGGAGTATGTTCGAGTCCAGCGCCGTAACTTCTCCTTTCGATGCAGTACGGCTCCGCTCATATTGGGATAAATTATCGTTATGGTATTAACCGTTATTATGCTATTATACAGAACACTAATCACTGGTATTCCCTAAAATTCTATTCTTATTACTGACGAAACTTAAAAATGAAACTTAGAAAACGTGTCGTGAATTAAGCAGAATGAAAACACAATTTTTGCATATTGTATGTGTGGTTTGCTCTTATCTATACGAATGAATTTCGTTTGAAAGGTACCAAAAATTAATGCCCTGAATGCACAAACTAACTTTTTCGATTTTCTAGTCCTCTGCAAAAGCGGTGTTGCAAGGTGGTTACACCCATTTTTTGTTCTTCTCCCCACACTCTTTTGCACATTTTCTGGGTACACTCTAATACTTTAAAGAGGTGTTGTGCAGGGGTGATTAGGTTGGTGGCAGGTGGTTATACCTTTTTTCTTAGTGCTCCAACACCCTTACTTTAGATGTGGGTGTAATTACACCCAATTTGTGCAGCGAAAAAAGGTGGTGGCCGACTGAACACCCTCAGTTTTTTGTTGGGTGTTGAAAGGGTGGGACACGGGTGTTCAGTTGTTAATTAGGCCCACAGAGTGAGGTACAAAACATCCCCCTGCTCGTAGAAAATGTTGAAGTCCACCCCCGTAGCTCCCCGATTCGAATGAGTACGGATCCTTACAATACAGGATAAAATTGTCCTTCTGCTATTAACAGTTGCTAGGCGGTAATTATACAAAGCCCCAATCAGTGTTCGTCGCTTGAACAATATTTTCTTGTTAGTACTGATGAGACTTAAAGATTGCCGTAAATCAAATAGAATGAAAACACGAGAATTGCACAGTATAGTAATGGTTTTTTCGTATCAATAAAATAGAATTTTTCGAAAGGTATTGAAAAGTAAGTACCGCGGATGCACACACTACACTTTTTGTATTGTAGTCCTCTCCAAAACCTGTGAAAATTGTTGCGAGGTGGTCGCACCTTCTTTTTGTGACAACGCCGTTTTACACATTGATAGGAATGGTGAAATAATAAACACCACTCTAGGAGGGTGTTGAGTGTCGAATAGGTGGTTGGTAAGTAATAAAATTCTATGACCTTGATTGATTGATTGTAGGGTTTAACGCGCCGACGCAACGCAGGCGATGAGGCGCGCCGTAGTGGAGGGCACCGGATTGATTTTGACCACCTGGGGAACTTTAACGTGCGCCGAAATCTCGTACACACGGGCGTTTTTGCTTTCCGCCTCCATCAGAAAAGCGACCGCCGCGGCCGGGAATCGAACCCGCGACCTCGTGCTCAGCAGCGCAACGCCTTAGCCACTGAGCCACCGCGGCGGGTCAAAAAAAAAATGTTCATGGTAATTGTCTGTCAGAAGCAACCTTTTGACTCAATCTGTCAAAGTTGCTTCGAATACGAGGTCGTAGGTTAGAGAGAGAGAGAGAGAGAGAGAGAGAGAGAGAGAGAGAGAGAGAGAGAGAGAGAGAGAGAGAGAGAAGGGGGGGGGGGCTTTTCCTGAGCAAAAGGGGCGCAGGGTGGCCGCCGGTTTGAGGTCGGCGGCGCCGATGGCAGCGCTCGTTTCACCAACGCGGCTCGAACGCCCGGGTTCGAGCTCCCCAGCGAACCCTTCCATTGCTCGTCTCGAGTGATTAAAAGAGAGGGATTATAAGGACAACCCTGCACAGAGTGGGGGAAGCGTGGCGCGAGTTCAGCATGCAGGGCAATGAGGTGAGGGGTAGAGGAAGGGGTGGATGCAATTCAGCGCCGCCCTGCAGGGAGATGAATGAGTTTGGAGAGGGCGCCAGGTAGGCGCTTTCATATGGGCGGGCTGGGGACGTGCTAGGGGCTATTTACGGCAGGTGAGGAGATAATACAGGAGTATGTCAAGGTATGTAATCAGGCGGACCTAGAACCACTACTAAGGTACGCGCTTAAGAGGAGAGTGTACTAGAAGGAGTTGAGTATGACGAACGGAGCGCTCCACCTGAAGCGGCGGCTGTAAGTTGAATAGAGGGCGCAGCGGGCGAAGTGGATTCTTGCCGACTGCGTTCGCCAAGGCGCGCGGCATCGCGCGGGCCGCGCTTTTTCGCGTTTCGCCCAATTTTTATGTAACAGGAACGCCAAAGCGACAGCGGGGTATAAAAAAAAACATCTTGGAATAAATTAAAAGGAACTTTTAGAGGCTTTGCGGCAGCAGCGTGCCCTGTTTTTTTTTCTTTTTCAACGAAGTACTTCCAACGCGGAAAATAGAACGACAGACGAACGGAGGTGATAGGGACAAGCGTTGGAGTACCAGTTTCCACTACTTCTTTTCCGTGTTCACCCTTAACTCTCTCGACGTAAAATGCAATAAATAGAAAAAACATGGGCAGTGCTACATGAACTTTTGCTACATCTGTTTAATGACACCGGGGCATTTCATTGCAGCGCCAATGAAGCAAATCGAGGAATCTGGCCATATTTTCATTTTACACAAGCTTTCCAGCATGTTTTCTACGAAATAATGATGTTTAAAATGTTTCGGTCTTAACCCAATTCGATAAAAGCATATATAATGCTGAAGTGTGCATGCCAGTTATTCAGACGGGAATGCCGCATCATGATGCGGCATCATGCTGCAGTGTAGAGCACTGCTGGGCCCGGGCTGACCCGAAAGCGGTTTATCGGTGGGCCCGGGCTTGATGCCACAGGCCTGGGCCGGCCTCGGGCTTGAATTTATGGGCCTGGCTATTAATATTTCCGATGTGAATTGTAGAAAAAAGCATTAGAAGGGATGTTATGAGTTTATTTCAACGCTTCTCTTGACGTTAGTTCTATGCACTGTTCTAAAAACGTGTTTTGTAGGTCTGATAGTTCCTGTTCATGTACTGCATCAACATTTTACATGTTGGGGCATAACATACCGAAGATACGATTAGAAGGGAATGCATGTAGCACGGAAGGGATTAATTCGGACAACCTGGAACTCGATCTATGTCTACTGTGCACGGTTTTTACATGCCGCACCCGATGAAATGCGGCAGCCGGGGCCGCAAATCGAGCTCGCGGGCTAGGGAAACAAAACCGCTGAGCAACCACTACAGACAAAACATTTCAATGCACTTACTCGTGGATTAAAACGCAGCTCAAAAATTTCAGCATACCATCGTGTGTCCGAGACAACCATAATGTTACGTTGCCAAGAATCTGGTCATCAAATGTGATCGTGTCAGATCTGATTTAATTAAGAATACTAGCTTTCATTACCCCGATGTGACACGAACTGAAGACAGTGGAAGAAAAAGTACATGTGTGCACTATTTAACTCCGGATTTTCGCCTTCAATCCATGACGTGTTGTACAGACTAGATGCTCCGTCTGGTTTCCCGCTGCGAAGACACTCAACCAACTGTAATAAATTTTATTCAGCGTCTAAGGCCGGGCTTGATCACGCCCATGCGGGCCATTCTTAGGCCCAAAAATAAATTACCGGCCGTGGGCCTGGGATTAAGACGACGGGCCGGGGCTGGGCTCACTTATGGATGCCCGGAATAAGTGTGACGGCCCCGCGTCGGGCTCAGACCGGGACAGGGCCTTAAAAACAGACCCGTGCAGGTGTGGAATTTCTATTAACCATATTGCGTTCTTCGCTTTGACTGTACGGCCGTGAACGATGCGCAGCTTTTTGCATACTCCTCGAAACTTTCGATTTTTGTGTATTTGACTACATGCTCTCCCCAGAACACCGCGAATAGACGCGCTATGTTACAGATATACTGCGAATATGCCATTCAGACCATCCCTGGTATTTTATTAGAGCAATTAACGCTCTTATTCACGGGCTTTGAATAAATATAAAGCTCCTGCAATCTACCGTAATTAATTACAGTTGGATTTGCAGATAAAACGAATTATTGTGAAGACTGCTTCGGCGGAATTAAAGGTCGAAAGCACGAGATTGCTAGCAAATGTCGAAAATGTCAAGATTCGATAAACACAAGCCCTTTTTCCCCAAACATTGGCACTAGAATGAGACCAACAATTTTGATCATCAACAGCGGTATCCCGTGATACAAAAGAACCACGTCGCGTCAGCAGAACAAGCGACAGCTGGTCAAAATGTTTGTTCATGGCAATTTGATGCTATGCCACTTGGAAACTATTGCAATCTGTCATGACCCCTGCGAGGGGCGCATCCTTCGCTCAATACTTCTACGTCGGGCGCCATCCAAGGCACACCACGGGCGATTCTCACTTCTTTACCATCGGTAACGTGCGTGCAGTCACGGTGTATGTAGCAGTACTCGAAGTGCAGCTCACACACCACACAGTTTTGTTTCTTAGGTTGATCCGCGAGCTTCCTGTCTCGGAACGCAAAGGTGTGATAGGACAGTTTTGTAGCCGGCGCGGCATCCCAGCGCACTGAAGTGGCGAGGGCTATAGGCATGCCGAGGACGGTGAAATTAAACACTAAAGGCTCATCACTCTACAAGACTTAACAGAGAAAGATAAGCAGCGGCAGCAGTTCCGCTAAGTTCTAAAACATATGACTGAAAACGACTGCGGGACCTCCGTTCTGCGGTCGCCCTGTGCCGCCGCTCGCAGTTCGCACCGGCACAACCCAATCCACTGCGACCGCAGCGCCGCCCCGCCAACTTTCCACAAACTGCGCTTCGCGGCGAAGCAGGCGCGGAGCCGGCGGCTCGCCCCACTCAACTCTTCTAGTATATTCTAGGGACTATACTTCTAGTACACTCTACTTTAACGACACTGATGCACGCCGGCAGCCATTTTGGCGCCTGTCGCAAGGGTGGCCAGCTTTATGCGCCCAATTGCGGCCGACCTTGGCGGGCGGAATTGGTCCGGGCCCCGCTTGGCAACAATGACAGCTGTGTTTACTTTTCGAGGCTTTCGAGAGGGCGCGCCAGTGCGACAGGGTCAGGCTCGGTTACGCTTGCGTAGCTCTAGGCTACGCTAGAGCTATTAAATAAGTTATGCTTTACCAGAGGCTGTATGTTACGCTAGGCCGCTGTCGTTTTTCCCCAGCATGAAGCGAAGCAGTTGTTTTCCCCCTTTTAGCAGGTTGAAGCACCCGAGTACAGAGCAGCACAGCATCGCTACTCTCTCAACTTGCAAACAGCCGCACTGCGCTCCGGTAACCCCGATTTATCGAAGAACGCGTGCACGCGGCAACACAGCGGCACCAAAATGTCAGCGCCCATGGGTTTTCCGGAGTAAATAAATGTCAAGTTACGCGGTTTGACCAATGATCGCTGTCGGCTGCATGCCACAATGAGAGAAAAGAGTGCCGATACTCTGAAAACTGATCAAGTGGCTCTAGGTGGTCCTTGGCTGATGGGGCCCCGTGGTAAGGCACTGGGGCTGGCTCCCGTGAGTCCTAGAGTCGCGTCATGGGCCGTCTGGTTCCTCCCTATAGGCCCGAATGGGCCGGCGTCCATACCAAATGTACCAGGGAAGCTTGGTGATCTTGAGCGATAACTTTAAGTGCCAGTGACGGGATGAGACCACCGAGGAAATTTTGAACGGTCTTCGAGTCGGAGGTTCCGATCATGGGGGTCGGCTTTTGTGACCGGGAGAGTAGAACTCCCCCCCTCCTCGTGGCAGGACAACGGGTGCGAACTGTGAGAAAACATGTTGGGGGTCATTCGGCGGATGAACGAGGGCCAGAGCATAAGCACAGTGGTGGCGGTATTCTGTAGCGTCCTCATCCGCTCTATATGGTGCGTTTCACCTGCGAATTCGCAGCTGCGACGCCGCTCATGCGGCAAAACGATCTGTTTCCAATATTCACTGCTGCAACAAATTGCGAAAGGCCAAGCGGCTTTCACAGGAGACAGTCGACTGTTCCAAACATTTGCCAGTTTGCCACAGCAACGGGGAGGAGGAGGAAGTGGTTGTTAGGGGGTGGGGGGAGGGGGAGATAGAGGGAATAGATTGTTTTGCCGCACGAGCGGTGTCCCAGCTGCGAAGCCGCCGGTGAACTTTCGCACCACGTTGAGCGGGCTTTGCCGGTAGGCGTTGCTCTATAGGGCTTGCACTCGTTGCATTCTGCGACACTACATGGTGCATAGAGTGCATGTTTCGCAGTATAGGGCGGACGACTATAGTAGGTGAGTGTGAATAGCGCGATGAAGGCGAAATTTCTAAGCAGGCGTGGTAGGGACACAAATCGAGTCGATCCGGGATGTGGAGACCAGTGAAGGTATACGATAAGTGTGTCATTTGTCCGGAGAGCTCTGACTGCACAAGCTCCTTGACATTATTATTGATTCGCAGGTGGTCTAATCCGAGAATGGACGAATACAGGGCTACCTCCGGCGCCGCTTTGTAAACTTTTCTGTAGAGGCGGGTGACAAATTGTGTATTGGATTGCTTCCATTGTATATCATCATCATCATGATCAGCAGCAGCAGCAGCCTATCTACGCCCACTGAAGGGCAAAGGCCTCTCCCATTATTCTCCAATTACCTCGGTCCTGTGCCAACTGTGACCAATTTATCCCCGCAAACTTCTTGATCTCATCTGCCCATCTAACTTTCTGCCGCCCCCTGCAACGCTTGCCTTCTCTAGGGATCCACTCTGATACCCTTAATAACCAGCGGTTATCTTGCCTTCGCATTACATGCCCTGCCCACGTCTATTTCTTTTTCTTAATCTCTACTAATATGTCCTTAACACGTGTTTGTTCCCTGACCCACTCCGCTCTCTTCTTGTCCCTTAATGTTACACCTATCATTTTCCGCTCCATTACACACTGAGTCGTTCTCAATTTAAGTTGAACCCTCTTAGTGAGCCTCCAGGTTTCTGCCCCGTAGGTGAGTACCGGTAAGATGCAGCTGTCATACACTTTCTTCTTCAGCGACAATGGTAGGCTGCTATTCATTACCTGAGAATGTCTGCCATATGCACCCCACCCCACTCTTATCCTTCTATTTATCTCTGCCTCATGGTTGGGATCTGGGGTCACAACTTGGCCTAAGTAGGTATGTTCGCTTACCACTTCCACTGCCTCGTCACCTATCTCAAACCGCTGTGCTGTCCCGAGGTTATCGATCATTACTTTAGTTTTCTGCATATTAATTTTCAGGCCCACGGTTCTACTCTGTTCGTCCAGTGCGGAAAGCATGCTTTGCAATTCGTCCCCCGAATTACTTAGCGAGGCAGCGCCATCAGCAAATCTGAGGTTACTGATGTATTCTCCATTAACCCTTGCTCCCACCTGTTCCCAATCCAACGTTGTGAATACTTCTTGTAAATATGCTGTGAATAACATTGGAGAGATTGTGCCTCCTTGTTTGACGCCCTTCCTTATAGGTATTTTCCTGTTCTCCTTATGGAGGATGATGGTAGCTGTGGACCCATTGTAAATATCCTCCAGTATTCTTGCATAATGCTCATCTACCCCCTGGTTCCGTAATGCCTGAATGACTGCTACGGTTTCGACCGAGTCAAATGCTTTCTCATAATCTATGAAGGCTATATATAGGGGTTCAGTATACTCGGCGCACTTCTCTATCGCCTGATTGATCGTGTGAATACGGTCCACAATCCATTGTATAAGGAGCCCGATAATGTTTAGTGGGGCAACTTCTGTGACCGGGTGACGACTGACAGAGGTGGAGATATAGGATATTGCGTGGGCTGCTTTTTGGGTGGTAAGATGAGTGGATCGGACTTGCTAAGTGAGCATGTAAGGCCTGCCAGCTCTGCTTGTTTAACTACAGTATTTGCACCGGTTTGCAGGGTTTTTGCAATGTGCGCATCACTGCCGCCTGTCACCCAGAGGGTGATGTCGGTGATGTCGGCGTACATGCTGAAGTGCAGAAGATTTCGACACCCGTTGTAGCTCCACACGAGGTTGGATGTGATCCGCACACCCCCACCCCCTCCTCCCCGATCCCTTCGCAGCCCTTTACTGTGCGCTTGATAGGCTAGGTCTAGCCTCGGAACGCAAAACCTCAGTTTTGAACGTTTCAGCTCCAGAATTTGTGCATAGTCCTTCACCGTGATTCAATATTTGTGCGTGCGTGTGTGCGTGTGTGTGTGTGAGAGAGAGAGTGCGGACTTCAGTTTTGAGTTCATTATTGTCTTTTTTTTTTCGTGCATGGTTGCAGATGAGGCGTAAGTGGTTTTGGGCTCGAAGACAAGTTGCCTGATGCATGGGCCATGGGATGTTTTTAAATTAGCCACCACTGATATCGAAACTTCAATGCGGTTAATGATTTAAATACGCGCGGATATTTATTTTAGGAAAGCGCTTCAAGTACTTTAGGAACAACAGCGTATAAGATAAGTGCTGGCGGCAAAAGAAAAACAGAAATAATAAAAATTCAAGAACATTTCGCTAAATGTAGCCGACTCAAGCGGAACATAAAGACCGAAGCGTATATACAATCACTGAACATTGCTCACCTGTGGAGGAAGTTGGAGTGTGACGTGTCGTCCTGCATAAGCTCCCAGCCACCCTCGTGGATGCGGTCACAGACCGCGTAGTAGGGCATCGAAACGGCAGCCGTGTTGTTGGCGGCGTCTATCACGTCCAGGAACTTGTACAAGGTCGCGTCCAGACTGAACGTGGGCACCATCTTGGAGGACGGTAGGCCACTCTGCCGCACCAGCTCGATGGCACTGGCGATGTTCAGCGCGTTCTCGGCGGCGCTCCGCACCGAAGGCTCATGGTTCACCTGCACCCGCCGTTGCCGACGTTCAAACATTTCGCCCAAGGCGCATGCGAGGGCCTGGGTTGCCCAGTGCTCCAGCACTCATGCAACCGGTTGTAGAAACAACAACAACAACAACAACAACAACAACAACAACAACAACAACAACAACAACAACAACAAAAACCGGTGAAATATTACTAATAGG
This sequence comes from Haemaphysalis longicornis, assembly GCF_048455015.1. Taxonomy (NCBI): domain Eukaryota; kingdom Metazoa; phylum Arthropoda; class Arachnida; order Ixodida; family Ixodidae; genus Haemaphysalis; species Haemaphysalis longicornis. Next base: position 376,173,499 of record NW_027526203.1, on the reverse strand, counting down.
AAGGAAAAAGGAAAAGAAAAGAAGTCAGTTGAAAATCATAAACATGAAAATGCAGTGGGTGGGCACTCTAACTGTCCGATTGTTTTGCTCACTTTCCATTTTTCTTCACAGAAATTGCAAAATGGCTAATCGTTGGGGTCACAGCAGACAGCTAAGACGCGTAAGATTGATGCGTAGCTTGCGACAGAAAACTAATTATCACTAATTATAGGATGACAGGCACATTCAGTGGCCTCGTCCGTGAGCCGCGAGCCCCAAAATTTCGGGGAAGCCGGGCCTCTCTCTGAGTATGCCAGTATTAAAAGAACGGGGGTACGAACTCTTGTTACCGCAGGTTATTTGTGGTTGAGAGCGACGCGGGCATCGTCCTCACCACCTCCGCTGCCCCAGTGTCTCATGCCCTCCACTCCCTTCACATTTGTCTCTCCTTTGTACACTCCCCCCCCCCTCCCTCATCCATCTACCTTCCTCTATAAATCGTGTCCGTCAGCATCGTTGCGGTGCATATTCTTAAGGCGACAGCCTTAACTGCCCCATACTGCTAAGAAGCGTCGTTGTTGTCCAGTAAAGGAAATGGCCGCCGCAGTAAAGAGTAAAAATAAAAAAAAAAGTGCGATACGATTCGAGCCCGGGTCTGCGAAGCAGTAGCACAGCACTCTTTTAACCGTGCTATTTTTTTATTTGTATGTACTATCTCTGCACTTTACTAGCGCAGAAAGAAAGTTGTCGACGTTGTTCCTTCGTTCGGGGCACATCACACTTGGGGTACTGGCCAGGAATCGGGAGCTTTGAGGGGCAATGTGCCCGTTTTCGAAATTCACAAAACAATGAACTGGAAGCGTAAAAGTTGTAGAATAATGTCCGCTGCATGACACCTGAGCGTGATGGCACGTGAGTAAAACAGGTACACACAAGCGGCGCAGAACCCTGATTCTAGGGAAGCTGTGACGTGTGCCAGTCTTTGCTGACGAAATTCGGGCCGTAAGACGAAGACCCGAATGCGATAAAAGAGACGCATACATGGTGTAGCAGAAAATAAGGCGGGTGAAGTAATTGGCGCCTAAAGACAAAGTAACGAAAGCGAAGAAAGCGGTGCAAATGTGATGATGCAGCAAAGAAGTTATTAAATATCGCCAGGCTTTCACCTTTTAAGTAGACTTAAGTATCCCGATGAATTTTTTTAGCTTCGGGGCTGTGCTCTTGGTGAGATGTTCTAACTAAATAGCGTGTAACTGTACTCGTAAAGGCAGCCGAGGTTCGCTTCACCACTAAGTACCTTAATGACCGATCCTTGCGACCAGCTGAGCAAAGCGGGCCAACGACGAGGCCCGGCATACAACCTGACTCCAGGAATATTGTCAAAGTTTTTCAGTCAAATCTTATTTCTCGCTCGAAATTAGTGATATTTGCTTCCTTATACCTGGCGATGGAGAATTGAGGTGCTGTCTGGGAAAACATGCCCGTGGAAATTAATTGAACAGTACGCCGTGCGACGGGTGCGAAGGCTGCCAAAAAGGCTGGCAACTCCGGACGTGATGTCCGGAGTTGCCAGTGATTTTAGGATGCCCTATTACTCGTGTGCAAAGCATGCAGGTTGTCTTCCCACAGAGGCCCGTAAACGGAAAAGGACTGACCATGACGACGACCACGTCCACGAACTGCGCTAGTTTGACTCCCGCGCCGCGGTTGTGGAAGAGCTTCGCGTGGGGTGGCACCACAAGGCCCAGGTGAAGGTGGTGCACGCGGAACAGTGTGCCGATCTTCTTGACCATCTTGACCATCGCGTTGCGCAGCGGGCCCGGCGCGGGGAAGACGCCCGCCATCAGTGCGCCGTCCAACTTGTTGCCAAGCACCCAACGCACCAGGTTGCGCGAGAATCGCGCCATGGTGTCGCTGTTTCCGGCCACATCGGTTATCAGCCTGGAGGCGTCGCCGAAGGTGCCCACGCTGACCAGCAGGTGCGCCTTCTTCTTCTCCAGCAGGAGGTCGACCGCCTTCCAGAAGAAGGGCCGCGTGGCCAGGTGGTACACGTCGTAGTTGATGAGGTCGTTGAACCAGTCTTTGAGGCCGGCCATGGAGAAGACCACGTGTGTACAGTGCTCGGTCGGGATGTGCTCTGCTCTGTAGGCCCACGGCTCGGACCGCGTGAAGCTGGCTGCGTTCAACTGGCACAGGACCAGGGGCCCGTTCATGGCCTGCTCCCGCAGGCGGTTCTGGTCCTCGAGCTTGGGCAGGTCAGACAGGTAGCGTACCTGCGATCGTGCCCCGCAGTGAGCGACCCTCGCCGTACACGACCCACCACGATGGGGGCGCCATTTTGAGCAACATGCACCAACCACTTGCGAAACTTAATACAACGCCGAAAATTCCTGGGGTCCAACGTAGTTTAGTGATGTGAAACCGATTGCTAACGCAGACAGTCTACTGCAGTGAAGTACGGTCGTGGAATTATAAAAACAAGAACGCAAAAGCCACGGACAGCGTACTAACACTTCCGCTTTTTTTATGAAAAATAGCTAAACGGGAATCTTGTTCGTGCGATATAAATCAAGCCTTTAACAAAACGGTACACTTGTGCCGCACTTCCATAAATGTGAAAGTCGTTTACTGGTCTCATTAAGAAAGTAAGAAACTGTCGTTGTAAGTGATCATTTTCTAAATAGAAATACCGCAGCATACTATCCTGAAGCAGCATCGATTCTTCAGTATTTGTGTGGTATGTTCGCGGATTACTCAACTTTATTCTGTTGAATATCTTTGAATTTTTATATTTTTAAACAATCCTGGAGCATAGAAAATTTGGAGAGGGAAGGTATCATATTTTTCCCCTTACCAAATGTACAGAAATACCGCACTGCCCAATCTCGGTTTTCATATCGGTGAATAACCTTTCGTCAAGCGAAATTATATCCACTCTCCTATACCGCTCCGATGCCCCAAGACAGCGGCGCTGACATAACCAGAGATCGATGCTCCCATAATTTTTAAAGACGACAGTCTCTCTCGGGTTACTTAAACGCGAAAATTTTAATCTGTCCGTATGTCTTTCGATTCAGCCTTCCAGCCAAAAGTTGAAACAATTCGTCAAAAAGAACTAAATATGAGCAGAACTGTTCCAAACAACTAAAACTAAAACTGCCGGGGTAAGTAATACATATCCCGATTATGTAGCACAAAAGAAGCCTCAGGCAGATTTAAGGTAAAATGTAAGTATTAGAGGCGAAGCCCCTGAGTGGCTGGGGCTGTTGTCGTCTCCTGTCATCGTCGTCGTCGTAATCGTCGTTTCATCTAGCCACGGTGCTAAAACACCGGGAAACTCGTTTGCGCCTCGCGCTACAAGTAGTAACGCGTACTAAAAAACACCGGGACACTTTTACGCCTCGCGCTGGAGCGCTTCGTAAGCCATACTAAAAAACACCGGGACACTCGTTTACGCCTCGCGCTAGAGTTTCGTGCTTCAAAGAAAAGAGACTTTTACAGCAAAGCTGTATACCTATACCCCCCCACCACCACGGTTTCATCTCCATTGGCAAAAACGCGAAGCCAAGAATGCACTTATACACTGCTTGCTTAGCCCCTCCCGGAGATAATCCGGGATTTTTTTAAATCGATACCTGCATCATTTTAGTTATGAACACGCGTTGGGCTAGTTTTTACCATAGCAAGTGAAAAAAAGGACAATGCGTTGAAAGTGGCGAAGATAGTTTTAAGCCCGCGCGCAATAAAGCAAGCCGAAAAATAAGAAAGCACCCGCTCGTGCTGTTCCAGGCAGAACAAAAAACAAAATATGAAGAAAAAGATGGGCGATGTCCCAACAAACGGCGCGCGGGAAGTGCGAGGACGGGAAAATTGAATTACGTTAAACAAACCTCCATTCAATTCGTAACGAGAGGAGCGCGAGGGGAAGGAAAAAGCGTGAGGGTTGGGAGCGGGTGAACTACGTGGCAGGAGCGACAGCCGACTACCGACATTCGGTGACATGGGCAGTGGAACAAGTAGCTACGCGGCCAGTGTTTAACTTGCACAGCAGTACACTTCCCATACCCCCCTCTTATGGCCGTATGGAGTACGCGCAGGTGTTCGTTCAACGTTTCGCGCGAGTAGAAAGCGCTCACCTTGCGAAAGTAGGGGACAAGGGCTCCAGGGAGAACCACGAAGAAAACGACTACCAAGAGCATGCACGAGCTCACGGTATAGACGTAGGAGGTCTTGATGAACGGATCCTCCGTGTCCCTCGACCGCAGCTCTCGCCTGCTCAGTAGATTCTGCTCCGAAAAGCGCATCCTGAGCCGCAAGAACGGTCGAGGCGACCGCCTAACCGAGAGCAGGCTGGCCCGACTGGCCTTCGTTCTCTTCGCACGCACCGCGATCGAGCGCACGAGCCGTTTGAAAGAAGCGCTCGTGGGGTCGTTGCTTTTTCTTCATTCGTTTAGTCAATAATTTAGTTATTGAATTCAATATGAATTTCAATGTCCAATAATTTACGCGTGGTTCGACCATGTCCTTTAAAACCTTCCAAATAATATAGCGGAGGGATGGCCACCTTTCAGGAATCATGGTTTTTATCAGAAAGGTGTAGATTTTAGTTTTAGAGCACAGCATGTCGTATAAGCTACAAACGCTCCAGGCTTTGTGGACGAAGGTGAAGAAAACTTGCATAGAGGAGGCGACTGTTGTAGCAACGTGAAACGCGGCGTCCATCGAAGCGGGCGTGTGCCAGTAGGTTGGTTGGTTGGTTGGTTATTTCAGAACATAGCACATACCAACGCGGGGGATTGGCCAAGAAGCTTTGTACCTAATCAGGATGTGACCTATATTATTTTATATTCGTAAATTTAGAAAAGAAAATACAGAACATAATTTTTTTATAATATGAAAGAAGAGTCCGGAAGAAAAATTTTATAAATGTGAACGCTTAGCTGGCGAGCGGGGGAACCGGACTGTCGCCGCAACATAAGAATGAAGGGCGCACACAGCATCCCTGTGGCAAACTCCTAGGGCGGAAGCGCCTTGTGACAGAACCTCGGAAGTAGCTAGCGGAATGTGGAGCCGATTAAAGGTTGACTCCAGATGCGCCCGTCGCTTTGGGGAGAAGCTGCGGCAATTAAAAAGAAGAGAGAGAGAGAGAAAAATAAACGTTTGTTGTTTGAAAAGACTAGCTAGGACTTAGTCCTGGCCGATCCGAGGTAATAGGTCTCCTCAGTCCAGGAAACCTCTGGCGGTGGCTGCCGTCTTCGCCCGGTTCACCAGATTCTTATTAAAAAGAAAATGCTCTATATTTTCCAGTTCATCGCGAAAAGGGGCATTGCAGAGACGGAGCGAGACCCGATTTATAAAGGCAAAAATTTAACGGGAGCCCGGGCAGGCGGGGAGGAGGAAGAAGAGGCCGCAGTAGGCAGCCATGCCCGCCAAGGAGGCCGCGGCCGGCAAGGGCGGCTCCGGGATCGAGGATGACCCCTTCCTCAAAAGCACTTGCGTCTACTCGATCAGCTCATGCATGATCCTGATCCTGGTGTTCTTCGTGGCACTTCCTGGAGCCCTGATGCCCTACCTGACGCGAGTTCGTTTCATAAAAGAGGTGCCCAAAAAGGAAGACGTCCGCCTGGGCAGCAGAGGCGCCGAGCCGCTGCTGATCTGCCAGCTGAACCCGCAGAGCTTCTCCCGGCCCGCCCCTTGGACATACGCCCCCAGACACGTGCCGGTGAAGCTCTGCTCGCACCTGGTGCTGCCTCTCGTGGGCCTGCCGGACTTCTTCAGCGACATGCAGAACTTCGACAGCCTCACCGTGGCGGCCTCTCCGTTCCACCTGGCCGACCTGCTGCCCCTGGTCAAGGTCAAGCCGCAGCTCCGACTCCTCGTGGGGCTGGGAAGCTTCACAGACGCCAGCATGCTCCTGCACAGGCTTTCCATTAGCCACGAACGAAGTATCGCCTTTTCCCGCAACCTGCTTCGCTGGACGCTCGTGAACCGCTTCGACGGCCTCATGGTGAACGGGCTGTTCCCAGTGACCGAGTGGCACATACGCAACTACGCCGTCCGCCTGCTCAAGAAACTGGCCACGCTGTTCCGCCACCGGGAGTTCCTGCTCGTGTTGCCACCCGAGTCGTCTTTGCTGCGGAGGCCCCATGCGGGGAGGCGGTTGTCGCAGCTTGTGGACATGGTTGTGCTGCCGCCGCAGTGGCTCGGGCGGCAGCGAGCACTGGACATGATGCTGGCCAGCGGATTCCCTGCCTCGCAGCTGGTGGGGGCCGTCCGCCTGGAAGGCATACCGTACACGCTGAACCACAGGGAGAGCTACACGGGCACCGTCCCGGGCCACGAGCACACGTTCGCGTACCACGAGCTGTGCGTCAAGCGAGGCTGGAAGCGCCACAGCGACGGCGACATAACCCTCTTGCATCGTGGCCGTTCGTGGTTCATAAGTGAGGACGCCGCATCTCTCAGAGAAAAAACAGCCAAATTCTTGGCCAAAGGTCTGGCAGGTATCATCATATGGGATGTGAGCGCCGACGACTTCCTGGGGTTTTGCGGACCGAAAAACGCTCTTGTCGAAACAATTCACAACACATCCATGGCCATGATAGGCCCAATTGGAAATTCAACATCAGAAGGTTGGAATAGAGACTTGAGCAATGCAACTTCGGTGGCCGAATTAAACCTGTCAATTTTATGACACTAGCGGCTGGCTTGTATCGATGGAACTCGGTTCAACGCATATCCCGCTGCTCGCTCGTAAGTTAAAGCTTGCACCAAACGGCAGCACCATGTTCGACCCCAAACTCACAAATCGAGCTTTCATTTCGTCATAAAAAAAAACCCGCCGCGGTGGTTCAGTGGCTATGGCGTTGTGCTGCTGAGCCCGGGGACGCGGGTTCGATTCCCGGCCACGGTGGCCGCTTTTCTGATGGAGGCGCAAAGCGAAAACGCCCGTGTTCGAGATTTCGGTGCCCGTTAAAGATCACCTGGGGGTCAAAATTAATCCGGAACCCCCCTCTACGGCGCGCCTCATCGCCTATGTACCGTCGGCGCGTTAGAACTCGTAATCAAATCAATCGTCATAAAAATATATGTATGAAGAAATATTCATCAAAAATAGTTATCAAATTTGTAAGCCGTAAATGGAACCATGGTCTGCCTGAATACACTTAAGACCCCAGATTTCTTATCTACGAACAAAAATCTTAGTACGTTTACGCCGTCTTAAACATACAAAGGTGTTTGTTCATAGATGAGGCTAATGTCTTCATGTTCATGTTTTGTTCCGCCCCGACCGTACGTTTCCCGCCAAGTATGGCGCAACTGACAACTGATTTCCTGTCTCAGCATATAATCGCGCTGCTGTCAGCCGAAGAACTGAAAAATGTTAGCTTTAGTCCGATGAAAATTAGCATTATTCAGCTTTATTAGCTTTACTACGATGAAAAATGTGCTTTTATGGGGCCGTTTTGCTTTCTGTATCGTCATTTAGCAGCTCCCATCGCTTTGGCATGTTGGGGGTTCCAATGAATAATATTCTAGTCTGGGGGGCTTTACATGCCGAAGCTGCACCTGGCCTATGAGGCGCTCCGTAGTTGGAGGACTGTATAAGGATTAATTTTGACACCTGGGGATTTTAACCCACGCCGAAATCCCGACCCACGGGCGTTTTCATTCTCCGCCTACATCAAAAAAGCGGCCACCGTGGCCGGGAATCGCACCCGCTTACTCGTTCCCAGCGCTCATTCCAGCGCAACGCTATGCCACTAAACCAGCGCGACGGCAATGTTGCACAAAGTATAAATTTTTGCTATACGTGGCGAAGCTACACTTTGGTTGTGCGGCGTACTGTAAGTGGAGAGCTACGGGTGAATAAAAACCACCTGGTACTCTTTTACGTTCACGGGAATGTCTCGTACAGACAGGGAAGCAATAAGGCGAAAGCCTCAATTAATTCCCTATTCTGCGTAAAACTGTCGTTGTTGTTGTTGTTATTGTTTTCAGGCGAGGAGAATGCCGTCGATATACAGAATAAATAAAAAAAATGATGTACGAAGAAATTTAAACCCGGATCTCCACAGCAACACCAACGCGCTGACACTGAGCTATCTTCACAAGCCGCCAGTGGTAGGAGATGGTGATGATGATGATGGTCCTCGGTGAATGGTACGCACCCAAACAGGGGATCGGCGAAACATCAGGTGTATGAAAAAGATGTTATTTATTTGCAGCCTCCCGTAAATAGTAAATTTCGAGAGGTTGGCAATACTTTTTGAAAGTAAAATCCAAAACTTCAAATAAAATTAGGAAGACCCCGAACCCAATGCGTAAGTTTCAGCGTAAAAGAATACAATCAGGGCGGGAATCGATTAGAGTTTTTTATGAAGCTAAGAAGGGCTGTGCACACATCCCGGCGGAGAACCCCGACTCAGACGCCCCAAGCGAAAGGAGACTCGGCACAGATAAATTAATCCCCAGGCTGTGAAGCGGTCCCTCAAGAAGCTGAAATCTGATTATAGCAAAACGTTAACAGGCCATCAGGTGATGGTCGACGGACTCATCTTCATTACTGTAACTACAAAGGGGAGATTGCGTTAAACGTGACTTTTAATTATACCTGTTTAATAACCTCGAGCTTACGGGAAAGGCATCAGTCTGGTTTCCATGGAAATTTAAAGGAGCCATGAAGAGAAAACACAAGTTTGGTTCATTCGAAAGATTGCCTCGCTAGAACCACACTGACACCACTTTTAACACAAACTTGGCTCAAATAAGCTACATAATTAGGAAAAAAGGCAATGACCCTGCGACCCACCAGCTCATTTCCCGCAACCGAACCTATGATGTCACACGAGAATGCTCTGCGATTGGCGGAGGCCGGCAAAAGCAAACGCAATAGGCAGGGCTTACCAGTTTGCATAGTGAGCTATATGCCCGTTAAACATACTGCACATTCCTTTTATGACACTAAGAACGGTGGAGTAAACGGTTGAAGTTCCCAATCAACACGCAAGCGTGTACGCCAAAATGCGTACGAAACTACCGCCAGCCGAACTCGACATCTCGCCGTCGCCACCGTCGCGCAGACGAATTTTCGGGTTCGAGGCTCTTCGGGGCCAACGAACCGTCCCAGCACGCACAGCCGCGACCATGCTTGGTATCGTAATCCCTTCACAGGAGGTTGGCCGTCATATCGCCAACCAGCAAAGGTAAAAATAGAAACGAGGGGAGTAAGGAACAGCAAGCAGCGACGAGATAGTGACAGTCGTCGCAGTTTCGGAATGGTGTTGGCTTGCTGTTATTCTTAGGAGTTCGTTTCCAGTTTACAACCACTGAAAACTTCAGTTTGTTCGAGTACTTTAGAATGAAATTTTGTCGCTACGTTTTGAAATGCCCATGTAGTACGGGCAAATCGTCGAGGGAGTGCGACATCCCCGCCGGTGAGGAGATCTCCTTTCATGTGCTGCCCAACGACGAACCTCGGCGAAGCAAGTGGCTACGTTTTGTGAACTTTGCAAACGGAGGAGAAAGAGAGCTAAATGAAGTACGAGTGTGCTCGCTTCATTTCCGAGGAAGTGATTACGGCAGGGACCCTTACGTTAGCTCATTCTTGGGACATGCTGGCGCTCGTCGCCGACTTCGTCAAATCGCCGCCAAAGCGCTCTGACCTTGGGGGAAAAAATGCCGTACACCGCGCATTGACGCTCGTATCTTTCTGGTCGAAGCAGAGAGCTCGCGCGAACGGCTTTCCATACACGACACCGGCCAACTGGCATAAGCGATACTGCTACTGAAATTGAACTATTATTAACCGTAATAAACATACGGCACATACGTACCAGTCTGTATTCGTCCGTCGCGATGGGGCCGACGAGGCAGCGGTGCCGACGGTTGGGCGTTCGTCTGTTGTGGCTATCGCGGAATGGTCGCTTTCCGGTCCATCCGCGTATCCCACAACTCCTGCCGCTCGTGCACTTAAGAAGCATTGACCGTTCAAGTGGTGTGAGGTTGTTAATTGCAAGCCCGAGCTTCTCGGCGAGAGTTTTGTTCTCCGGATCAGGCGATTCCATGACTAGGGCTGCTGGTGCACTAGGTTTTACTAGTATTTTTAAAATGGCCGCCGTCTCGGTTTCGGCAGCGTGTGGGTGCTATATGGAGTCGACATACTAAGTATCTGTTTTATGGACCGGCTCGTATGACGCCATTGTTCACGTCACGAAATGTGCAATTTAGCGGGAGATTTAAAATTTTGGTATAAATTGCCTTATTTATCAGTGAATAAAGCACCATTTGCTTCCGGGAAAGCGCTTAGGGTACTATGAAACACCTAATCTTTCGAATAAAACAAACTTCTGTTTTCTCTTCATGGCTCCTTTAAGGTGATGAAAGTCTGCCAATGATAATAAAACGGATTCCTGCTGGCCTTGAAGTTTTGGCATTCTACTATACCTTGCCGCCGTAATTAACGCGGTTGGCTGGATGGTGTTACGAATCGGCCAGCGCCGCCGTACTTTCCCGCATCACTCCACGGCTGTGCGGCGAAGCCACTGCGTGCGCCTTCCTGCCATCAGGCGCCACCATGTCGGTGACAAGTTTCGACAAGCCGAGCCAGACGCTTCGCTTTCGGCGCATTTCAAAACTTCGGCGGCTGCCGGCAAGGCTCGTCTCAACTCTCTTCAAGGACACAGAGGCCCCGCGAACTCAGCGGAGTCCTCCTCTATCCCCTCTCCAGGACTCAACGTGCGCCGAGGCTATGAACGGCTTATGAACTCTGGAAAGAGCGTTGTGTGTGTGTGTGACGTTCGTGGCGTGTTGCAGCTTGTTGCTTTTTGACCGTTACCGCTTTTGGGTATAAATAGACCCCCGCAAGCGTTGTAAACCATTCCTGTTAGAGCAGCGAATGGATGGTGTCGCTCTGCTCGAGTCCTGTATTGTAACCTCGCCCGTCGGGGCATTGTTCTTTGGCTTCGGCTCACCTCTCGCTATGAAGTAAAGTTACGTTGGCCTATCAGCTCTGGACGTCTTCCCAGCTGCAGTCGCCCGCCCGGTCGCAACAAGTGGTTGGCAGCTGTCGGATGGCAACATCGTAACACCTGAAGCGAGCGGTGCGAGACCCAACACCACGGACGTCAAGGCGGCTTCGGACTTCGCAGAATTCACGACGGTCAAGGGTGAGTGCGGGACTTTTCTTCACTGAGTTTTACCAGGATTCTGAGGATAGCTGGTAGGGCGTGTTTTTGTCGCGTGGGTTAATCGGGCAAAACATTTTTGGAGCAGTGGGAAAGCAGTACTCTAGACCGGCCATGAATTTGAAGGCGTTGAATAAACCGCAGTTGTTGGAGCTTGCAAAAGAGTTGCGCTTGGATGTTACAGACGCGCTGAGAAAGCCAAAGCTGATACAGGCTATACTCGCTGTTGGCGCTGACGATGACGAGCTGTCGGAGTGTATTGAGCTGATCAATGGCAGGGAGACCGCTAAGCGTCAGGCTGCAGAGGCAAAGGCTGAGCGCCAGCTTGAGGAGCTCGAGAGGCAGAAACGAGAGCAGGAACGCGAGGAAAGAAAGCGAGTAAAGGAGCTCGAGAGGCAGAAACGAGAGCGAGAATACGAGGAAAAGATGCGGTGGTACGACCTCGATATCGAGCGAATCCGAAGGGAAAGAAAGAAGCTCGAAAGAGAGAGACTCCAACGGGAGAACAAGCACCTAGAGCATGAAATTCAACTCGAGCTGGAAGAAGTGAAGCCCGAGTTATTGTTGCTCGAAAAAGACCTCGTTGTCGAGGAAAGCACCGTGCCAGCGCCGCCAGTAGCAGACGCTCGGGAGCGCGAGTCGGAGGCGACGGTTGCGGCCCAGCAGCGCGGCAAGGTTGCTGAGAGAGATAACGACGGCGCATTAGCTCAGACTGTCGGCAGAGGCGGCAGAGGGCAGTGCGTGTCCACTGAGTGCGATAATGTGCCGGCGTTTGTTTTGAAGATCTCGGCAGAGTGTTCGGACGGTTCAAATTCGCGGGAGGCCTTGGGAGCGGCTACCGACTTGAACGTGAACACTTCACGAGAGCGACGTTTCGCAGGAATGCGTAAACGATGAGGTTACCGAGAGGCCGCACGAGTCCGCTGAAACGGAGGTTGTTCCTTCGGACGGTAGTGCAGAAACGAGCGACGTGGTGGGAAAACCTGCAGTCGAGACAGCAAACGGTTTGCAGGGTTCAGTTGGGAGTCATGACGATCTCGCCACTGAGCAAGCCGATTCCGTCCTGCCACCAGCTCAGGTAGCTGACCTCGAGCAACGGCCAGCCGAGCTCGTAGAGATTCAGGTGTCTGGGGCAGCTGAGCCGTTTTTTGAGACAGGGCAGCCTGGTCGTAGTGTAGTTCTGGCAGTGAGGAAGGGGAACGGGAACACGCTTCGGTCTTCGCATGCCGAGGCTGTCGCTGAAAGCGCGAGGGACGACGAGGTAGTGACTGTAGGGAACTACAAGGTGTCTAAAGAGCTCGTCGTGCCCGTTTCACTCCCAGCTGATGCTCCCGACGATAGGCCAACATCGGCTGAGCTAGTTGAGATTTCGGTGTCGACTGCGGTTGAGCGGAAGTCGGGAACCGACCAGCCTAGAGAAGAGAACGTGAACGCGTTCCGGCGTTTGCTTTCCGAACGTGTTCGCGAAAAGGCGAGCAAGAAGGATAGAGGGAAAACTTCCGAGCGTTCTTGTGGCGCGCGTTTCAGTGCGGGCACGCGAAGGGGCAAAGCCGTGCGCTCGCATCGCGCCAAGGGAACGCCGCCTCCAAGAAGGAGTGCGCGCCTGTCGTTTGAACGCTGGAAAATCTCGTTCGCTCCTCCGCGCGCTCGACCTTTGTCGAAAACAACGGCCGGTTTCCCTTCACGCGGTCGCAGGAGTCGCTTTCAGAGAACGGGTGCACCTAAAGCAAGTGCGGTACAGAAGGGGAAAAGCTCAGGGCATTGACGAGAGCTCAAATTGCGCTCTCTGCGCGAGAAGTGGCCTGTAGACGCCCGACTTTCTCAAGTTCATTGTTTTTCCTGACGCAGGTTTCGCCCTTTACGATGACGTTTTTTTTTTGTGTGTGGGACATTTCCAATCACGCGAAATGTCACCTTTCAAGTTTGTGCACTTGTCTAAAGTACTGCTGGGCTAAAATATAACTACAGTAGATAATTATGAGCGTATTTTATCGCAACTAAAAGCCTGGTAGATCTTCAGTGTGGATTCGTCTTCGCACTTGCCGGCGATGCGGTGGTGTCTTCCTGTGTTGTTCTATTGCTTGCCTGACCAAACCAGAGACGTTCTTGGGGAGCCACTACTCGTCCAGTGACCCGCCCGGTGAAGCTCCAGCACGGTGTCGTACAGCCCAGGCCTGGAGTCGAGCGTTTGCCGTGCACTTCACTTCGACAGCATCCCTCCGGACAACGGTTGAAGACCCTTATCCATCGGGATCTCGGACCCACGGCGGAGAAGCTGTTACGAATCGGCCAGCGCCGCCGTACTTTCCTGCATCACTCCACGGCTGTGCGGCGAAGCCACTGCGTGCGCCTTCCTGCCATCAGGCGCCACCATGTCGGTGACAAGTTTCGACAAGCCCAGCCAGACGCTTCGCTTTCGGCGCATTTCAAAACTTCGGCGGCTGCCGGCGAGGCTCGTCTCAACGCTCTTCAAAGACACAGAGGCCCCGCGAACTCAGCGGAGTCCTCCTCTCTCCCCTCTCCCGGACTCAACGTGCGCCGAGGCTATGAACGGCTTACGAACTCTGGAAAGAGCGTTGTGTGTGTCTGTGACGTTCGTGGCGTGTTGCAGCTTGTTGCTTTTTGACCGTTACCGCTTTTGGGTATAAATAGACTCCCGCAATCGTTGTAAACCATTCCTGTTAGAGCAGCGAATCGATGCTGTCGCTCTGCTCGAGTCCTGTATTGTAACCTCGCCCGTCGGGGCATAGTTCTTTGGCTTCGGCTCACCTCTCGCTATGAAGTAAACAGTTACGTTAGCCTACGGCTTCTGAACTTCTTCACGGCTGCAACAGCGGCTGGCCGCTCGCATCATACACGCTACCACTCGTATGTCGGAGGCGACGGAGCTCGGATCGGGTGCCCCCGCCCGGTCGCGACAATGGGTATGCGGCTATTTAGTTAAACGAAGCTGCAGACTGGCTGGCACGGATAGCGCTCTCTGGGCCAGTGGTAGAACAAAAGTTGTTGTCGTTGCTCTTTCTTTCTTTTTTTTGTTGACATACCCACTTGGGGCGATTGTTAAGGAATCAGGAACTTTGAAGGGTTACTGTACCCGGTCCACAAAATTCAGAAAACTATGAAGCCAGTGCCTACAGTGCCTCCCGACGACGCTTTAGCTCGTTAGAGGCGAGGCTTGAGGGCCGTCCGACGGCATTCGAATTTTTAAGGTAAGGGTGAAATGGATTACAGCGCCTGCGCTAGTGGTGTAGAGGTTCCGTTTTATCTCGGCGACTTTAATCATACCTTGGAAGGAATTATTTTACCTTTTGGAATTTTAAATGATTGTATTCTGTTCGTGACGTTACGTTAGGTAAGGTTAGGTTAGGTTAGATTAGATTCGTTACCTTACATTGCGTTACGTTACGTTAAGGAAAGCGAAATGGTTCCAGACGAGGCGTTTTCTTGCGAAACCTCCAGTGGACGTCACTTTAGTGGAACGCTTATTGTACCGTCGGACGGCACTCTAGACAGCGTATAGACACGTCTGCCCGTGTCTTAGCAGTGTCTCCTATCGGCCATCAGAGCTTCGTGTCACTCCCAAACATCAGTGGGTGTTGCGCTGTTTCGCGCAGTTTTTTCGAGCGTATTAAAGCATGTCTACTGGCCGCATCTTTGCATACTCTATTGAATTTGGCGTATATTATAGAAGAATTTGACTTCAAAATGTAAGAATCCGCTATATTTATTGGCAAAGGATTTGCCTCTATCTCAATCATCAGTTCTTCAAGGAATAATTAAATGTTCGACGGTATGAGTACTCACGAATGATATTAGGGTAAAATATACAATTTTATTGTTTCAGGGAACAAAGAAGACGAGGATACAGCCTTGAGCGGCAACGCGTAGGCTTCCGGCTGATACGGCTTTTTCGGCGACATCATCATGTTTGCGCTGACGAAGTTGGTATCAATAGCTGTATAAAGCGGTTCTCTCTTATTTAAAACGAGGTTCCCAAAGAATCGAGCAGCCGGACACTGGAAGTCGTCATTTTAAGAACGGCTAGCGACGCCACTGCGGCTGCGACTGGGGCTGCCGCGCCGGAGTGTCGGCGCAAGATTATTTTCCGAGGGAGACGGATGCCAGCACTAAAACATTCCCTCCGACCAACTCTAACGGGTGCACGGCCCTGCCGCCCTGCCTGTGGAAACAAGGGCTGAGCGATCGACACCAAGCAAAACAGCAGCCTGGGAAAGCCGCGCAAACGCCAGGTGCCTCTCGGCTTAGCTCACGGCTTCTCTGAAGCAACGTTACCAAAGTCGTACTATAAAATCATCTACCGACCAAGAGACGGGCTGCGCTTAGCGGCTTATAAGGGTGACGGCCTCCTGATCTCCGCGGGAATATAGCCAGCCAGTAAGGTACTAGAAGCATCTTCAGCCAGCAGATTAATTGGGATCCAAATGCAAGCAGTGTAAAATATTATTGTCCGCAGCGCTCCCCAACGACTTCGCTGACATTATCAGTGAAGCTTCGTATTTTCAGCTTGGCACAGTGATGTATCACATCCCGCCCTTTATCATATCCTGCCCTCAAGAACTTTATTTAGCAATTTATTCCTTGATAGAAATTGATTGCTTTTTGACTGATTGATTAAAATTATTGATTGATGGTAACTCACTGACGGAAATTACGTATATGATTGGCCGTGACCTGGCGTGACCTGGACAATATGTCTCTGCGGATACGTTCCTGCCGCGAATCACCTACCGCTCAGGGGATAAGGCGCTGTGCTTCGGTCCCCGGAGGACAACGCAGCTTCCATCCCCGACGCAGCGGCCGTATTTCTGTTGGAGTCGAAAAACAAAAGCTCGCGTGAGTCGAGATTTCAGCGAATGTCAACGATAACGATGCAGAGTGGTCTGTATTAATACCCAGCACCCCATCACGCCACGCCTCCTAGCCCCTCCTTTAGCACGTTATCTTCCAAAATTTAAAATGTGCCGCGAGCGTCACCAAAATAACTGCGAACTTTAACGATGCCATGCATACAGAAAGCATCAATTGATTGATTGTAGGGTTTTAACGCGCCGACGCAACGCAGGCGATGAGGCGCGCCGTAGTGGAGGACTCCGGATTAATTTTGACCACCAGGGGATCTTTTAACGTGCGCGGAAATCTAGTACACACGGGCGTTTTTGCCTCCATCAAAAAAGCAGCCGCCGCGGCCGGGAATCGAACCCACGACCTCGTGCTCAGCAGCACAACGCCTTAGCCACTGAGCCACCGCGGCTGGTCCAAAAGAAGATTAGACTATTGGTTGAGGAAGAACAAAGAGTAGGATATAACGCTGAACGGCTGAAAGCTCCCACTGCTTCGTATGTTTCGTGACGTCAGCAATGACGTATTGTGGGAAGGTGCCTAAAACGATAGTTTTAGGCACCTTCCACAAGCAATCTACAAACTGACAGTTGAAAAACTTGTGCGTAAAACACTTTATTCGTACTTTCATAATAGCCATAGCCGGGACGAATGATTAAAAATTCTATCCCGGGGGAAGCTCGCGTGCGTTTAATCCCGAGTACTGAAAAATAGTTTTTCTTTGACTTGTTAAAAATGTGCCCGTGCACGAACATAGAGAAATTGTAATGGAAGGTTGGACTCCGAATAAAGCCCATGCCTAAAAGGAAAACCAAACTAACGTCGGCACGTAGTGAATTGGAAGTTAGTGCGCGAGCAGGCGCTGCCCCTTGGTGATACTTGGTTATTCTTAGTTTGTGAAGGTTAAAGTTGTGTTAAAGGTGGTTATGTAAATTCTACTAGCAAAGACATTCACGCAGCACAACATTTGTTCCAGGATAACACGGACGCACAGCACCGCGGGCAGAGACAGTCCAACGGGGTGGCCGCAGTCGCCGCTGTTGTGGCTTTTCGCATTGGGTTCCGCCGGATACATAATGGACAGGTGACCCTGCTTCATCCATGCTTACACACAACACACGCGCTATACATACAGCGACGTAAAGAGATATCCGAACGGTGCGACGCCACGCACCGTCCCGAACGTTTCTGCCTATGAGAAATACGCGCCCTGCACTTTCTTTCTGGCTCTGCCTTCTTTCAGGCGAGCCGTTCTGTGCACGTCTAACGCGCACAGAACGGCTGACTGAACGGCTGAACGGCTGAAATGTTGACTAGCAACGCAGAGGCGATGTCTTCTCTTTTGCTGGCTGCTCATACTTTCGCTCAGGAGGTTTCACGAACCACAGTCAAGTTTCTCGCCCGAGTACTCTCGTAAAAAAGAGCAAGGGGAAGGGGGATAGAGGAGAAGGAATAAAATTTATTGCAGTATGCAATTTAGGGGCGGTTGGTGACCACTGGGCGCGGCCAAGAGGTGACTTCGGCAACACGTTTTACCAGGGCTTTTGGGACCCGGGGCTCAGAGCTGCCCAACGTCACCTACCATTGATCAACAGAGGGGATCAGGGGTATGGGGGTTTTGGGGCAGATAGTGTGCACATGCCTGCAGAGGGGGGGTGGGGGGGGGGTATTTCTGGCGGAGGAGGCGGTAGAGCGCTGGGAGCGGTTTCTCGCACTTGATCTCACCCCCAATGCTCTCTGCGCATGCGCCCCGTTGTTATAGCAACGGAGGCGTATCGTCTGCTTCCAGGCCGCCGCTCCTGCGCGGCGCGGCCCCGAAATCAAACGGGAGGGCGCGGTACGGCGCTCGTCGAAACGCGCCGTCGGAAGCGAGAAGCGTTGCCGCCGCATAGCCGATCGCGATTTAAAAAATTCGACCGTGAAGCGCTAGACATTTGGCGTATTTTGCTCAGTTTAGAGACGAACAGCTGATCTGACAATTCATGTCATATTTCGATACGCGCAGGCTGTAGCTAGGCTAATCGGCGCTAGCATGGGCATTCAATAGCGATGGTAGCTTGATACCATTCACGCCTTTGAGGCGCGTGCTTCAGAAAGCGACTCCACTATAGCACGACATTGTTTATGGAAATGATGTACTTTGATGTATTCTGGTGTCTTTGATGTGCTTCCTGCTTTGTCGGAAACGATGCTTAGTCTGCTTTTGCTGTTGTTTCGTTGCCCCTCTTGTTGGGCCTAAATAGTGGCCTGCTGTACAAATAAATAAATAAATAAATAAATAAATAAATAAATAAATAAATAAATAAATAAATAAATAAATAAATAAATAAATAAATAAATGTCACAAAATCCCACTGAAAAAGGCAAACGTGTTCGCGCCATAACAAGGTTGAAGGCCTTGCGCGCCCTTCTCGCCATGCGCGCAATATTTCTGTTTTCTTTTTCATTCGGCCAGGAAAGATGCTTGTGGGAAGCGAAACAATTTTGATGTTGTTGGCAAGATACGCTTGCTTCATCACGCACTTGGTTTTCGGCTCCTTCATACACCCCGCTGAGAAGCATGCGGCACCAATTAACGCGAACGCTCTCCAGCAGAAGCGTGCACACACCGCACAACGCGCGTTTACGTCGTAAATTTGAAGTTGCCAAAGCAACACAGTCATAAAAATATTATACGTGATACTATTTTAACGAAAACAATGAAGCGTCTTAAGCATTTCATTTTGGTTCAGGCACTGATTGTATGATCTGGATTATGCTAATGAATAACAGAAGGCTTGAATGACAAATTATGGATTATTATAGCCCAGGATGTGGGAACTATACATTAATTAAAAAAAAAGGTATTTGCACTAGCTTGTGATTTGGCGTCTGATAGTGTATTTCAATGATCATATTTCATGTAATTGATGATTAATAATTTCAGTTTTCATTTCGTACGTGTAGGGTACGGAAGCAGGGTATCCAAAACTCAAACGATCCATAGTGTGTACTTTTTGGTCAGTCCTGAAGTGACAAACAAGAATAAAATGCAGCAAGAACAAAATTTTATAATACATTTAATTGATATCACGAGAGGACGATTTGACCAGAGACAATTTCATTTTTGACGTTGCATTTCTTGAAGTGTATTTATTTGCTAAAATAACTTGCGAAACAATATCCCAATACAGTTCAGCACCTGGTACTCATCAAGAAAATCTAAAAAAAAAATAATACAAATAAAGTGAGGCGTCTAGCACGCGAACTTGTTGAAAAAAAAAACGTTTACACTTACTTGGATTGGCCACCAGGGGGCCGAGCTGAATGGACGTGTTCCACGTCAGCTCTGTCTTTCCACGGCTCTTGTGGCGTAATTTCCTACAATTCCTCGGAAATAACCACGGCATCGAGTGTCCAGCGAACCTCTGTTTCGGTGGACACCTCTTTTTCGAAGTCTGGATCCTCGCCCGGCCTGCAGCGGACGAGAACCTCTTCACAGGCGGGGCCGCCCTGGCCTAGGCCTAACCATTCGAACGCGGACCTCGGCACTCCTTGCGGCTCTCGGCGCCTTCCCCCTTCGCCCGGAGCAGCAAAATGGAGCGCATCGAAGTGGACGGTGAGTCTATCTCGCCCGAAGACCTAAGTGAAGCGGCTGGGTGGCTTACCAGTCACCGGCGACGGAGCGCCCGCGCTCTAGCCAAGCTAGGCCTCGCCTCGGGCGGCTGCTCCAGCAAGCCCGTCACTGCCTCCCAACCAAGCAGCAACACGTCCCGTCTAAACACGCAAGCCTGTCGGTCGCAGCGCCTGTCCCGCCAGCCGCCGCTACCAAGCGAGGACATTAAAATCGTGCTGCGGCCCCGAGAAGGGCTGGACATCACCAAGATAAGCCAAGCCGGCTTGCGTGACGGAGTGTTGCGCTCGGCCGGAATAAGTTATGACGAGGCAGCGGACGATATACTTCGCACCAACGTCGTAAAAAACGTCATTGTCGCCAGCACTCCAAGCATGGGACGGGCCAAAAAATACACGGCCATACAAGAGCTCCGCTTCGGGGACATCACCTACAAAGTGTGCGCTTACGCGGCGCCACCGGAGGACACTGTCAAGGGTGTTATCCACAACATCCCCGAATATGACAGTGCCGATGACATCACGCGCAGCCTCCTCTACAAGAAGAATCCTACGATTCTCCAGGCGAGACGCATGGGCCGTACTAACTCTGTCCTCATCGTCTTCGAAGGACCTAAGGTACCACACTATGTGTACTACAGAGGTGCGGAATACCGTTGCTTCATTCACAAGAAGAGGCACGAACTGTGCGACAGCTGCGGCCGTCTAGGACATCGCTCGGACGTTTGCCCAGCGCCCGACAACAAAGTGTGCAAGATCTGCGGCACCGAGGCTCCGGCGGACCAACACGATTGTGAACCCAAGTGTGCACTGTGTGGCCGCGATCATCCTACGGGAGATAAGAAGTGCCGCCAGCGGTTCCAAACCCCATACCTTCTGAAGAAGCGGAAATGGGAGAAAAGACTACAACAGCGACTGCAGCAAGAGCAAGAACCCTGTCATCGCCGAGGACAGCAGTGTCTCTCCAGTGGCATTGCGTCGTCCCTGCTCAAGAACAACGGGACCTCAGCGGATCAACGCGGACGAGACGACTCGTTCCCGGAACTCTTGCAACGTGAGCATCAGAGCCGACGGGATGGGAGCCACGGGGCAGGATCCCGTGACGTCTCCTTCAGTAGTCGACACCGCTCCCGATCCACATCGCGGAGGAGGACCCTCAGCAACCCGGGGCCCAACAACCAAGGACGGCAGTCGCGATCCACGTCGCGAAACAGACGTCAAGCAGCCGGCCATTCTCAATTAAACAAGGTGAGCTGGGCGGATACGGTCTCCCAATGCAAACAAACTCAGAAAAATAATGCTTCCACAACCAACGCCTTAAAATCCCACCACTCAGATCATTCTTCCGAGACAACCAAAATCAAGCAGATGCTCGAAGAGCTAATAGCTGAAAATGCTATGCTCAAAGCGAAAATCGCCAAATTGGAAGAAACAAAAACCCCTTTCGCAAGCCCCGGTAGCGCATGCCCTGGTACGTACCCAACCGACAGACCCGGTCAGCCCGGCAGCGCAGCTCGCTAATGTCAATTCACAAACCGCGCATACGCGTGCCTCTGTCGTAGAGATGGACACTGCGGACTCCCCTCCCTCAAAACGTAAAGCCCAAGCGATAACCTCTGAGAGCTCTAGTGAGGCCGCAGGCGCGAGCCCGAATAAAAACGTTGACGACGGCATGCTCCGTCAATTTGGAGAAACCCTCACCGAAACTCTTACTGAAACTCTCAGCGCCAGATTCGGAGCGATGCTGGATAAGTTCGGCGAAAACGTTGATGCCCAGATTGCCAGCCTGAAAGCTCGAATAACAGCACTAGAGAATGGAATCCCACGAGCCGGACGGGAAGTGGGACCGGGTCCCATCAAGTCCACTAAACCCTATTCCCGCCCCCCGCCGGCGGACATCCCCAAAATTGCAAATGATCATGTTCAATAGCTCGTCCAACAGAAAAAGCAAAGCCAACACCTTGATGGTGTGGCAATGGAATTATCGAGGATTCAAAAGAAAACGTGCTCCTTTAGAACTATTCATCAAAAGCAAGAATTCGGATGAAATACCTGATGTGGTCTGTCTCCAAGAGACAGGCGTTTTTGCCCGAATGTCAAACTACAAATCTTTCAATGACCTAGAAGCTGATGCCTCTGGTGTAACAGACAAGCAAAAACCTGCAGTCAGCACCCTTGTTAGGCGAAACCTCCCAGCCCTGCGGCGCGAGACGGGGGTGGACGCGGCGTCCATGCCTCACATCCTTGTAGAAATTATCACAGACCAGAAACACTATGCCCAGAGCACGTTTATCCTTAATGTGTATAGCTCCCCAAAAAATAGTCATAAATTTAGTAAACTATTCCGGAGAGCTGTCGAAATAGCAAGAGGGAACACACTGTTGATTGTCGGTGACTTTAATGCACACCATACGGAATGGGGCTACAAGCGGGACACCATAAAGGGGCGCAATCTATGGCTTGATGCCCAGAGAGAGGGTCTCAGCTTGCTCAACGATCCGCGGCATCCCACACGTATTGGAAACAGTGTTAGTGGGGACACTACCCCTGACTTGACCTTTGCCAAAAACACGCGTACGGAAGCAACCTGGCTAAATACCCAGGAAAACCTCGGCAGCGACCACTATCTCGTCACTATCGGGGTAAATTCTGGGGCAGCGAAAGGAAAGTCCGGTAAAAAACTACAGCTCATCGACTGGGATGCATTCCGCGCGCTTAGAGCCGAAGCACGAGGCCCTCTGGCCGCGGGAGACGGTACTTCTGAAGTCGAAATAACAAATATTCAGTGCTGGGCAGAACAACTTATAGCGGACACAAAACGTGTCACTAAGGTCATACCGGAAGAGGCAGAGCTACAACAGGCCGACGCAAAGTTGCTGCATATGTGGGAAGCTAAACACAGCTTACACACACGACTCCAGAAGCAAAAACTCAACCGAACCCTGCGGCGACGACTGGCGGCCCTGAACCGTGATATTGAAACGTACGCGCAGCAACTAACTCGGCAAAATTGGCATAGCACATGCGATCGCATGGACTGCGAAATAGGCCTTCGCAAAACCTGGAACATCTTACGCTGTCTGATTGACCCCGAAAATAGTAAAACTACTCAAAGAAACAACATCAGCATACTTCTCCATAAATTTCAGGGGACAAACACGGAATTGCTCAAAGCCATTCAGGACAGATACATTGGCGACTGCACCCGCGAGAGGCTTCCTCCGTACGTGGGCAACGAAAATGCTCTTCTTGACCGGCCCATCACTATAAGTGAAGTTAGGGGAGCTATCTTGGCATTGCGCACTCGCTCTGCTCCTGGCCCGGACGGAATTACAAATAAAATGCTCAGAAACCTAGATGACGAGTCCGTTGCAGCCCTCACACGCTATATGAACGTATGCTGGGAGACTGGGCAACTACCACCTCAGTGGAAAACGGCCATGGTCGTTATGATACCTAAACCGGGCAAAAAAATCCAGATTGAAAACCTTAGACCTATTTCCCTCACTTCCTGCGTAGGGAAACTATTGGAACACGTTGTTCTATATCGAATCACCAACTATATGGAAGACAATAGACTTTTTCCGCACTCTATGATCGGGTTCCGTCCAAAACTCTCTACGCAGGATATCATGCTCCGTCTTAAACATGACGTCATCGACGGGGAAAGCTGCTCCCCTCTAGATACCAGAGCTATATTGGGATTAGATTTAACGAAGGCGTTCGACAACGTTAAACACTCGGCAATTCTTGACAACCTCGGCCGACTGGGCCTTGGGAAACGGGTATACAACTACGTAAGTAACTTCCTATGCGAACGCACAGCTACTCTAGCTGTAGGGGGACTCCAATCAGATGTGATCAAGCTTGGGAGCAGGGGAACTCCACAGGGTTCAGTCCTTTCCCCGTTTCTTTTCAACGTAGCCATGATGGGGCTTCCCGAAATACTGCAAAAGATCGATGGTCTCCAACACAGCCTCTATGCGGACGATGTCACGCTTTGGGTCAGCGGAGGCAGTGACGGGCAAATTCAGGACATCTTGCAACAAGGCATTGAGGCGGTGGAGCGGTACGTAAGTCCCAGGGGCCTCAGTTGCTCCTCGCAAAAGTCAGAATTGTTGCTTTACAGGCCCACTAGTAGGGGTAGACGTACCGACCCGAACCCCCCGGTTGTGAATATTTTCGCGAATGGAACGCAGCCCATCCCCACAGTGTCCAGTATACGGGTTCTCGGTCTCCGAATACAGGCCAATGGACACAACTCGAAAACCGTCCTCGCGCTCCAAAAAAGCGTGCATCAGACTACCCGACTCATATCGCGAATCGCTAACCGGCATCACGGTATGAAGGAGCACAACCTTGTTCGATTAGTTGAAGCCTTCGTCCTCAGTAGGATAACCTACGTCACCCCTTTTCTACACCTCAGAAAGGACGAAGAACTCAAAATTGACGCCCTTATTAGACGGGCCTACAAGCAGGCCCTCGGCATCCCGATCACTGCTCCGACCGAACGTTTCGAGGCGCTGGGGCTTCACAATACCCTTAGCGAACTAATAGAGGCTCAACGGCTGGCTCAACGGGAACGGCTTAGCCACAGCCAGACGGGTCGGCATATTCTCGGCTCCCTGGGCATCAACCACCTGCGAACAGGCACTCACAAGATACCCTTGGTTCCCGAAGTGCGCGATCAAATTCACATCCCACCGTTCCCTAAAAATATGCACCCGGTTCACAATCAGGAACGCAGGCAGGCAAGGGCGAAAGCCCTGCACAAACGATTCGGAAATTCGGAGGACGTGCTGTACGTGGACGCGGCCGACTATCCGGGTCGCAATGCTATGGCAATTGCAATAGTCAATCACCAGGGCAATTCCATCAGCTCCGGGTCGGTCCGCACGAGCGAGCCGGAGGTGGGCGAAGAGGCGGCCATTGCCCTGGCAATGACGGCATCCGCAAAAATCAAATACGTGGTGAGCGACTCAAAGTCTGCTATTACAAATTACGCAAGGGGGCGCATCTCCCCAGAGGCATCTGCAATTCTAAGGATTGGGCTCAACAACATTCAGCGTTCGGGCAAGATATGTCTAATATGGGCACCTGCACACTCTGGCCTGGCTGGGAATGAATGCGCGCACGACGCCGCTCGAGGATTTTCTGACCGAGCTGGTGACGACAACAACGCTCATTCACTTCGCTGTTCGGGTAGGGATCGCCTTGTGTCCTACAGGGACATAACTAATCATTACAGGCTAGAGCGGACCCGCTTCCCCCCGGCTCATCCTACCCTCAGTAAATGGCAATCCGTGGCTTGGAGACTTCTACAGACCAACTCGTATCCCAACCCGGTTGCGTACAGTCACTGTTACCCTGGGCAATATTCTGACAAGTGCCACCGGTGTAAGGACAGGGCAGACTTAGCCCACATGCTGTGGGCTTGTCCACAGGCGACAACGTTAGGTCGCAACATCGCTACTGTAGAGCAATGGGAGACCGTATTGCTCAGCTCCGACCCAGCTGATCAAGTCTGGGCCATTCAGCTGGCCGAAGACGCTGCTAGAGCCCAAGGGCTCTTGGCCGACGTCTAGGACTACTGGCTGTTATGCAATAAAGTTTTCACTCACTCACTCACTCACTTACACTTACTTAAATCCAACACTGGTACACCCCACACGTATATGCCCTCTGCAGAATCACGACCAATGTTTACAATATCCACATGACTAAATAACGGTGCTCACCGCAAACAAGAAATCCTAAAAAATACCTCACTCTACTGAGACCGTTTCGTGTGAATCCAGGCCCACACCACGAATGAAACCTAACATAGCATACACAATACTAAAAAAAAAAATGGAAGCAATACACTACATTTAAGCTATTACAACATAGAGCTGCTTCTACTGACTCTGTCACCAAAATGCCAATTAACCATGTTTCGAAGGGCATGTGGTCCTCATTTAGTGACACCACAACATCGCCTACACTGAAAGCCCGCTTGTTCAACCTTTCAGAACGGCCTCTCTAGTGTGACGCTAGTTTCTCAGACACAGGAGCGTTGCACAAAAATTTATGACAGATAAAACTGAGAAGAGCAAAGCACGGTACATATTCATTACATATGACAAATAAGATCAGTTTTGTTGCATATACATATGTGGGGTACACAGTGGGTGCAGATGTATCCCAACAGGAAGCTGCTCCTGTTGGTTCACTAATTACTAAACTAGAACAGCCACGGGCATGTGGGTTGTGTCCTGTAGAAATAACTCCGTGACACTGACCACACCTAAAAACCTGCTTCTCGAGCAACTTACCAGAACTGATCACTTTCCGTTATGCAACAGACGTGCAACAGAACAGCTTCATCAAATAAAAACAGAACACGCAAAAAAAAAGCATACATCCCCTGCAAATAGCAATATTGTGCTTGCATCGTGGAGGCGGTTTCTGAAGCACAAGCTTTCAGGATAGGGTGCACAGCCAAGGGCGTTGTTGGTGTTAAGAAACCATTGTAATGAAAGCTACAGGTGTGGGTGATCGATAGATTACCCTACCGATTAATCGATGAATACATTAATCAGGATAAAAAAATTACCAGTTAATCGGTTAAACTCACGTGAGCCCATTAAGCCAGAAATCAAGCTGCCCAAAACTTTACGTTATTATCTCACGCTGTCGCCTTACATCATAACAGCCCGCTCGTATAATGCCAGGATTGAAACCACACGTTTGAAGTGGCAACGACGAGAGGCTCGGGGTTCGCTTCCTTGAGAAATAGCGGCACTAAGCACGCGTTCCAGCCACATCTATCACTTGGGGGTCCGTCTAGCGCGCGATCTGGACAACCGCCCGCATAGACGATATATTGCCTTAAAATTCAAGAATGTGTATGATTTTAACTCTCCCGGAACAGAAAAAAAAAAGACTTCGAACAGGAAATGTAGTTTCTGGCACTAACCGATTAACCGACCAATTAATTGATTAATGCTTGTCGACAAGTCAGATTCATTTTTTTAAATCAATACCCAGCCATAAATAGCACATCCAAGCGCCCATTAGCATTCCACAGAGAGCGCATATGGAAATTAGACGCGAATCGTCACATCAGCTGCTCGTCGCTAGAGTGAGCTAAATGCAGCGAATGGCTCGCGTTTTACGCTCACATTTATTTATCGCGATTTTATATGCGGCGATGACGCTTTTCGCTGCCGACGGCACGTTTCGGCGTGCGGCGTGCGACACCACCGCGTCCTCCCGTTTGAATTTGGCGCCGCGGCATCCTGAAAGCAGACGACGCGCCTCCGTTGCTATAGAAACCGGGCGCATGCGCAGAGAGCAGTGGGGATAAGATAAAGTGCGAAAAACCGCTCCCTAGAGCGCTGTGGTTAGGGGAAGGGGGAGCGGGTAAAGGGCATGCCATATGCTGAGTTGAAAGTTCAAAGGCAAAGGTTAGAACGAAGTTCGGACATGAAAATTTCTTCTTTCTCTCTTTGTCCACCATTATTCAATTCTCTCAGAAGATATTTCAGCCGATTACCTGGTATAAGCCCAGAAATAAAAGATGGTGGCGAGAAGAGTGTGTACGATGTGCGCCCTCAACAAATACTACGATGCATGGATGACAAAATGCTTAACAAAGACGTTTTTGAACATTTGTCAAATTGATTTGCCATCATTGTGAGGGGTGAGAAATTTGTAACACAAGCAGAATGCGTTTTCAATCGTTCTGCCTCAGTATTTCTTTACTGCGCACTTTCCATGCCTGCGTTAACTTTTGTTCTCCTGGTTGCGCTCCAGCCT
This sequence comes from Haemaphysalis longicornis, assembly GCF_048455015.1. Classification (NCBI taxonomy): domain Eukaryota; kingdom Metazoa; phylum Arthropoda; class Arachnida; order Ixodida; family Ixodidae; genus Haemaphysalis; species Haemaphysalis longicornis. The sequence goes on along the minus strand of NW_027526203.1, from coordinate 376,146,062 downwards.
GGTCCTTTCTCAACCCTAGTCTTGGCTCGACCTTCCACCGAAATTCTATAAGAAGTTCTAGGTTATGCTGCGACTCTCACCAAACTTGTGAATGGGTCTCGCAGTGGTTCTTTTCTTCCAGCCTTTACGTTAAAGGAGCCACGAAGATAAAATACAACTTCGTTTAATTTGAAAGAACTAGGCTTCAGTATCTCACTCAGCTCCATTAGAGCCACAAAATATGTTTTTAACGAAAAAAAGAGCAAGAAGCATTAAAAAACTTTCAAATTTTGCGCCACAGTGACGTGTTATGAGCAAGAACGACATCACACGGGCCAACAATAAAACATAATTTTCAGTGCGTTAACTGCACGTTAGCATTAAAGTGATGCGGTCAAATGGAACTAGAGGCCCCATTACAGTCATGTGTCGTCGCGACAGGTCAGTTAGGCGGCCGACAATCCCACAAACAAGGTTCCGTGACGTCATAGAAAAGTTGCGGGAAATTGGCTAGGGGGTCGCGACTGCTTCACACGTTTTCTTTAATATCTCCGTTATTTGTTCGAAGATTGCGATGATAATGGTATCAGTGTTATCGGGACTAAGCAGTCTTTCTAATAAACCCAAGTTGTATTTTGTCTTCATGGCTCCTTTAGATGGTCTGATGACTATTGGGGGAAGACGAGACACTGTTGTCAGACCTAAAGGTCTGGCGCCAATTTTTTTTTTTTTTTTTGTGTGAGAACTTAGATTTCAAACTAATCCTTCGATCTCTTTTCTACTTTAACTGTGGTGTGGGGAACTTAAATTTGTTGCCCTCCGGGCTATGCAGCCGTGCGCTTAAGTACACCTTGGCGCAGGCCCGTCAGCGTGGACTGGCGTGGTCAGAAAAATGACTGTTATGGAACCTCTCACTTTGAGTGGCTCAAGCTAACCCGATTAGTACTGGCTTTGCAGACAAAGTTCGAGCCCAGCACGGTGCACCAAAATCATGCATTTTTGTCCATGGGTATATTTCGTTAATATTCAACACCGAGTGAGGATTTAGTCTCTGCTGTCGCCGCCCTGCCTCCTGCACGTTTGCTTCTCGCAGTTGAGAAAGTTAGTGCAACGGCTGGCTGCAGACACATCGATCTTCCAGTTTCTGCTTATAGGCGGTTCTAGCATTGCTCCTCCGCTTTTGTATCGCAGTGGTTGCCGACAAACCATCCTCTGAGAGGGCTTTGACTGCCACCGATATGAAGGCAAATCAGGAGGCGGGGGGCGCTCTTTCGTAACCGTTCAGAGAGGTTTGTCCTCTATTTTAAGGACACCGTTCCCACGCGGGCCCCTCGCATTGCCTTCAGGCTGCCCCAAGTTGCTGTTCTACGATTATGATTAAACAACCGCCAAGCGTTGGTATCTAGTTTGTACGGCAGCGCTCGCGGCACTGGACTCGCCAATCGCCGGGTTCGATCATCTCGAGGTCCCATTGACTGTCCAACCAACCGTCTTTTAAAGCGAAGCTTCAGTGTCCTCCCTGATGCCATTGTACGTCAATACACCCTGCAGGAAAGCCACCTTGCTCTGATCGCTGACGATGGTGATGAATGATCGTGGGTGAAGTGTGAGAAGAAAAAAAAAACGCTCCCCGTGGACGGAATCGAACCTGCCTTCCTCGCGTTATGGAAGCGGCGTCTATCCGATTGTTCCATTTCTTTTTTTTGTAATTATTGCCCGTCTTTGACAATTTACAACAGATTATGGTCGAAGCGAACGCCAAGCAGCAGGTACCGATTCGCGCCGCACACCCCGAACCCAAACGTAATTAGGCTTACGGAGTACACACCCTAGAGTTGCCGTGGGTATTCTAGAAAAGTGGTGCGCAGCTCCACACTATAGCACACACTCGAAGTGTGGGATTGGCCGACCAAAGAATCTATCAGGAGAAAGCTTCGCGTTCAACCATCGTCGTTCTTAGACGGAGGAGGGCATGATTTTTTTATCTTCACCCTTGCTTGCATTGCAATCCCCAACACTGCATGGCTGTTAGGTGGGAATTAAAGTGGATGAAGGCCATCCCATATTGGCTATGTAAAAAAAAAAAACAAGTGTGATTAAGCTGTCCAATACCGCATAGCACAGACAGTCTTCAGTTCAAGCCGTATGAACTTGCATACATTTGGCCTTTGAGGGTCTTATGGCGAGACACTTCAGAACAGTGTTTCTCAGCCATCGATGTGTGGGGGAACCCTTGTGAACTGGTCGAAGCGATGGGGGACCCTTGCAGCTGGGGCGGGGATACGTAAGCAAATAAACTCTCCTGGTGCGTAAAACGCATGTATTTATTTACAAGAGCGTCATATCACTTCGTTTCGATAGTTGATCAATACGTTGCACAGAATAGGTTTTATATGTGCGGCCAAATTCAACCTGTCTGTGTATTTGCTTTACAAGTAAGCAATCCTGAAAGAAGCATGCTCACGTGTATACGCGTAGAATAGAACTTCATTGTAGAACTACAGTCCTTTGGAGAAGGGGGAACATTTGGGAACTTACAACCAAATCTGCTCAAGGCTTAGTAGCAAACTGCATTCATCACTGTGCGGTCCTTGAGCTTCATCAACTGATTTTATGCTTCGACGCGTTCGTGTGCAGAGAAACTTACCCCAGCTTGAAAGGGGCCACATGCAGTGTGTCTGGGGCAGGTTCTGCGAAGTATAGTCCTTAATGTGGTAACTTAGTATGCTCTATGATTGTGACTCTGTCGCTTGAGATACGGCCCCGGACCCTACAAAATAACTGAGTAGCTTAGTAACAGAATAGTCGGCCCTGCTCCCCCACCTCAAGCAACTTTAAAGCTTTTACTAAAGCCCCTCACTGCACGCGGAAAGAGAAAAAAGGACTAACTGGAACGCTCTTGTTCCGGTTGCTGCGAAACTGTGCGTGTGTCACGGCCATGCTGAACTCCGAAGGGCGAACGAGTGCCAAAGTTGTGCGGTAGAGACGGGCAAACGGCTCACTTCAGTGTGCGGCTCAGAACGGGTCCGTTCACTGAAGTGAGCCGGTTCATTTGAACGGCTCAGCGGTTCATTGACCTCTGTTAAGCATAATCTAAATTATTGCTTAATTTAAGTGCGCGAACTTTTCGTTGTCATAAAAACTTTTTTTGTGACAGGATCCGCTGTATTTGTACAGAAAAGAATTGGCTCCATCATCATTACAAAGGGTCTTATGTGTCTGTGCTATTTCAAGATCACTCTCGGTCGATGTATAAAGAAAAAAATGTGAATATTTTGTCAACTTCATTAGCTCACAAATATGCTCTCTGCTAGAGAGCTGTGACGCCAGAAAAAATGATACTGTAAAACACGATACAAGAATCTAATTTTAATACATGAAATGTAAACTGTGGTTTATGAGCAACGCCTTGCTCAGTTTATTCGAAGCGAGACGGGTCCGCTTTTTCGCACCGATAGATGATGGAAAGGTTGCCCACAAGACCCGGCTGGGTCGGCCGATGCGCCTCTACTAACTCTACCGGAACGTGCTGACACGATTCGTCCAGAGCCACTTGGTTTAGCACGGTTCTCTGACCGAGCGAGCAGCCGTTGAAGGGTGGTTGTTTAGGAGAGCCGGTCTGCCAAAGATTCGCCGGGAGCCGAAAGCAGAGAACCGCCGCTGAACTGAGCGGCTCAGAAGATCCGGCTCGTTCCTGCAAATGTAAGTGTGGTGAATCACAGGAGTTTATTTTCTTATTACTTTCAAAATGCAGAAGCAGTTTGTTTACTGTTGCCATTGCGGCTTCCAAATCTGTCATTCACCGCCGCCGCCGCGGTTTCTCAACCACCGTTCTCAAAGACCGGCTCAGAAGATACGGCTCTTCGGCTCAGTAACTGAGCGGAAGAGCCGGAGAACGGCTCAAAAGATCCGGCTCTCCTGACTGGGCCTCTCTGCCCTACACGACAGGAGGCGCTGGAGGAAATTGAAAAATTAGCCAGACCTGGACCGGCAGGCACGGCCGGGCTGGAGGAGCGGCGGGCGCGCAGTTTCATACGGCCTGCGCTTCGGGTATAGTTCCCACCTTTCACCGCCGCTAGTTCGTGGCGCTTCGGACCAACCTTCGCCAGTTGACCCACAGCACGGGCGGGGTAGAGGAGCGGTGCGCGCGGATTTGCCGCTGCCCTAGCCCTGCCGTGGCTACAAGTGATACCTGCCAGTGTTAATTTACATGGGCGTTCTTAAAATAGTTGATTCCTTACCCCCTTCTGAATTTTCGGTCTATTAGGGTCAAACAGCCTAACATTATCATTCGGAAGTGCCGAATCAAACATTTGAAAGAAACATTTCAACGCGGGGCGCATGAAGAAAAATATGCGAGGCCTTCATATCTTATCAGCGACTGTATTATATGAAAATGGTGAGACAGGCAAATAAACACGGCACTTTCCGTGACTGAAATATCATTTCTTATTTTATTTTTCCTTTCGGATGATGTCTTGGTTTGCACACGCACAGGGCACGACCAGTGACGCGAATGATTTCCCGTCGAGGGAGATAGGGTTATCGCTTAGCTAAACGTGATTCTGCTATTCACGCTCCGGTCGGGCTGAGCGGCCCGCCGGCAGCGAAGCGCACTGTCAAAAACACACAGCTGCTCGGCCAGAAGCGATGCGTCGACTAACAGAAAGGCGGGTTGGAAGGGCAGAGGGTTGGTTCGAAGCGCCCCCACTGTAAAGAATCTGCTGTATTGGTTCCTTCTTGGGTGCGCAGGCCGTATGAAAGTGCGCGCTCGCCGCTGCTCCAGTCCGGCCGTGCGGCAGGGTAGTTGCTTTTTTGTGACGATAATAGATGGCGCGAAACTCGCCCAAAAGAGCCGGCTGATTTGACCTGGCTCTTCGGCTCTTCGGCTCACTAGCTTAGCGGGAGAGCCGAAGAACGGCTCAAAAGATCCGGCTATCCTGACTCGGTCTATTTGCTCAGACGACAGGAGGCACTGGAGGAATTTGGAAAATTAGCCCCACCTGGCCCGGCAGTGCAGTTGCTTTCTCGCGCCGATAATAGATGGCGCAAAACTCGCACCAACTCGCTCATTTGACCCGGGTCTTCGGCTCAGTTGGCTCTTCATAATGGTTGACTCTGCTGTGGCTTGCCCCGTTCGGAACGGATCACTGAGCGGGAAAGAAGGGGTTCCCTCTCTCCAAAAGAACCGCCGCTAACTTTTACTGAGCCACGGCTCACCCGCTCTTCAAAAAGAGCGGCTCAAAAGATCCGGATCACTCCTGAGCGACGCATCTATATTGGGAGGGCGACGTGTTCGCGAACCCCAGAAATAACTTCGCGGACCCCCGTTTGAGAGCCACTGCTTCAGAAGGTCTCAAGGACATTTGTAGCTTGGTGGCCAGTCATTTTGCCGCCACGCATCGCCAGTGCTCGAAGGGGGCGGGGGAGCGGCGGGGGGGGGGGGGTCCAAATCATTTTGTAGCAGCAGCTGCAGCGACATCGCCGTGTCCCCGTGCGCTCGCGTGGGTATGCGCCATAAGACGTGAAACAACAACAAGTTCTCCCAAAATAGAATCTCCTTTGTCTTGCCAACGACCGGTCGTCCTGTGCAAGGCTGCCTTCTTTCGCCCCGACATAGTGCCCTACAACTGGTGACCCTCCGGAACACGCCACCGAGGCTAATGTAGAGTCATGCCTCTCGACAACCAGGACTCACCCCGTTCAAAAGAAGCCGGCGAAGCAGTCTCAGCCATGACTGTTCAGTTACCGAAATTTTGGGAGCGCAACCCGACGACTTGTTTTCTGCAAGCAGAAGCGTAATTCCACCAGGCTCGGACCATCTCTCAAGGAACCAAGTTCCTTCACGTCGTCGGAGCCCTTCCACCGACAACCGCAGAAGAGATTGCCGAGCCGACATCTTCGCTACGTTCCACCACAGCCGCCCAGCAGCACCTTACGACCAGCTCAAGGCTGCCATCATGGAGCGCACAGCTGCTTCTGAACGCACGCGCATCCAGCAGCTTCTCTCGTCCAAGGAGCTCGGCGACCGCAGGCCAAGCGAACTACTACGGCGCATGACGCAACTCCTTGGCACGCATTCCCACGCCATGGACGACACACTGCTGCGTCAGCTTTTTATTCAGCGCCTACCTTCCAACGGTTAAATGGTCCCCCATTGCCGCAACCTGCAGACCTGCAGGCACTCGCAGCGCTGGTGGACCGTCATGCAGGTCACCACCCCCTTTTCTCAAGTGGCCGCGGTTGCATAGGCTAAGCCTCCGTCTCCGCCCTGCGCCACGAACCCCGCTTCTGCGCCGAGTGATTCCGTGTCTGAGTGCACGCTCGATAGCCTTTGCGGTCCTCTGGAGAAGATAATCGAGGCCGCAACACGCCGCGATACCTCGCCACACTATTCCCGTCAACCTCGTCGTTCGTCATCGCAGCGCCGACGCCCTGATCGAGCGCCAACGCAGCGACTCTCCCCAGCATGGCATCTGTTTCTACCACCGACGTTTCGGCGCTGACGCCAGACACTGTCGTCTGTCATACACCTGGACGGGAAACGCCCTGGCCGACCGCTAACGGCGACAAGCGTTCTCGGCCCAATTCAGGAATGTCGCCTCTTTCACGTCACAGACCGCACCTATGAACAGCGGTTCATCGTTGATACCGTCGCGCAGGTTAGCGTTTTGTCCGCTACACGCTCCTACACTCTCAGGCAAAAAGGACTAAAATAGGGACTAAAATACAGCCGTTAGTCTTCGCGGGCGACCGTTCATCTTCAAGGGGAGTATCTGCGGCAGAGTACGTGCCGTGTGCATAAATGCGGACTAACTGTTCGTCCCCGCCGATCTATAGGGACCGGTCACGTTCAGAGAGAGGGCGCGATGAATAAAGTACACCCAGCGCCGCCCCGCGGAAGCTTGAGCTAACTTTGGGTCGGTGAGAGCCAGACGGCGGGCGGCGTTCATATATTCGGCACCTCTCGGTTGTTTGTTTTTCTGCGATCCTGCTGCGATTGTTTCTGAAAGGTGTCTCGTGCTTGAAAACTGTTCTGGCAAATAGTTTCCCCATGTCTCAAGTGCTTCTGCGCGATTTCCGGTGAATTACGTGGCTGAACTACTACTGTCGGCCTCGCGTGCGCGAGAAGTTAGAGATTGTACGTTGCCGCGCGCGTGTGCGCTGTGAAAGAAATTAATGGGACAGACATCATCGCGAAGTCGCATCCTCAGCAAGGGAAGCTTATTTACAGCGCCAATTCAAGTCAGTATTACTTTTTTTCTTGTTTTACAGCCTAATAAAGTGGCCCAGCGTATACAACGGCGCTCCACGACAGAAGCATGTTTGTGTTGTTTCCTCTGTTCGCGCAACCACACTGCAGTTACTATTCTGGTTACCCTTCTTCAGCTCGGTTGGTGTTGTCACTAATTAACAACGTATTCCAAAAGTTATTAGCTAATGACAAAGTAAACGCAGTTCACACAGTTTGAAATCTGCTGCGGAGCTGCGGTTGTCTTTACGAAGATTCCGTTTATTTTCCGCTTCTATCTTGTTAGTAATGTTAGAGTCGTCTTAGCGGTTAATTGTGACACAGTTTGTTCAGGCCGTTCAGAATTCTCCAAAAAAGTATTTCCTCCTCCTCCTCATCCTCTGCTTAAACAATAGCAATTTCAACTTTCAGAGTACGCAAAACGCATTAAAGAAGTCAGCGCGAGTGAATGCAACCTTGCCTTTGATAGCTAGCCACGCTGTCGCGTGAAGTGCGTGGCCGAAAAAAGTAGGGCAGTAAGCGGGATGCGTATTGACCGTCTTGACATTGCTTTTGGCATCACCCGCGAAGTGCTGTGAATTCAATTCTTGTGCCGCCTTTTGGCATCCATTCGGTCCCGTGAATGTCGCTAAAAAAAGGTTACTGCTGATAAAACAATAATGGCGGAAGCCGCAATACCTTGTGTTATGCAAATACTACGACGGCATGCGATTCATCGCAGCGCGTGATGTGTATGGAACACTGAAAGCAAACGTTTTTGTTTTACGGCCCTTCGTGTCTGCGCTGCGCAAAATTATGAGTACAATGACTGTTTAGTCATCGTACTCATAATTTTACTCCTTCCACTGACGAAAAATGTCATGGCTCTCTTACTGCTGGAATCCATTTCTTGCGACGCTTATTCTCCAGGGCTGCTTGAAAAACCTGTACAGAACGTCGGCAGGATGCCTTTCGCGATTGTGGCAGTCCTTAACGCAGCAGTAGCGGCGTGGCCATTAATTCTTTCCTGCAGCATTTTGATCCTATCGCACCCTGCAACTTGCAATTATAACTGTTTCTTTAAAAACTTCCGCCACATAACGTCGAACCGCACGCAGCGCGCGGGTTTTTACGTGCGCTGAACGGCCGGTCGCGACATCCACCGACCCAGAGTTGCTAAGCGGCGGCGGGAGATGGCGCTGCAGTCGCGCACAAACCTCAGTGTCCGGTGCCTATAAGGAGTAACGGGAAGACGAAACGCATGCAGTTAGTCTCTTTGCTGCGTCGTTAATCCCCTAAAGGCGTCGTCGTTGCCCTTTTGCGCATATGTCTGCGAACAGTTTTATATTTCCAAAACACAAGCCATTGCAGTCACTGGGTGCTTTAGATGGTGCCACGGGAGAAAATATTGATGTTAGTTATAAGAAAATCGCCTAGGGTTAGTAGAGCGGCGGGTAAGGGCAAGGAGCGGCAAAGCGCAATTGCCATACGCTTCTCGGCGAGGTTATGTTGATACGCTGTGTTGCATACGATTCGTGCGAGGTAATAACGGCCAATGAAAGCTTTCAAGCTCCTTAACAGTAACGCAAAAATTAGTGACAATAGCAAAAGTGGATTCCTGAGCGTAATGAATATGTATATGTTTAATAGACGAGAAAAAACGCATGTTGCTGATGACAACTGCAAAACAAAAATGCTCGCTACAGGTAAGCGTCTCGAAGTTCTTTTACACTCGGTACATAATTGCCTTGGGCACCAAAGCTATGACAATGCTGCAACTGTTGTAAAACCCGCTTCCATTTCCCAGTCGCAATCGTCTAGCGACGCGACTTTGAAGAATTCAGGCTAAGCAACACCGAATTCGCTTTCGCCGATGCAGGAAAATATGGCATGTTTAATTATTCTGACACTCACACAGACGACACCTTTCACATACGTTACATAGAGCACTTAACATGTGTATCGAACACTAAGAAAGCACTTAGCTTGCGCTAATTTGTGCGGAAACAAATGAGTCGTCCGATCGCCCAGCTACCTATCTCAACTAGGCGACGACGAGTTGATTGTTATTTACGAGAAAAAACTATGCTTGTGAGGCTCTACTTCGAATCGAACTGAGCAATAGTCCCTAAACCTAGCAAAGCGCTAAGCGCAAGGCGCAAAACGCGGTCACGTTCGCTTGCACAGATAGAAATTCGGGCACCAGTTGCAATGGATCTGTTGCGTTATGCACAGAACTACACGCTGTACACTTGAATATTATCTACCTCACCCGCCACCCGGCGGCGTGGTCCAGCGGATAGCGCGTCGGGTTCCTTGTGAATATCTCCGGGCGTCAGGGGTTCGATTTCTGCCGGTGCCGGAGTTCTTTTTCTTTTTTCTGCACTCTACGCAGTTTGTTCTTGGGGAGTATCGGAACGGACCATCCGGGTGGGGGACTAACCGTTCGTCCCCTCAAAGTTAGTCCCCAGAGGGACTAATGATTGTGGCAGAGGCCCTTAGTCCCCGAAAGGACGAACTTTTAGTCCTTGTGCTTTTCGTGCTATCTCGTATTTACAAACAGCAAACGGCACGCGCATACCCGTTTTCAAGCAACGCTCGCTCACTCTATACCTGGTGCTCTGCCGAGTTTTCCGTTGGGTTTTTCTCGTCGCCAATGTTCACACCGCCATGCTGGATGCCGAATTCCCCGAAAAACATGACCTTCTCGTTGACCTAAAGCGGCAGCGACTACTTGATGCTACCACACTCCTCTCAGTGCAAAGTGTGTCTGCGGAGGCAGCTGCTATAAAGTACTACCATCCTGCACTACACTTGCCGGTGAACCGTTCGCCACCTTGCTACGTGACTTCCCAACCATGACAACGTCACCTGACGGAAATCAGCCTTTTCGTCATGACGTCCGGCATCCCATTGTCACCACTGGCCCTCCCGTTTTCTTTCGACCACGGCGACTCGCGCCCGACAAGTTCAAAGTCGCCCGCGCGGAGCTTGAACATGTGATGGAACTGGGCATCATCCGCCCATCATCCAGTAATCCCGCATCACCACTGCACATGTTGCCAGAGAAAACGTGGTGACTAGCGCGCCTGCGGAGATAACCGGTCTTTGGATACCAAGACAGTTCCTCACCGCTACCTGTTACCAAACATCCAAGATTTCACCGCCACTCTGAACGGGGCCACGATATTCTCTAAAATAGATTTAGTGCGTGCATACCACCAGATCCCTGCCACAGAAGAAGACATCCACAAAACTGCCATCGCAACCCCATTCGGACTGTTTGAATATATGGGCATGCAATTGGACTCCACAACGGTGCACATACATTCCAGCGCTTCGTTGATGTCGTAACACGAGGGCTACCGTTCGTCTACGCATACGCTGACGACAATCTGGTGGCTTCAACATCCCTGAAAGAGCATCTGAAACATCTTTGCCTTCTCTACGAGCATGTCACTGCTCATGGCATCGTCATCAACGCCTTGCAGAGCGAGTTTGGTGCCACTTCTCTGTATTTCCTTGGTCATCGTTTGGACGCCACTGGCTTTCGTCCACTTCCTGTCAAGGTCCAGGCCCCCATCGGCTTTCACAAGCCAGTGTCGGTGACAACGCTTCGCCAGTTCTTAGGGCTTGTAAATTTTTATCACCGCTTCATTAGGAACTATGCCACGCTGCTCCAAACTCTTGTCAGGCTGCTTTCAACCAAACGCTCATCCAGTTTACTGGATTGGGACGCTTCAGCTGAAAGTGCATTTGGAACCATCGAACGCGTTCTCGCTGACGCTGCACTGTTGGCTCATCCGAATTCAGTTTTTCCGTTGGCACTCATGACCGACGCGTCAAGTTCGGCAGTCGGAGCCGTACTTCAGTAGCGCATTCAAGGCGTGGGACAACCGCTAGAATTTTTCTCCAAGCGCATGACTCCGGCTCAGACACGATATAGTGTTTTTGATAGCCATGTACCTCGCTGTACGTCACTTCAAGCACCACCTTGAAGGACGCAAGTTCACGATCTTCACCGATCACAAGCCGCTCACGTTCGCCTTGAACCGCCCTGCCACCTTCTATGGTAAAAATAGCATACCTGCCGGAGTTTACGTCTGACATTCAGCACGTCACTGGCGTGGCCAAATCCCCCGCGGACACTGAGTCGCATGGACCATGTAAGAGCTGTTCGCAGAGAACGCACGAAGCACCCGCTTGATGTCCACAAACTGGCTGAGACGCAAGCCAACGACATCGAGCTCTCTCGTCTGCGTGCAGCACCTACAGCTCTCAAGCTTGAAAACGTTCCGTTTCGGGGTGTGACGATCGTCTGGTACATGTCTACAGGTGCTCCCCGACCCTTCCTGCCTGCTTCACATCGTCGCCGCTTGTTTGACCCATTTCCCACCCCGTCATTCGGATATCTCAGAAACTCATTCCATCCCACTACGTTTGGCCACGCATTAATGTTGATATTCGAGACTGGGTACTAGCCTGCACATCGTGCCAGCGTTCTCAAGTTCGACGGCATTCTGTGCCTCCTGCCATGCCATTCCTCAGGCCCGATGAACGCTTTTCTGACGTTCTCATTGACCTAGTCGGCACCCTGCCACCTTGCCAAGGTTTCCGGTACATGCCGACGTGTGTTAACCGGTTCACACGTTGGCCCGAAGCCTGCCCCCTTCCCGACATCACGGCCTCCAGAGTAGCTTCAGCCCTTGTCTCTACCTGAGTGTCGCGCTACGGACGCCCTTCCACTGTCGTCTCCGATCGAGGCCGGCAGTGCGAGTCGTCCCCATTCACAGAGCTACTACACCTGCTTGGCACGACTCGTCTGCGAACAGCTGCGTACCATCCGCAGTCAAATGGCCTCGTCGAGCGTTTCCATCGACTCCTCAAAGCTTCACTGCGCACGGCTGCCAGACGGAGTGGGTCCAATGACTACCTCTGACGCTCCTCGTAATCCGGTGCGCGTACAAAGTGGACCTCTCGTGCACGTCTGCTGAGCTCGTCTATGGTACATCTCTGCGTTTGCCAGCGGACTTGTACGACGAGTCTTCGCAACCTGTCCCTGCCAGCGACTACGTTGATCAACTACGAGAGGTTTTTTGGCACCGTCCGACACGCCTTCCCCAGTACCAGACGGCTTACGCGCACCGAGACATCAGAACTGCCATTCATGTTTTCGTCCGTAATGGACCCGTGCGAGGACCACTGCAGGCTCATTACCTGGGTCCCTATCCGGTCGTTCACCGTCACTCGACTACTTTTGTACTGGACATCAATGGAACTCAAGACACCGTGACCATTGAACGACTGAAGCCCGCGTACCTCGAGCAACCCGCCGACGTCAGTTCGTTCGAACCTGCTGTGCCCCCTGCAACAAGACCACCTCGGCGTGTCCACTGGAACTTCGCATGACATTTTTGCTCGCCACTCTCGCTCCTCTCTTGGCGGGAACCCTGTAGCAGCAGCTCCCATGACATCGCTGGATCGAGCGCCGCTGCTCGCGCGGCAGCCCGAGCGACATGGCGTGACAGGCTGCGCGGCCGCGCGAGTTCACGAGGACACGAGGTCTTGCTGAGTTCTCACAAAAGAGAATCTCCTTTGTCTTGCCGACGAACGGTCTTCCTGTCCGAGGCTACCTTCTATCGCCCGACATAGCGCCCTACAACCTCATAGGCTATGGATGGTGATACCGTTGTAAATGCTCCCTTCTGAGAAATATTTACCGTTTATGAATTGTTTGCCAATCCCCTTCGAATGCGTGGCAGGAGATTGGCGGGGAATGCTTAGTCATATAGGTGCATGACGTGTGATTACTTTGGTCCGAATGAGAGAGAGGCAACTTTATTACGCAATAATGCGAGAGTGGGTCCTCAGTCCAGGAGCCCATGTGCTGTCCAGGCTGCCGTAGCCCTGGTCACAAGCAGGAGCTGGTCCTCAGGTCGACATCTGGACAGCAGTATCTCCCACTTCTCAGGGGAAGGAGACAGGTACATGGTCGGAAGGTCCGAGTTTTTTGTGCAGTCGTATAATATGCGTGGCAGAGTTTCTGGTTCGTGGCAGAATTTACACTTATCAGATTACTGGGTAGGGAAGAGTAAATGCATACGGATGGGGTGGGGAAAAGTACCTCTTTGAATTAGTCTGAGTGTGATTTCTTGGCTTTTGGTCAAAGATGTGTGAGGACTGGGGAAGGTCTGTCTATGCATACGGATGGGGTGGGGAAAAGTACCTCTTTGAATTTGTCTGAGTGTGATTTCTTGGCTTTTGGTTCGGTAGTATTGTGTGTTTTTTAGGTAGGTGAGGAGAGGTGCGGAAACAGCCCCGGTCTCAGCGGCTCGGTGAGTGAGGTCTCGAGCCTGTTGATGAGCAAAATTGTTGCCCGTCATGAGCCTTGGACCACTAGTTACCACGGGACACGGCCAGATCTTCCGCAAAGCAGCACTAGTACCTAGCGCTGTAATGAGGGCTATGTTAGCAAATGGGGCATTTTTTTATGCGTCCTACTGCCAGCATGAGAAGCCCCGATCCACGACAGGCCTATAGTTCATTTCAGAAGCTGCGTGCAGCACTTCTGAGGCTACACTGTTGTCCACAGGTCGCCCACTGGGGGCGCCTAACTCGCCGTGAAGGAAAGCAACAATAGGCGCCGGGGCCTTGCGGTTCCACCTGCCCAGAGGAGGCGAGACTGAAATGTCCTTTCAAGACCTCCTTCACGCTGAGTTGAGCAGTGCTGAGTGCGCGTATTGTTAACAATGTAGCTTCTACAGTGCTGCACGCAGCTATGAAATGAACTCTAGAAACCAATCACCATTTCTCAAATGGCATAGCAGACGCTCATGTGGAACGGAATCTAAATGTCGAAACCAATTTTGCCGTTGTAAACTTTACGGCAGATCGTACTAAACACGCCCCGCAACCTTTACTAATCTGGTTCGGTTGTATTTAAAAGAACATGTCGCAATTAAGGCCGTTGTGGTTATGAAATCTTGATCTATTTACGCCGACTATTCGGCCAAAATAAATGGAAAAGATACCCCAAAATTTTAATTGTAGTTAGTATGTCATAGCCTACAAAATCTAGCAGTTTTATTTCAAGTTTATAATACTGCAGTGCAAAAGGCGGGGAATCTGACGTCTCGATGCATGCCACACATTTTACGTGCGTATTTGAATTAAGAATTTGCAAAGCCCATATAGTGCATAAGCGTAACAATAGCTTAGTTTAGGCCAAGAAGTTTCTTCGGGCCGCTTTAAATGTCACATTCGTAACTTGGCAATCTGATGTTCATAAATTACAATGGTGGGAATATTGCGTTGCAATTTTGCAAGTCTTTATGAATTTCATGATTTATTTCTGTAAATTGAAGCCAAACTTCAATCTTTGCTCTGGCAAGTTACGAGCACATTTTTTTATCTTCGACGCAGTCGTTCGGTTGGACATCAGCCGTATTCGGAGGCCAGTGAGGGCTCACTCGAAAAAAAGAAAGAAAGAAGGCAGGTCAAGGACTCCTCCAAGATGAGCGCGCAGTCAGACAACCTTGCGACGGAGGTGTACCAATCCACAGGAGCAGGTGCGCAAATCCCTGCTGATGCGAGTAAATCTCATCAGCCGTCTACTCTTTCGTGTTGCCTCACTTCCGGCATGTGTAATGTGCAAGATATAGTTTTAGGTTTACTCAAACTCGAGGTAAATTTTATGTACGTCGTTCCCTATTTGTTGTTACGGCGCCTCGAAACTTCACCTCTCCTCAAAAAAGGAAACAGAAGCAAATTGGTGAAAGATCGGGAGAGAAAAAGAGAGCGAAAGGGAGACTGGGGGGAGATTTGAAGCAGTGTCGCTGTTTCTTGCGGACGCGCCGATAGATGGCTCCACGAGACTTGCCGGCTCACGTTGCCTCGCCGGACTTCAACAGGCAGCCGAGCCGCAGCTCCAAGCTCGGGCTCAGACCGAGCGCGGTGGCCCTGGTCGCGAGAACATCGATCGCACGTGACCGGCTCTGTTTGTCGCTCTGTAAGTCTCGCGCGCAGCTAAAGTGTTTATCGGGAACGCTGGCGCGTGCTCATGCGAGCAGGAACGCGGCGGGTCGGTCACGCGCCGAGCGATTCGCGTCGCATGGCTCGTCATGCACTCTGGACAGCCGTGAGTGGCAGGAGCACCTGTTTGCCTTTTCTCGTCGTGGCCCTGGTGGTGCTCGGATTACCACCGGCAGCGCGACCACGCGACCAGCCGCTCAAAGGTTAGTACGCGGCCGCCGCTCGTGGCGAACGTCGGGCTTGGTGCTGGCGCCAAGTTCGGTTTCTCGCTGTTTTTTCTTCTCATTTCTGCGTGGACACCAAGTTGGCGATGGTGACTCGACAAAGTTCCTCTGTCACTTCTATGCAAGAATACTGCACTGCGTACAGTATTCTTGCAATGTCAACTTGGCCATTGCAAACTGCCTTTAGTATTCTTATGAATTACGCCATGGCATTTTCGGGCAAACATTTAAGGCTCTTTTGAGGTTCTGCGGATGACAGAAGTAGTTTCACGCTGATTAGAAATCCCGCTCCTCAGGACCTGTAAAAGAAATCTGGCTGCTAGAAAGCGCCTAAGAAAAAACGTCCATAGCCAAGCCCTGATATACCGAATTTCGCGAGCTAGCGAAGCATGTATTCATCACAGTGTAAAACTAAGCCTTAAGATCATTGTGCAAACTTCAATTACATCAAAAGTAAGTATCAAGTGTTTGTAATACACCTAACCGCCAGACTGCCGCCAGAAACTGGCTTTGCCGAACTACATGCGCGACCGCGAAGGTTTCTGGCGCCAGGGGTTTGATTGTTTGATTAAACAGGAACGCTTTAATAAATAATTAATCTGATCTGCCCCTGTCGACCTTTCTTTAAATTTGAATGGTCGTTATGGAAATCCACACGGCTGGAATCGGTTAGCCCGTCACAATTATACCTTTGCCGCTACTTGCTTTTAATTATACTGTGCTCGCTTAATATTGCGCTACCGCAAAACGCCATCATCTGCGAACTGCCACCTGAAGTTTGATTCTACTTGACATCATTTGAAAGTTTACAATGACGTACTTTCAACCCGCTGTGGCTTCATAATGGCTAGGAGGTTGTACAGCCGCGCACGACGTCACGAGTTCGACTCTCAGCCACGGCCTGCGGCAGAGGTATTTCGGATGGAGACGAGAAACGAAAACACACCTGTGTACATTACGACGCACGTAAAATATCGTCAGGTGTTTTAATTTAATCCATAGCCATCCCACTAGTGGTGTGGTCCTTTCATCTCAGATGCAGTTTGAGGGCACTAGAAGCACCGACTTTATTTTGATTTTCTTACAGCTTGCCATTTGGTCATGTGAACCAAAGACGACGTGGTAAACATATAAAAACAGATTGAAACGATAAGATTACTTTCCTGGCCAATTATTCTGCAATAGCACAGTTGCTAAAATAATCCTTTCAACGAACAACTTGTTTAGTGCTTGAAATCACGTATTGTGGAGTGGTAAATTCGAACTTATAAAATACTTTGCAACCATCATTTGTCTTTTCTTAATAAACGTTTGCTCTCCCTCCTTCTCTATTCTTTTGTACCTTAGTTCGATATAACAAAGTTTGTTTCTGCACGCGTATTTGTTAATGCATGCCCGGATACGCACTCAACTAATTTACAGGAATTAATTTCACAAGTTTTCTCCGTCTAACAAAGGTGTAATAATTAAACGAGATTAAAAAAATATTCAAGAAATGACGCGTACCAACTCACAAACCGTTGTTTAAGAAAGCATCCTCGAGATGACAGAAAAGTATACGCCTGGTTGTTCGTCGCTGGCCAGAGGGTAACTTCTTGCCCGCTTGCGTAGTTTCTTTTAGCCAAATTTTATTCCATCCCACAAACGGCCCATAGATTTGGAGTCTACAAAAAATACGATCTTCTTTTCTTTTCAACTAGAATATCGGGTTTTGAAGGAAATTTGCGGCTATAACTGGCACGAAACACGCAATAAATTTATTCATTTATGAAAACTTAGCTGAGTTTTCGATTGTGACCACAGGAAACGACAAAGTTATTTACGATTGTTTTTAGATGGTGATTAAACGCACGTGTTAGCACAAGATAACACGCACAGTTAATTCGTGCGGTAGCGAAATTAAAATAAATTGATCCGGAATCTTCCACAGTAGCGTGCCGAGGTGAAGTTTCGGCGCGCAAAACCCGCAAAATTTTTAAATTTTGAAAGCTGCTATTGCCCGTAGTATCACACTGAACATTTCCCATCCGCGGTTGTTTTTTAGTGGTGGAGCGTTTTTCTTTCGCGTATGAAAGGCTTCGTGTCCGAACACTCACTAGCACTTCTTTATTGAATGAATGAGTCAATTTATTCATGAGAAAATGGAAAGGAAGGGCCGCCAGCAGGTGTAATTTGTCCACCTAGGGTTGGACACAGGAACGCCTGCCGGTGTGGGGAGGGGGGAAGGGGAGGTCAGACAGATATATAGGAGACACAAAGGAGAGAAAAGCTACAAGATAATAATAACAAACAGACACACACACTTCCACACACCAGGAGACTAAAAAATTGGCTGGCGATTACGATACTTCCTGATGAGATATTTGGGCGCAGCAGCAGTGCGCGGAGGCAGCGCTCACTGGTGGGTTCTCTCGACGGCAGCGATGATGAGTCTCTGCGTCGGAGGCGCAAAGCGCGAAGTGCGTCTCAGGAAAGGAACGCGAACTGCGTCTTAAGCGAACCCACATCATAGTCACGCGCACGCCCCCCTCCCGTTTTCGCCAAGCGTCGCGGTGCCGAGCGCCTCGTGCGGGCACAACATAAGGCCCCCTCCTCTCCCCCACCGTACACTTTCGGAAAGCGCTGACTCGCGCCGCCACGGCGAACCGCACTCCTCTCCCAATTTCACGACACTCTTTTCCTTTGCTTTCTTTCATCGTTCGCTTTTCCTTTCACTCGTCGGTCTTGCCATCGCACACTCGGTTATGCCGACAACGCGGCTCAGCCCAGAGACGGCCGCCAAAGGGCTGCGCCCTAAAAGAGAGAAAAAAGGGAAGTCTCTGGAGCTCCGCTAACAGTGTTTAGTCTCTGATCACTGGGCCAAAAAGCGGAGTGCAGGGATGAGTCCCGATGCGTCGACGTAGGAGTCCAAGGCCTTGTGGATTCTGTCCATATTGGATACTTTTTTAAATCGCAAAAAATGACACTCCGGCGCGGTTTTTTGTCGACGATTAACAGATAAGGAACCGCGACGGGCAAGTTGGTAGCAGTTCGTTGTCAAAGATGCCACGGAAGGAGAAGGACAGAGCAAGGAAGGTACTGGCACTGTCCGGCCAATGCCCCTTTCCTAACCCCTTCTTTACGGCACTATTTTGCATTAATGGATTTGAGATATGATATTGCAAAGGGCATGTTTCAACTGTGGTCTTGCACACATGCCATATGGATTGCTTAATACAAGGAAAATGTTTACATTTGAAGACCGTGGAGCCACATTTCGCGTAAAGCCTACTGGTTACCCATGGTGCTAGCCCGACGCAGATTGGTTTTGGCCGCCGGAAAATTTTAACGCACACTTTTGCCCGCGAGGTGTTTTTAATGTGATAAAATATTCATGGCAGAAGTAAAATGCTACGATCACCCTTTGTCCGAAGTCGTATGGGCAAAGAAAATTATCCGCAGACGAGATTATGTAAATGAAGCGAGCGTGGTCACTCGGCCTGATGCATGGGAGAAGGATTTCGTACAATTGTCTTTAGATGTGCGGTGCGGAAGAAGGGCGAAGCCAGGTTTCACCGGTCGAGAAGCTGGTAGAAACACTGTGAAGGATCGGGGGGTGCTCAGTGCATATGGGCTTCTTTACCTGGAGTGAGGCCGCTATGGTGTCGCCATGCTACGTTCACTGAAGCGGGGAGCTTGGCTGAGATGGCGCAGTGATCATTCGGAAGGGTGTGCTCAGGGCTACTTCTGTACAGTACCGTGGACCCCGCTACATAGTAGTTTAAGTTCGCCGTGTCCGCTCTAATGGACATCCTCCTATGGGATCCTTGTTGCGACCTCGAGCAAAGCTTAGTTCGTTGTGTGAGTAGCCTTTTCTAAATTCCCATTGTTCTTTCGGTTATTAGAAATCATGTCGAATATGCGGGGCACTATTATCTTTGTAGACAGATTGTGTATAACCGAGAGTAGCCAATGGGTCTGTAATTATTAAGCTCTTTGAAGTCACCCTTCTTGTGAATCAGCATTAGGGCGGAATTTTTTCAGGCTAAGGTCCTGAGGTATTCTGAAAATAGTTTTGCAAGCTTTACTAGTAAAATGACTCCTTCCTCCTTCAAGAAATCCACGTTGATGCCGTCATCACCTGCAGCGTTTTCTTGCTTCATCCCCGTGAGCGCCTTTTCCATCGCGTCTTTATTACTATTAGGACCTCGTTACCAAATAATTAGGTTCAGTACTGTATCCTGGCCCGATGGTGTCAGCGTACCGCTTGGTATACAGTTAAACCTGGATATAACGAAGTTGACAAAAATGCGGATTTTTTCGTTACATCCAGGTTTTTGTTGCATGCAGGTTTCGAGTTAAAGCTCGCGGAATGAAGCAGAAACGAAACCAATACACTAGTCACCAGTGATGCTGAACTCACCCCTGTTCAGGGATGTATTTCACACTGAAAAACTGCGTGATTTGCACTTGCTGCAACTACACGGCTCCCGAATTCACAAACGCAACTAAGTATCACTTTAACTTTTTGATAGTTTTCGGTGCCTCAACGCTTTTCAAAAACCAAACTTATGCTGAAAGGGCGCCTTTTCGCGAACGTCATGCTCTTTTTTGCAGTCACAATTGTTGAAGGGATGCTAGCTGGGGCACTTTACCGGGCGGTGACGTTCTCCTTTCTCGCCGGCGGAGACGGGATTTAAAATTGCGAGCTTGTCTTGAAAAGAAAAATCTTTTTGTATTCAGGCAGCAGAAATTATTCACGAACCCATTGCACAGATATCACCTACTCATACGAGAGATTGCGGTGCGGGCGAAATTCGCTAAATTAGTGCCTTTCGCCAGCCCATTTTTCAGAAAAAGGGCAAGAAACCTTGACTCATCAGCGCAGCGAATTCGTTACATCCAGGGTAACCGTCGCAACTCCTTCGTTACACAGAGGTCGCAAACACATGGGCTTCAATGAAGGTGGAAATTGGGAATGGAAGAACTTCGTTAAATCCAGGAATTCGTTACATAGAGGTTCGTTACATCCAGGTTTAACTGTATAAACATTCCACAACTTTTCTTATCTGATCTATGGCGGACGTTATGTTATATCTTTTGTCTTTGAGTGCATGTAATCTTTGCCATATTGTAGGTAGAAATGTCAATGCCATTGATTCTGTTACTTAAAGGAGCCATGAAGAGAAAATGCAAGTTGGTTTTATTCGAAAGATTTCGTGTTTTATAGTGCCCCCAGCGCTTGTTCGGATACAAACGGTGCTTTATTCACTGAGAAATTAAACAATTTAGGTTAAAATTTTGATTTTCCCGCTCAATCGTGCGTTTTCGTGGTCCCAAATGACATCACAGGAACCGACCGCTCTGTAGCCTAGAGTACCTTCATTCACGCATCCGCCGTACAGGGTAGAGACACGTATACGCTGGCGCCGCCATTTTCGGTTGCTCGCTCGCCGCCGAAGCAAGTCATTGTGTCAAAACCGCGCTAAAATTATCGCCGCAACGCGGTTTACTGAAGAAGTTTGAATCATATTGTCTGTTTCGCGTTACTAGGTCTCGTGGGAAACGAAAAGAATAACGCGTTGAGCCCGTTGGCCCAATTGCGGCGGCACGGGACCGTTCAAAGGTTGTCTCCACCCTGTACAGCGGTGTTGGTTTGTTCCCGCGTTTCTTTACGTTCCGTAACCTAGATGGCGCCACCATACCGTGGCAAGCGTTTGGTTTGTTTTTGCCCGCATTTAAACCTGGCTTGTTTTTGTTCTGGGAGAAAATATTCGTTCCCTGAAACAGTGCTCGCTCGACAAATGGGGTCACGTAAGACACCGTTGCTTGCGTCAATCGGCCAGTGTCGTCTGAGACAACCCCAAGCCCCGTAGTGCTGTGCAGCTAAACCAAGGATGCTGTGCGCAGTACGAACAGCAGAACGCATCAGTACTTCTATGTTTACATGTGCTTTCGTAACTTCCACTGTTTGTCCCATCATTCTTATTGCTTTGTAAAGAATGTGCCCTAAATTTAAGCGCAAATCGCTCGTTCGTCTAGTTTGTAAGCTCTACCTAATTTGCGTCTGCTTCTGCCAGCCTCCGCCAATCGCAGAGCTT
Source organism: Haemaphysalis longicornis (assembly GCF_048455015.1). Classification (NCBI taxonomy): domain Eukaryota; kingdom Metazoa; phylum Arthropoda; class Arachnida; order Ixodida; family Ixodidae; genus Haemaphysalis; species Haemaphysalis longicornis. Next base: position 376,124,517 of record NW_027526203.1, on the reverse strand, counting down.
AGCTCATGTGACATCATAGGTTCTGTTGCGGGAAATGAGCTGGTGGGTCGCATGACCATTCCCGTTTTTCCTAATTATGTAGCTTATTTGAGCGAAGTTTACGTGAAAAGTGGTGTCAGTATGATTCTAACGAGACAATCTTTTGAATGAACCAAACTTGTGTTTTCTCTTCATGGCTCCTTTATTCTGGACAACGCCGCCAATTCTATTCCTTCCACCACTCTTGACACTTCCCTATTCCTGCGTTTTGAAATAATTTCCTTCGTTTTCTGAGACAGTTTACTTGCTTTACGAGATTCTTTCGTAGATTTCCTTCCTCGTACAGCTGCTGCCAACTCTGTGCTTACTGCCTTTAGACTGTCATTTAGTGGGTCTACGCTATCTTCATTCTCTCCTCTTAAAATAGCGAATTGGTTCGGAAGGGTTATTCTAAACTCCTGCGCCCTGTACTCACTAACTGCAATTTGGGTTTCCTATTTTTGGCTAGTTTCGACATTTACCTTTTCAGATAGCCTCATTCTGCACCTCAACAACCCGTGATCGATGTTTTTCACCTCGCCTGACAGCTCAACGCCCTGCACAATACCTGGGTTACCACTTAGAATGCAATCAATTTCGTTTTACAGCGAAGCTGGTAGCCTTTCGTTGGTCGCAAAAGTTCGTGTCGTAAACAAAAAACCCCTGCAGGACCCAGCAGTTCTCCCCCAAGACGCCGAGGGCATACGTCAGTATAATAAGGCGTTGAGCATAGGGCTCAGTATTCATTTCAATGAAGAAAACAACAAAAGACGCATCAAACCGAATGATGGATGATAAGGCCCCGTGAGCGATGGGAACACCCTCCGACGCCGACGCATTCCTGGTAATGATTAAGTTGCAGTGGTTTCGAAAGGGCCTTTTGACGTAATTCGAAGCCCTCGTGTAAAGTGCAAACTACATAAACACATTCGGTTCATTCACTACCGTTACTGTAAAGTAATAGTAAAACATACCCCCATCAGCATGTGTGGTGTTTGATACAGCTTCGCTACGTGTAATCTGTGTCCTCGTTTAGATTGATCGCAATGACTGTGACATTCCCGTCACTGCAGAAGAATTCCTCCACGTTTCCTGCTAACTCCTAGCGGATTAAGAATCTAACCCTGTGCTCCCTCTTTCCTTGAGGTCCTCGGTAGAACGGAACATGTCCGCTGTTCATCTCTATGAAGCCTTCACTTGGTCTTGTAACCTCGCTTAATCTCATGATATCCCGGTAAATTCCTGATAGCTCCTTTAATAGCACACCGAAGCATCCCTCGACTTAGCGCATTAAACGATGCCAAGTTCCAAAGGCGGCCCGTTCGGACCCACAGACACTTAACACCGTCTGCTCTATCACCGGTCTGACCACCGCCGTGGTCAGGTGCTCTACAGCTGCTGGGGACTGTAGTCCAAGATGTCAATCTATGGATCATGGTAAGGTCATGGCCACGGAGTAAGATATACTTTTAGGTGGGGGCACAGCGGCCCACAAAGCTGTCAAATAAAGTTGGTGGCGCCGCGCGTAGACCTTCGATTGAAAGGTCATCTGGTGGCAGAACTCGTAACTTCGCAACATATCGTAGACTTTCGTGGCTTCACCAACGACTGCCCGAAGCCAGGTGGTTCGCATGCACCAGCGGCATGTGTGTAAAGCAACATTGTTTGTGTAAGGTCACCGCATCAGATCGCATGAGTGCGGGCGTCCAAAGTTCATTCAGACTCGCGCCAAAGCTCCTCTGGACATCGGGCACCGCCAGGGACTTCGACAAAATCGCTTCGTCTCCGATGCTTCATGTGTGAACTTGCCCAAGTTGTGCAACGTCATTTACGACAGAGAAAGAGCGTACTCGCCGTTAGTTTAAGCCATTCCAGCAATTCAACTTCCTTCCTTGTACGTGGTGGTGCGACGATAAGTGCAACACTTTAAATAATTTTCATGAGTGAACCGCCGCTCTATTCGCGCTAAAACTTGACACGAAGGTCGCATTTTGTGGTCTGTTTTGTGTGACACCGGGAACAACGACGGTACTCACCTGTTTATTCTGAAAATAAATAAAAGCGATTTTCACCTATGGAAAAATGGCGGCCTATTTGGACGTGCGAGCCAGCGCAAGCTGATCTTGGAACGAAGGCGCTACCTGGGGTATACAGAGCGAAACGCACGTTTGGGATTCGCGGAAGGAAGGAGCCAAATGGTGTAGCAGACGATCAGAAAATCTCTTTCGTCTCTAGTTTACGGTGATCACAAATACTTGCTTAACAGCTGATACCAATCATAAAATATTCCCACGGCTAATCGTTGCTAATAAACGTTGGATTTGTTTTCTCACTTCTTTTCACATTTTCTGATCGTCTGCTATATCTTTACCAAGTTATCCGGCTCTGCGAAATAAGCCTCACGATTCTTGCTTTGCCGTTGTTTGTTGACCTACGAGCAGTGGAGGGCTTCCCTGGCCAGCCCCAGACCCGGATACCCAGCTCAGCCTGGTGACCAGAGCAACGACAGCCAGCCGAAGTTAAGGTATCCCGGACTAGGGATGCCTTCCACGGGGTGAGGCCCAATCATCAGCCTCTGCTCAAGAAATCTCTCTCTCTCTCTCTCTCTCTCTCTCTCTCTCTCTCTCTCTCTCTCTCTCTCTCTCTCTCTCTCTCTCTCTCTCTCTCTCTCTCTCTCTCTCTCTCTCTCTCTCTCTGTTCTCGTTTTATTTGTGAAGTTTTGTGTGCGTGTTTGGCTCCTTCCTACTGTGTATCCCAAACGTGCGCTTCGCTCTGCATACCCCAGTTGGCGCCGTCGTTCCAAGATCAGCTTGCACTGGCTCGCACGTCCAAATCGGCCACCATTTTTCCATAGGCGAAAATTGTTTTTATTTATTTTTCAGAATAAACAGGTAAGTACCGTCGTTGTTCCCGGTGTCAAACAAAATAGACCACAAAATGCAACCTTCGTGTGAAGTTTGAGCGCCAAGAGAGTGGCCGTTCGGTCAGGAAATTTTTTTAAAGTGTTCCAATTATCGTCGCACCACCCTGTATTTAATAGGGCGCTGTTCCGGGAGCGGACGCTTCGACGGCACTGCATCGTTTTAGAGTGTGCACCTCTTCGACGTTCAGTAGTACTTCCCCTCCAAGCTACGAAAAGTACCGTTTCGTAGAACCACACTTTCAGAGAAATACCGACTGCAAGTATCATCATTGCCTGCAGGGGATTGCTGCAGAGCATGCATTCATATGTTTAGGATTTCAGGGAGCGTTAAAAAGCGTCACGTTTTCTTGCCAGCTGCGCGTACCGGCGCTGCAGTCCTCTGTTAAGCATTTGCACCCCATTTTTTCATCGCGCAAGCATGACACCTCACTTGCGTGAGCGTTGAATGGCTGCCGCGGCGTACATTCACCTCGGTTTCATGATTTTTATATTCTATTTATTGTTACCGACTCAAAACACCTGCCCAGAACACGTTGAAACACTTCGGCGAGCGCAGATGCTCTCGCACGGTTTTCTCCAAATTATCGTCTGCTCCATCGGCCGCCGGTATCGTGGAAGCATCCATGCCGCGGTGTGCAGACAACCGGTTACGAAAGCTGCCGAGAAGGTCCGATGAGCCGCCGAAAAGAACCGAACACCTCCGAGTGGCTGGCGTTTGGGCAGCTTCTTCTCTCTTGGGCAGGATGGCGCTGCAGTGAACGGTCTCAGCGGCGTTTGTTTGGCGACTTTATTTGAACGACGAGTAAACTTTTGTTTTGCAAGCTGTGTCCTCACTTAAATGTTATATATCTTACACCGTGGTCATGACCCATTGCTGCGCTAGGGTTGCAAGGTCCTGTTCTGGTGAGGGAGTACTGTTCGTGTCGCAGAGAGTCTTTCCAACATGGTTGTCCTACCCAGTGCACCCTATCTGGGATGTTTCCTGCGAGATCAGACAACACTGCAAGCCTGGGGATCTGGCATCGACCTTGACCGTTCCATGCGGAGTATCCTTGTTAATTATTTCTTGGACGTTGCAGTATGTGCTGTAATTAGATTCAGCGAGACTCCTTTCGCAGCAGTACGTAGTGTAGTACATAATTAACCTGATTGGGAGCCATTCCTGTTAAACCTGGGCCTTTAGGTGTTGCCTCGCGGGAACATGACGGTAAAATACGCGCTTGATATTATGTAGCGGAGATTTTCCTGTCCAGAAGCCGCTTTTAAAATCACGGGTGTCTCGACGAAGTTTAAAAGCTTGCTGGCGGAAACGGCAAGGCCGCGCAAAGTACGGAACAGCCGCGGTGTGCAGTTTATTTCGTATGCCTCGTGAGAATACGACGGTAAGGTACGCGGGATGCATTATGTAGTAAGTAAGCAATTAACAGTCCTAAAGCCACTCTGGTTAACTATAAGCCTTGCCTTTGTACCTCTGAGAAAAACGCGGGTGCTAGGCAAAGTTAAGAGCCTGTCGGCGGAAACGCGTAGGCCACACAAGGCGCCGACAATTTCTTTCTTGTGCCCCGCGGGAAAACACGCAAGCATATGCGCGAAAATATGGGCGAAATGATAAGCAAGCACATACGCGGCCAAGTTTTGAGCTGATGGCTGTTTAAATGCGAAAATTCTCGGATGGAATCGCAATTCCAACCAGTAGACGTGCGAGTTGCAGCCCCAAATAAGAGTTGCTAACAACCCCTCGTGTATTCTGTGCGAGAGAAAAGGCACAGTTATTTAGCCAGTATATTTACGGGACGGTGGCAGGCGCGAATTTTGCTATAGTGGATTTTTCTAGTTGAGCTTGATCTTATAAAGTTTAGCGCGAAATTTTATTACAACTTGGGAAAATCCCAGCCATGTTCGTGCTATAGCTCCTTGATGCGGCATGAGTTCGAACATAACCAACTCGAGGTGTAATTGCCGTGCCGTCAAAATACAATTAAACGCACCCCGACCAAAACCAGCCCACCAGACCAAATGTGGAAAATTTGTGCGCACGCACTTCTATAGGTTTGCGAGCCCGCATTCACCTCCGGAATTTCCCTGGACTTGCTTTTATCTCTAGGTTCCCGATGCAAATCTACGAATAGTGGTAAGAATTAAATACTATTGTTACCCACTGGATGCGGGTCGTATCCACTGTAACTTCTTGACAAAAAGTGTACGTCCTTTGCTTCGTGAGTCATGAATGCATCATAGAATGTGGATAAGTGTCATATACTTGTAAGCGTTCAGGCTTTTGTGACAGATCATTAGGTGTCCGTCTGCGTGCTACATCTCTTGTTCCGCCATCTTTGGCTGCGGCGCCTTAGCTTTAACGTACATCGAGAAGGATATAATTTCGTGGAGGGATTTCGAAACTTCAACAGAATACAAAATTTGGCTAGTTATTACATTACGACAATGGAAAGAAAACTGGGCCTAGAGACGTAGGACAAAAGCTGGCACACAGGCACGGCACAAACTAACAGCTAATTTTCATTTGCGGTAAGGAACCTGTCATACATGAAAAGATCACCTATGAACGAAAAAATGCATTCTGCACCCGAGTTAACCGAAAGAGAAAAATGAAAAATAAGGAAGGCGATACGGATAAACAAGGTATTACGATACTGCGTATGTGCAATTGCTTGTGCCCGACAAATGTACTGACAGAAAGGGAGGCAAGACTACAGCGGGATAAAAATGCCTTATCGGTCAAATCCATGATTCTTGACAGAAATGCGATTTCACCATTCAGTAGGGGCGGAGCAGTGAAACTGGCACGCGCATCATCTTTCTTGCGAATCACGTATGCTTCGAAAATTTCTCGCGCGTTGGCATCCTTGTAGCGTCTGACAACATTGCATGCTTCAAAGCGTGGACTATATACATTTTCAGGCGTTGCAGTGGATGCCTAATTAAGTTGCTTTCTGTGTAAGTGACGATAAGTCGATCATTGGTAGATCACCCCATTCGGCCAATGTAAGATCGCCCGCACGAAAGGGAGATTTCATAAACTACGAAACCCTGGCAGTCAACGAAGCACTTCGTGCCAGTGTTGTACGGAACGGCGTTCCTGGAACTAGTTCCTTTTTAGAGGAACGAAAGAACGCCACCGTTCCATTAAGGGTCGCTGAAACTGTAACGGTAACTCGTTAGGTTTATGAAGGAACGGCAGGAACGGCGTTCCTTCTGCAAACGTTACATTGCTAGGATTTGGCTGTTTTTGATGCCAAGGCTCGAGTACAAAAATCCACAAGTCGCTACTTCATTTCTCTTCCTGCAAGCTGGCCAGTTTGCCCGTGCCCTTCAGGGGAACGTGATTCCTCGAAGGTCAAAGTCAGAAGAGTAATCACGCAGCGGGCCGCAGCTTATGCGTGCTGTCATGCCGGCGGAGCTTACGCGGCGTTCGACGGGTGAATAGCGCAGCCGCGAGAATGCATTTCACCTTTCATCGTTTCTATAGACAAGCCAGGATGCGGGTCTGATTGTTCCCTGCCGGGGAAAGGTTGTCGAAGTCCGCGCGGCGCTGCAGGTTCCTTGTGAAGCCAGCGTATCTGTATATTGTCAGGGGTAATTGCAGCATTGCAGCCTTAAAACCATGAGGTTTTAAGGGGGGGTGAAAAGGGCCCGAAACTGTCTGGCGTGGGGTGCCGACGGGGGAGTTGCGCTCGCTGTGAGGTCATTCGAAGTGTCACCGGCTATGAATAGGGCTGGGCGTGCGCAGTGTCTCGGGATGCTGTACTGCTTGAAGTTACAGAGTACGCATGCAGTTCGTTACGGCGTGGTCTGTGGATCGATGGGAATGGATCAACGGGAGTGCCAGGGCCTTTTGTATTACGCATCGTGTTGACAAAGGACAGGTATTTCGTCATTGTTGGGCCCAATTTCATCGCGTGCCGTATAAGCAATACCTGAGAGAGGCCGCCCGAGCGTGGAGGGCCAGCCTTCAGAGTTACTTTAGTTGATCGGTTTCAAGCTGTGCTTTGATTTTTTGTGGTGTAAATGTTTTTTTACGCAGGTGATTACGCTCCGCGTTATTTCCTAAGATTTTCCCTTATGCGTACTTCTAACCACAGCAACGGATTTGGGCGTCGCGTCCACATATTTGGCTATTTTTGGTTGTTTACTTTATCTACTACCCTGATTGTGTTCGGTATACTTTGTAATTTTTGCGCGTAGATTTCATGTGTGACTACGCTGCTGACTTTTATTTACATTTTTTTTCTTTTTCTTGACTTAAACTTGTATTGCGAATCCCGTAGCCATTACTTGTTCTGCTGTGTTTTGTTACTCGCCAATTTGTGCTGTATGATCCGCAAAGCTGCACTTTTGGAACCCCCTTACTCAATTCCCTGCACAGGGCCTGCAAGACATTTTAAATACCCTGCAATATTGTAATAACCATTCATTAAATGCCTATGCATTGTTCCTTTCGACACAGTATCTTATGCAAGAAATTTAATTATATTCCTGCATGTGAGTAAATTTTTATCTGCACATCTGAAGCGCAGTAACCTTACGCCGCATTTGTAAGACCGAAGTGGAAAGTGCCATATGTGTTGCACCCATAATAGACAAGCACCAAAATCGCAGTTAGACATGTCTGGAGTTTGTCCGGTGCTCCCTGAAAGAAATTTGTCTAGGAGCGTTTCTTTGGATTCTTTTTATCTCCAGATAATCTGCTGCAGTCGGTGTTCCTATTCGTATACTATACGTAGTTTGGTGTGAGCTCTGAATTTCACACTTTATTTCGCCTCGGGATTACCCGACACCATACTTTAGTTTAAAAAAATGAAATGTAACGTTAATCTAAAGACACGTTCCAATGTTCGAAGTGGAACTGTAACGCGTTCTTTTCGCAATAAAGGAACTTGTAAAGGGAACTAGTTTCAAAATTGGGAAGAAACGAGGTACGAGCTTTCGTTCCTGTTTTAGAGGAACGTGTACAACACTGCTTCGCGCGTTATTAAAGACGGTAGTTTCTCTTCGGCTACCTAACGCGAATATTTTGCTTGGTCTGTCTCTAGGTCTGGTGGTTTGTCTGTCTGTTCCTCGATTCAGCTATGCGGCCAACAGTTGAAAGAATCCTTGGACAAGAAGTGCGTGCATATAGGCAAACTTTTGAAACTGGGGCATGCATCACACAATCAGCATTCCGGCAAAAAATGGAAACCTTTAGGCATAGTTGAGCAGAAACAGAAATATAAAACTGATGATAGCGAACATGTTTTAGTTAAAATGGATGTGAAAGTGATTTTCGTGACAGCAACAACGAAAAAAATGGGGTAAGAATGGTGTCAAAAACAGGTGTGATAAAAGCAAATACTAAAAAAAGAGAGTTGTGCTCCAGCTATTCTAAGAGCAGTGCAAACACAAGGTCCCAAACATACAGCGTGCGAGCAGCACGAACGTGGAAAATTGTATTCAATGGAGAAAATTTCTATTGCATCTATTAGAGGCAGAGGCCAAGGGTAGAACAGCGTGATGGATAGGGGGAGAGAGGAGAGGGTGTTACGAAGCAGGGGCGGAAGAAGAACATCGTCTTTCATGGACGTTTTCAGCAAAGCAAGCAGATACTCCCCCTCGTTTTCCCCGCCCTTTTGTTTGGCATCCCATACCTTTGCTTTCGTGATAATTCGAGCGCATGCGCAGCTTGTGCAGCCTGTTTCGCGCCGAGAACACTACACGCATTCCTGCGCTTTCATTCGCTTCTTGATTGTATTTGTATGGGCAACGTACGCGCCCAACACAGAGCAACGTGGGTATTTTAAAGACGATAGTCTTTCTTGGGCTGCTTATAAACGCAGAAATTTTGGTCTGTCGGTCTGTGACTCGGTTCAGCCAGCCGGCTAAAGTTAAACAGCAATTGTGCAATAGTCTTATGTATACCCACAGCCAAATCTAAACGTCTAAGTCCGGTGTTAATGTTCATACTTGTCAATATTTTTGAGTTAGAACAAGACATTACGCAAATATAGGGCCGAAAATCAATGCATGAGTGATATTTGCAGTGTTACTTTACAGGCCTCCTGCGCTGCCTAGGGGGCGCTTCGCAAGCGGCTTCCGTAGGGTGCCTCGATTCACGCGTCCCCCGTACAGGGTGGAGACACGTATACGCTGGTGCCGCCATTTTGGTTCACTCACTCGCCGCCGAAGCAAGTCGGTGTATCAAAACCGCGCTAAAATTATCCCCGCAACGCTGTTTACTGGCGAAGTTTGAATCCTCGTATCTGTTTCGCGTTGCTCGGTCTAGTGTGAAACGAAACGAACAACGCGTTGAGCACGTTGACCCAATTGCGGCGGCACGGGACCGTTCAAAGGGTGTCCCCACCCTGTACGGTGGCGCTGGCACCAAGGCACCCTAGGCTTCCGGGCAGTACTTCCGAGTAGTACACAGCTGCGTGGATCCGATAAGATACCGTGTTGACAAGCAAAATGAGCTTGATGCGCCTGATTGTTTTTCGACATGGTCGCAAGCCCATCCCCGACGCGTGCGATCTCTTCCGGCGATAAACGTGGCATTAGGGAAAAAAGCTTTGCAGCGCTAAATACGTTTACAGCGCCGACGAAAGTGCCGAGACGGTGGCGACGCTCTGCCACTCGCAGGTTCACCGATCGATGGTCGTATGAAGTGAAATGTGAAGTGAAACTTCTAGTTTAAACTAGGTTACAAGGACTTTTCAAGAACAGCCGATCAAAAAAAGAAGAGTGATGCAATCGGCGATGATCGTCCTTTAAATAACCAGCGAGTCCGGCGGACCGCAGGCTCGTCTGCTGCGGTGCGCCGCTCTTTTGCGTACCCGCGCACTATGCATGCACTTTCATTAAACAGCTAGTGCTTGTTTGCGTCGCCGTTATGAATACATGGTGCAGCGTTAGCTTGCCGTTTTGTTGCGTGCCTCAGTGACGAAATGCAGCGAGCGTCAGAAGCGTGAAATCTGTTTTGTGATTCCGAAATTAGTGGCCGTAAAACAAAGTGGTCGGGCGTGCGCTTTACTACACAAAGAGTGTCTCTTGCAGTGTCCCTGGGCCGGCCGCTGTCCGCAAAACTAGAACTGAGGGACGTATTAGGTCCTTGGAACTCTTCCAAACGTGTCGCTCGTGCAACGAAAGTCTTATTGGCATACCTAAAAGACACAAGTCTTGATCAGACTTTGTAATTAGTTAAAATCATATGTATTCCTCTTCATCATTATAATTATCATCGTCATCGCATTCATCTGGCGTAGCAAGCCAGGCATCTTAGCCGGGCTGACATCGCCAGTTTTCATTAAAAACTGTTCTCTCTCTCTCTCTCGAACTGAGAGGCCGTTCGCTTTCCTTGTTTGCTCTCACTTTACTTAATTACGCTCTTGCATTATAAATTCCCAGTTCGCCCTAATATGCTAGAATAAGGGTCAGCAACGTACGTTTTGAAGTGTAGGGCCCCGTAGCATGCAGCCGACACGGCGGAGGGCTGGACGGCAAATCGGGTGGGAGGGGGAAGGGGGCTTTGGATGCAAAGAGAAAAAAATCAGCGAATTGCCAGTTATATTTGACAATAATCTGGCGAAGTGTGAAGATGGGGGACAATTCAACTGGAAGCGATCAATTCTCTGTTCTTGTCTCGCTGTCTAACTCCATTTGAGGACAACTGTGTGTCGGCGTTAAGATTTTTAGCGACGATTCCTGCACTAGAAGATAACCAACAGAACAAGTGATGATCGTATGTAAATATTCGGGGCCGCCCGCCGTATATGCGGCTGTGTTATGTTATGTAAATATAGAAGTACACATCTCTGCAGGCAGCACAGGGCGTGCGATTTGGTGCTTGTTTTGCGTCCTTTATTAGCGCTTAATTTGTGTTTTTGACGATATTGCCTCACCTACTCGCTAGTATACACGTACCCTGCCGTTCGTAAATCGTGTGGCGTAAAACGTTACGCAAGAATCATTTAGTTTGCGAAAATACAAAAGAAAATTTCCACTGGTTTTCATGGCGGTACTAGGCCAGCAGAGTCAGCTGAGTCAGCTGCGCAATTCTTGCGTTCGTTTGCATGCTTACGCTGAAGCAACCTTTAGCAGTTACCTCAGGCTATAGGATGAGCAGCGTTCCGTGTTTATGCTATTCGTGAACTTTCCTTTGTCGACCGTACGCAAGCAGAAAGAACGATAATTGTCGTCAGGAAGTTAGACCACCCGACCTGGCGATACTGTCCCACGCCGCGACGACCGCGACAGCTCGCTCAAAAGAAAGCCGATAAATCGTATTGTTTTGGCGGATATTATTTTGTTTAGCCTCTGCAACTACTTTAAGAGCTATTTCATACAGTATGCAGTCATTTAAACGCGCCACAAAGCAATTAAACTAAGTACAACCAACTTTTACTCTGGCTTGTAATTGAAAACACATGGAGGGTCGTCTGCTTTTGTACTACCCAGACGTGTCGGGCATGAGGGGGCGCTGCATGCCGCCAAACTCCAGCGCAGGAGCCCTATTAGAAATTCACGAAGGCTTGGTTTTTGCGATAGAAAATAAAATGCTACATCGGGGGCCCTATTCTCGACTGCACAAATTGCCGGCAATTCGCCCATGTTTTTTTGCGTAAGCATGACTTAAGCAATCAGTGACGTGCTGCACCTATAGCTATGACGATATGCAGTGTAATTTGATGAGTCACTCATAAAGATCGCTACCAAGGTATCAAATATTGTGCAAGAAAGATATAAAAACACTTGTCATGTACTATAAAAATTAAGACGGTAGCTGAAGCTGACAAGAAAAACACATTTCTGGAGGACAAATTTGGCGTCAACACCACAAGGCGATCGAACAACGTTGATCCAAAAGCGAGCGAAAGGCGGATGTCGAGCTAAAGAACATCACACAATTTTTTTTTACCGTATCTATTTATTTCTTTCAATCGCTTTTAGTAACATTGCTGGGCTCTGCTTCAATGCAAGCTTTGTTGCGTTATCACCTTCCCTGCCGCCACCGCCGCCATGCCATCGTCTGCTGCTATGTTACAAGTTTAGGGCGTGATCACAGAAAAAGACGGCCGCGACCATCCCTTCTATGATACATAAGAGCAGCGAAGCGCTACGCCTGATAACCGCGGAGCGCACCGATGTCGCCGATTCACTCATTCGTCAAGCTCGACTTCAATCAGCGCTGTAATGAACCAAATAGTCACTTTTCTTTGTTATTTTTCGCTTGAGTTCAATCATGTGACCCAACAGCTTACTAGGACGAGAATGGACAAATGCCATGCATTGGGTTCTCTTTGGACAGGCTTGTACTGCCCTCTTATGTTGCGGTTATGCCAAACAAATAATTTTTATCTTATTGCAAAATACTGCACGTTTTTGTATGCTCAATGATCGCTGACTTGGAAGCAGTTAAAACTATAATTTGTTTCGGTAGGAAACATGCTTTAAACAGCGTGCATGCGAAACTTCGCCTGCTGCAAATTGCCGCACATTTCGCTGCCCCGTAGGCCGGCGCGATTTTTCGCCCTATTTTGCTTGTATTTTGCGACAAAAACAGCCGCCATTTTCAAGCTATTACGTAACATTACGTCACTTTTACGCAGCTGAAGTTGCCAATGCATGACGTAATCGTTCCCGCCAACTTTTTAAATTACGTCACGCCTTCTCAGCCTATCACAGAGGGGGTGTGTATTACAAGCAGTATTGTTGTTGAATAGCAAAGACAGGCTTACGTTGTCATGTCCGCTGCATTTAGTCTGGCTTTTCATTGCCGGCCAAGAATTATGCGCCTTTAGTAACAAGAAATAAGGCAAACTTTAGAACTGGTGTCCGTAAACGACATGAAACGTCAAAATGACGACAGCACACACAACCGCTTTGTCAACCGGAAGCACGTGACCAAAATTGAAAGCCAATCAGAAAAGACTTCCGGCAAATTGCCAGAATTGCCGGCAATTTGTGCAGTCGAGAATGGGGCCCAAACTGCAGAAAACCGTCGCCGGCTGTTGCTCGCGCCACCTGGCGGCATTTAAAAAAATCTAACGGCAAAAGCAACGAGAGGTTACACTACACTGGTTCCACGTTCCGCTTGGAACGCTCGTGGAGTAGGGCAACGTGGTTCTACAAAAGTTGCAGAGGGTGCCTCGATTCACACGCGTCTCCGCCGTACGACAGCACTGGCATCGAATCACCCGACTTGGAGCTGTGGAACGCGGTAAATTTAAATTGACTTGAGCAAACCTCTAACGTGTTAACTTGGGAGGAACGAGACGGGAGAGGAACAGCATCAGAGGTGAGCGGCAAAGAGAAGGGAGGCATTTACTTGCCAGGGGCGCCAGTCGACTATCGTCTTTTGTCGACATTTGCAACGAATGGAGCAGATCCACGGCATATTTTTTCGAGTTTTGTCTCTTTCGCCCGTCTTGTTTTCTATGTGTGGCTCTACAAGCAGGTTTTCACCAATTCTAGGAGAAGGTAACGAGGAAGCTATGCTGCCATCAGACGCTCCCCCAGTGCATGCATGGAAACTTGCTCCAGCCTGATTTGGACACGTGCGCAGGAATGCGTTCCGTAGAACTGACGCGTTGAGTCCAATTTTTACCGTCAGATCCTTAAAGGTGGCTCCCATAGGGCCTTTAAGGACATGTCGCCTACGCACGGATACATTTTCGCTTCGAACCGGGCATGCAAAACATTATGCGGTATTAGAACCACCTTTCTCAGCAACGCACATACCCTGAGCTCAACCATAATTCGTAGAAAATATTAGGTACACATCCATTGGTAGATATTTAAAAAAAACACGAACAACTTGTCTGTCTCTTGTGAATTTTCGGCTCGACCTGTCGATTTTGTGGTTCTCACTTTACTTCTTAAATGCATCATCTCAAATGTGTTAAATGGCCTTCCCAAAAAATTTCTTTCGCAATGCGAAGAAAGCTTCGAAAAGGAAAACTTGTAAAAAGAGACGTCAACACTGAAGTACAGCCTCCAAAATTATTTCGAAGTGAATGCCGAAAACGCGAAATCCCAGATTAAGAAAAACATAGAACTGTGGACCACCAATATGTCCTGTGCTTCGTATGAGTCGCGCATTACTTTTAAACCTGATTTAAATGCTAAAGATCTTATTACCTTTTGTTCGCCAGGGACGAACTGTAAATTTCCGTTCAACCACATTAACGCTGACGCGTTTAGTCGTAATTCAGGTAATGATTGAAAATATAATGTACATACAAAAAGGATAGCCAACATTAGTTTTAGTCCAGAGCGTCCTCCGTTAAGGGCCATTTGTGTAAGTGACGTGCAGAGTCGTCCACAGGCATAGCTGGAGCGCCGCATTTTATTTCAGCGTGGAATATCTAGGAAGTTTCTGACAAAAATTGTTCAAAAGAATGTGGAGGACTTAAGAGGCCTCTTAAACTTGAAATAAACGCAGCAGTTGTGACTAAATTACCGTACACCAATGCAGAAGCAGACGATAAGTGGGTAACACGTTGTTATAGCTAAGCCTGTGGATGACTGTACTTGACTTTCACAAACTCATTGCTTTTATTTTGTGATTCGTTTAAGCTGCCAATTTATTCTGGACGTAAAAGTGTTCATCCGAGCATACTACATTATTGCCACTAATACGACGAAAAAAGATCACACCGTTGTTGCTCAATGTAGCAAATTGTCATGCTCTGCCCGGTCTCCAACCTCCTGTACACGTATGCCAGTTGTCTACTTATATGTGGTGCATAGGTTCTGATAGTTTTGAAGTCAAGAGAGGACATATTTGGACTACGGTGCCCGCCGTGGTGATCTAGGGGTGTTCAGCTTTCACACCGGAAGTAATGCAATCGAAGCCATGACACGGCAGCTATTAAAAAAACTATTATTGCGTCTATCGTGCCGAAGCTACACGTGGGCTATGAGGTGCGCTGTTGTAGAGGGCTCCTTATTAATTTTGACCAGGTGGGAATCTTCAACATGCGCCGAAATGTCGAATGACGGCTATTTTACTGACAAGGAAAAAATGGATTGATTTTATTTATTTATTTATTTATTTGGTTTATTTGATGGCAGGGTGTAAGGCGCCGATGCAACGCAGGCGACGAGGCGCGCCGTAGTGGAGGGCTCCGGATTAATTTTGACCACCTGGGGATCTTGAACGTGCGCAGAAATCTCGTACACAAGGGCGTTTTTGCTTTTCGCCTCCATCAGAACAGCGGCCGCCGCGGCCGGGAGTTGAACCCGCGACCTCGTGCTCAGTAGCACAACGCCTTAGCCACTGAGCCACCGCGGCGGGTGAAAAAAAAAAAAAGGAAACGTCAGTATTCCAGACAACAGGGGCACAGCAGGAAGCCCCACGCGATGCACATGTCAGTTCGTAGCTTTCCGCTATGCGGCCAGCCCTTTAGCTTAAGTGTTGCTTGAGCTTGTTAAAGACCTTATTCTATTCGACTTTGGATGTTGCAAGCGTCGCACACCCAGAAATAGGCACAATGCCCTAATTGGAATGACAGCATCAGCGTTGGCGACAACCATGACATCAAGGCTACCAGATCTGATCTTTTCCACTGTTCTGACGTCGGGGAACAAAGCCGGATAATCTGAAGAGCAGTCGGCGCTTAGACCAAAACTGAACAGGAAACAGGGGGATTTAAAACTTGAGTTTTTCATAAAGCTATGCTTTTCGCTGTCGCTCAATCTTACGAGACAATCGTACTCGTTTTCATTGACGGGAATAGACAATGTGACGGTGAACATATGGCACAGACCAAATGGTGCTCGTTAGTACGACTAACATGAAAATACGCATTTCGTTAGCAGTCTTGGCGCTGTCATCTTCCCTGCAAAGCGGTGCAGATCAAGGCGCAATCGCCTTTCGGCCTGACACTTAGACAGAGCAGCATGACGTCCTGTCATCACTAAACCCACCCCCGAAACCATACGGCCCAGAGCCATCCTTCAACAACGCTGCGTGTTTGTCTGCTTACTCAGCAACGATGTAAACAGCCATAGCGATGTGTATGGGTTGTCCCTCAAGAAAACATGCGCGTATCGTAGAGACACGCACCACGAAGGCAAATAGACCGCAAACACACGATCGAGTGGCAAAAATTTCTTGATTTCATCCAATAAATGTATCTTAATGACACGGGTAATGGATACTATGAATTGTGGTCGGCACGCACCATAATACAGGCACCAAAGCGTTGTTCAAAGTCCAAGCGCTGGAATTTTTATATTTTTACTCATTGTTATATTTTATTGTCCGCCTGTCATATCCCCTAGACACAGCAAATCGACTCTCCCCGGACTTCTCAGTATACTCCCGTATGCAAAGAACTGAGGCAAACATACATCACAACAATTTGAAGATTGATTTGCGCATGCAAACTTCTTTTTGTGCCAATTTTTTATAGTCCTAGGCATGGTATTTTGGGCAAGGCAAGCGTGTTCTCTGAGTGGAGAGAGATGAACGACAATAAACCCTACTGTTCCGTAAAAATGTCGTCTGAATTATTTGTCTTTTGCGGGGCCTGCCTTCCTTCATCTTGGGAAATGAGTCCCTCCAAAGAATTACAGGGACGGTAGGAAGACATTCCCACACCCCCACCACTCCTTGACTAGAGCAGAACATGCAATATACAGGCAAATACAGGCAGGCTCCTTTCCTCACCCCTGCCTCCAGAATAAAATGTACCCTGAAATCTACAAGAACAGATGCCCTCACTGCAATCTACTAGGCACTCTCCAGCACGTCATAGGAGAGTGCAATTTCTCCAAAGACCGCCCCCCACCTATACCCATAAGTAATTCGCCTACTATCCTCACCGTTGACTAGCGATGGGAGATCTTGCTATCCAGCCCCGCCCTGGAAGACCAGCTCCGACTGATCCACAGGGGCCAGGCGGCCCTGGAAGCATATGGAACCCGTGAAGAGGGAGCCACCCCATCGGGCGCTTAACGCGCTCTGTCTGACAATAAAAGTTGTTTCCTCCTCCTCCTCCCTCCAAAGAATGCAAGGGGGTTGGGGGTGAGGAAGGTCGGATCTGGCTGTCGGGTAGCTCCGTTTGCGTCGAGCTCAGACAGCAAAATTCAGCAACATGAGGCCTCCTGTATCGACATACATGTCTGCGTAGTGGTAGTATTCTCGGTTCTGGTGTACAACGTTATACAATTGGTACTCAGCTACAAAAATGACCAAAGCACGCCAAAAAATCCCGGGCCATCTGCACTAACGTGAAACCTGGGGAGGGGTGAAGCATGCAATGTATAAGTGTATTCTTATCGCCTTGGATTTTTTGCCAACGCAGATGAAACCATTGGGGGGTAGAGGGATACAGCTTTGCTGTAAAAGCCTCTTGTCTTTGAAGCACGAAGTTCTCTAGCGCGAGGCGTAAAAGAGTGTCCCGGAGTTTTTCTAGCCCACGTTACGTTCCGGCGCGAGTCGTAAACGAGCGTCCCGGTGCTTTAGTACCGTGACTACATGAGACAAACGACCATTACGACGATGAAAGGAGACGTCAACAGCCCCAGGCCTTAAGGGGCTTCGCTCCTAAAAGGAAAAACGTGTTTTGATGCCGTGCTGAGGAAGCACGTCAAGTCACTAATGGTCGTAAGATACAGCGCGAAATGTTATTTCGCCACAGCAATTACATTTGTCCTCAGTGAGCAATGCTTATTGGAAAACAGTTCACAAAGCTATGTCACTCCAGGTATGTCATATTTCATCACTCAGGTATAGGACGATTGTTATGGTTATTGAACTTACATTATAGAAGGAACGTTGTGTTCTCTAATGTTTTGATAACTGCTGTACAGTTCAGGAAGCAGTAGGAAAGACAGCACACTATACTGCACCCCGACATGCTTAGTTGTTTTTATTATGTAAAAGAAAAAAAGGAGGCGTTTGTAATAACGGACATAACTCCACGCTGGTCCCAGGAGTTTTCTGTGGTGCTGTGCAGCTGTTCAACATTGTGGGGACTTAAAAAAAAATAGTGGAATTATTTTAGCGTGACGCCATGCTTGCAGCAGCCGTTGTCCTTATGTGTAAAAATACAGCGCGCAGAACGTTGGGTAGCTTCTTCATAATTTGCTGTAAAAAGCGGAAACAACCAGATTAAGCTCCTGTGGGCTACCGTTGCAGATGTTTCGCGAAGAGGAGGTTGCGCCATACAACTCCGTATGAAGACAATAAATTCCGTGCCATTCCACTTTGTGAAGACGGAAGACCAGCGACGCTTGGCGCAGTCCATGGACTTTGACGCTGATACACCCGCACCACCCCCGCCCCTGCCTGCTGTTGTCGCTTGAGCTGTGCTTCACGCACGCTTGTGGCCTGAATGTCCAACGAGACAAAAGGTCCAACGAGTCGGAAGGTCCAATTCGTCACGTGATCAGCGAGCCTGAATGTCCAACGAGACAAAAGGTCCAATCGAGCCTGAATGTCCAACGAGACGAAAGATCCAACGAGACGAAAGGTCCAATCGAGCCCGAATGTCCAACGAGACGAAAGGTCCACCGAGTCTGAAGGTCCAATCGAGCCTGAATCGAGCCGCGATTGCATCCGGTTTGCTTCTTCGCTGCCGCAAAGACCTTTACTCTGCCATTGTTTCTATATAAGTGTTAGCTTCTTTGTTTTTTCTTTTTTTTCAAGTAAAATTATTGGGCATCACTTTGGAGGGGCATGCGCTGTGACGTTCCTAGCAAGTATTGTCAGAATTACGGCGAACGCTGCATGTCGTCCTTGGCGTTCCGAGCAAGTGTTGCCACGATTATGGCGAATGTTTCTTTGCCAGCCTTGGCCAATCTCCCTAATTGGGTATGCTTGGATTGATGAACGTGGGCAGGGGCCGCTCGGCGGTCATCGCGAGGCATGCACACATGAGCGCTAGGCATTTTCTTGGTTTTGTTAACTGCGGACACGAAAAAAATTTACACCATCTTCCCGCGAGGAGAACCATGGGGTAGATGCGACGCATCAGGGGTTGCCGTTGCATTTCCGTTATGTTAGCGATGTCAGCGTCTGTATTGCTGTTGTTGTGTATCCTATTTACGCAGCATGTTCACCCCCGATGCGTCGCATCTACCCCATGGTTCCACTCGCGGGAAGATGGTGTAAATTTTTAACCGAGCGCAAGCTGCGCGCTAACGCACAGCTGGCACGGCGACGGGAGCGAGCGCAGCCGAGCGCAAGCTGCGCGCTGACCACGCTGACGCACAGATGGCGCTGCGGTGAGAGCGGCGGAGCGCGCAGCTGTTGCGGCGAGGAGAATGGGGGAGGGATGCGGACTACGCCGCGACAACGCGCGACAAGGCGAGTTAAAGAGATGCGTTGCATCTAAAAAAGAAACGGGCCGCCGCCTAAACGTTTCGAGATAGAGGGTGGCAAATGCATAGCAGCAATGGCAGAAAAATGCACGACGAGAAAAATCTCGACTTCACTGATATTTCTAGATATGCGAGTTTGAGTTAACAAGGGATCACTGTTCTTGTTATCTTACTATATTGAGCTAATTTGTGCATTAACAAATGAGTCGCAACATCACCCAGCCACCCGTCGCAATTATGCGACCAGCTGATTCTTCTTTACAAGAAAAAACTATGGCGGTGAGGATATACTTAGAATCGAGCTGAGCATAAGTCCCTAGCGTAAGCAAAGCGGAAAGCGCGGTCGCCTTGGCTCGCACGGATAGAAATTGCAATGAATCTGTCGCAACTTGCAATGAATCTGTCGCGTTGTGCACAATAGTGCACGGTGTACACTTAACACACATTTTCTACTGACAATTTCGTCTCGCGGCGTGGTAGCGTATTCTGCTTCTTGGCTACTGTTGCGGGAGTTGGAGTTTCGATGCCTGCTGGTGCTAGGTTCATTTCTTTTTTTATTATGTCGCGGCTTCTTTTCACCAGTTCGTCCGTTGGGGAGTATCGGAACTGACCAACCGTGTGGCGGACTAACCGTTCGTCCACTAACATTTAGTTCCTAAAGGGTGTAATGACTGGGGCAAAGTCAAGTAGTCCCCTAGAAGACGAACGTTTAGTCCTTTTTGCCAAAGCATG
Organism: Haemaphysalis longicornis; assembly: GCF_048455015.1. Lineage (NCBI taxonomy): Eukaryota > Metazoa > Arthropoda > Arachnida > Ixodida > Ixodidae > Haemaphysalis > Haemaphysalis longicornis. The sequence continues at coordinate 376,104,524 of NW_027526203.1, read as the reverse complement.
CATGCCGTCTTTTTAGGCCGACTCTGCGGAAATAACGTTTTAAGGAAGTTGAAATTTCGAGTGTAGTTGGCCTTTGAGCCTACTCGCGCACCCACTATCCCACAGGACGGATCAGGCTCCCATGCAGTACTAGAACTTCAACGCACCATGACTCAGCTCACCAAATCCATTCAACGCATCAAGCCCAAACGGGCCGGAGCGAAAAAACTAGACGACATCCGACTTAAGCTTTTTTTCATAAGGTATGTTATGTACGACACCCCTTACCTGTCTCTCTAGCCAGCCGAACGGCGAACATTCTGTGCTTGTGACATGACGCCATGATATCATTCACTGCAGGTGAACAGGATATGCCTTTTCGTATGCTGTGAATGATCTCACGACTCCATGTCACAAGCACAGACACGCACGCACAGAATAATAATAGAAGTAAAACGAGAACAAAGCAACAAACGTGAACAAAGAATCGTAAGACTTATATCGAAAAGTGGGGTAACCTGGCACAGCAGACGACACTGATCTGAAACCACATGACTGGTATCGACAACAATGAACCGCAGGAATACAGTATTATGATTTGTACTAGCCTCTATGTAATTATTTGGGGCCATCCTATTCTATCGACAAAAGAGGTTTTCTGATCGTGTGTTACCTAATTCGGTTCCTGCCGTGAATCGTCAGAGCACGTTTAGTTTTGCATATCCCAGGTGGCACTGCCCATCCAAGATCAGTTTGCCCGTCCATAATAGCCGCCATTTTGCCATAGTCGAAAATCGATATTATTTACTTGCAGAACAAACAGGTATCTACTGCCGTTGTTCCCGGTGCCAAACAAAGTAGACCACAAAATGCGACCTCCGTGTGAAGTTTGAGGGCGAACGGAGCCGCGATACGCTGAGGAATTTCTTTAAAGTGTTCCATTTATCGATGTAACACCGTGTACGTCCTGGTGCTGAGTCTATGCTGCTGAGGGCATCGGACAGAAGACTAGCCAAATTTCTAGTGTTGCGGACGGATGAGGAAAGGGAATCGATGAAACGAAGACGGTTTTTGAAAAGTTTCCAGATCTGAAAAGTCAATACTATGCATGATCATTCCAAGGCTTGAAGTTTGTATCTGGGCTTGCTCTTGTGACAGCGTGAAGCATAATAACATCGCTTGTATAAGTGGACGCAAAATTTAAACGAAGTACCAGAAGGGCAGATATTCAAGTTGGATGTTATATCTCAAGAACTGATTAATATGTGAAATCCTGGATGAGAAATCTGTCTTCCAGTCCTCCAGTGTAATTTATGACACATCGAACTGACGCCTTGATGAGACCGAACTGAGAATATACAACCCTCATCCAACGATCATCCAACCTCATGAATGAACGTTCGTTCGTTCAACCGCATCGACTGCTTCTTACAGGCTGCGAGCAGTTGACGGACACTCGCGCACGTACGCAGTGAGTGTCAGGCGATGGTCGTAGCACCCTCCTTTTTTGGATGGAAGAGCACGTGACTGTTTGCTTGTTTGCTTAGCGCTGACGTGCCTTCCATGCGCATGAAGGTCGGGAACATTATTTTTTCGCTGATATTAGTGCACAACAACAAAAAAAGACTGACAAAAACGCTTACAGTTTGCACTAATGATAAAACAGGTCCGAATGAAAAAACTGAAGTCCTATTTAGGCACTCTCAGCAACGTACTGGCGACCAAGCTTGCTTTCGTCAGTGGCGTTGCAAGGAGACCCAAATTTTACGACGGAAATCAGAGGTGCCAGGCGTACATTTCACTCCAAATTATCGTGTAAAAGTTATTGCATCTGAAAATGCAGAAGGTCCCACAATCATATTGCGGTAGAGGGCATTCGAGGCAACTTTAGAGTGCTCCGGACATTAATAGTAAGAGCCTGAATGTCCAACGAGACGACATATCCACCGAACCTGAATGTCCAACGAGACGAAGGGTCCAATCGAGCCTGAATGTCCAACGAGACGAAAGATCCAACGAGACGGAATATCCACTGTTGGACCTTTAGTCTCATTGGATCTTTCGTCTCGTTGGACCTTTAGGCGCTGAATCCTTCACGCACTGCACGCGGCGCGCGCGCTCTGCTGCGAGAGGTGTTCTTTGCCGCTCACTCCGATGCGCCCCTCCCATTTGCCAGGGTCGGTAGATGCGAGAGTGTAGCTACGTCATCCATAAACCCAGCCAATCTCTCTACCTTTTCTAAGTTCTCTCCAACCTGTTCATTTTTTCGCGCACGTGCATGGGTTGCACCGGAGTAGTTTTCTGCGTGCGCGGGGCAGCTGGATTTTCCTTCCGCCTAGCCACATAAAGCTTCGGTTTGCGAACAAACAGTTTATCCTACTTAATTACTTTTACTGAGGCGGCTGCACGAGTGCTTTCCAAAACAAAAGGTCGCACTCGAAATTGACCAGGTAACTTATAACTGCAGTGACAGTGCGAGAGTTGCCGCGTTCTTTGTTGGCACTGTCTATTGCAGTATAGGTGCGCTTCCAGCCACGCTAAAAGGGTCGCGAATTTTGATTTTATGTGCGTAGTACCGTTGGACCGCACAATGTCCGTCCGCGTCTATGCGCATAGCGTTTACAATCGCCAAAAAATCACACAGGCACCGGCAGGATTCGAGCCTGTGTCTGCTAAACCAGACAGAGTTAGTGTCAGTCGTCTTATCCATTGGGCTACGACTTTTTTTTCTTTATTGCCCATCTCGGACAGCAACACCAGGTACCAGGTACAATGACAAAGAAAAAATTACAGTAATGCCACCATGTCCCCCAGGCCCGGTGTTATAATTTAAAATTCCCTAAGCGTAGTTAGGGGTTCAATTTTAGCCAACAACTATGGTGGAGAGTTCTTCGCTTTCTGAACTTCAACAAACTGTTGCACACTTTCCCTAAAATACTGTCTCGTTGGTCGCGCGTCTACATCACAATGCGCGAACGCCAAATGCTGTGCAGACCCAACAACATGACACTGTCAAATGGCACACCGTCCTCTCTATCAATGAACAAAAAAACGCATGCCGTGTGGGCTACGTGGAAAATATTTCTGGAGTGACCGTTGGAGGACATCCCAAAGGAACAGTGCGGCCCATCAATGAAGAAAAACATTCTCCACAGTTTCGAGTTGTTTGCAAATAGGACAGTGGGTTCCCTATGGCACTGAGAGCCCCCTGTCTTTCATCCAAGTTGTGACTGAAAGTGTACCAGTGAGCAATTTAAAAAAGAAAGTCTTTGCCCCAGGTGACACTTCCATTCGCTTCACTCGTTTTAACACATCTTGCCCTGGACCATTGCTGTACAGAGCTCTATACAGTGGAACTGGGAAGACTACGTCACATACATCCTTATATAATTTTTTCCTAGTCACATTGGCCAGATATTGCATTGAAAAACGCGTTGCTAAAAATCAGAATGACAAAACAATTTCTTTAAAATATCCATGAACACCACCTGGCATGCAATTTGAAGAAACCAGAAATTCTGGCAAAGCACGCATTAACCGAAATTGCATTACGGTGCATAGAAAAGGGTTCTGTACATCACGTAGAAACAAGAATTGGTTTACGAGTTGCCGTACAAACAGATGAGTCAGTCCTAAACCGCCGTCACGGATTCGCCGAAACAAATTCGTCCTACTGCTCCTCTCCCACGTGGACCCCCACACAAAAACAGCAAATGCGCAATGTAGCTTCTGGACATTCAAACGCGAACAATGCAGCACTTGCATAACAAACCAAAGCTTTGCCATGAAGAAAAGATTACAAGTCGTGGCTCTCGCGAACACTGACAGCCCAGTTGCTTTCACTTTTTCTGCTTTCTCTTTCAGTGTTTGCACCTGCTCCCGCCAGTAGGGCTCACTGTCGCGATGGTATTCCAGAGGGGTTCCCAAGTACTTTACTAGGGTGGTTACCCAAGTTACATTAGCAAAGATCGCTTGCGTTGACATCCATTCGCCGTGCCAAAAGCCCAGGCATTTTCCTCAATTTACCAGACTCCCCGTGACCTCCCCAAAATGCTTAACTGTTTCCACGGCGAACATCACGCTTTCTTTGTTCGAACAAACAACGGCAATGTCGTCAGCATAGGCGAGAAGTTTGACCTCTGTCTCCTGTAGTTTAAATCCGCTTATTTTACCATTATGAATGATGCTCAGGCACAGCGCTTCAATGTATACCCAAAACAACAAAGGACTGAGGGGGGCAGCCCTGGTGCACCGAACGCTGCACCTCGATGACCGCTCCGAATTCCTTATTCACTATCAACAGTGTGGTGCCGTTCCGGTACGCCATCGCCGCCACTCCCCGCACAATGACAGAACCAAGGTTGATGTGCTCTAAAACATAAAACAGGATCTCATGGGAGCCGCAGTCAAAGGCTTTCTCCAGGTCGAGCTGGAGAATCACCATGCGCGAGCCCATTGCATCGCAACATTCCAGTACGCACATCGCCTTTTGGATATTCGGAAATATGTTACGACCCTGATGCCACACGTCTGATGTGGACCTACAATTTTCTGGATTACCATTTGTAACCTTTTCCCCAGAACCCTTATAAAAATTTTGTAATCAACGTTTGTTAGCGAGATTGGTCGGTATGCTTTACCATCCCGTAATTTTTGCTTGTCGTCTGTTTTCGGAATTATTATTGTATGGGAGGTAGAAAAAGATGGAGGAAGCGCTTCAGTTTCGTAGGCTTGATTGTAGATGTCGGCAAGAACAGGAGATATCAAAGATTTCAGATATTTATAGAACGCCGCACTAAGCCCGTCAGGACCCGGTGGCTTGCCCGGATTCAGGTTTTCGATGTCACACTTAACTTCCTCGGCCGAGAGGGGTTGTTCGAGCCATTCCTTTGTTTCGTCACCCAAGCGTGGCAACGCACCGATAAAATCTCGCTTGAATTTTTTAAAGTCACTTTCCCTGAAAGGGAACAGTGCCTGATAATAAGAATATTAAAAATGCGCGCTCCACGTCTTTTCCCGAAGTCAAGCGGCTTACTCCCTCGCCTGTAACGGTTCGGAGTACCTTAGGACCTCCCGATGTACGTCCGCGTCCATCCGCGCGCACACCACCGTCAAGCGAAAATCAAGCGAAATTCGATTTGAGGCGTGAGTTGCAGTTTCATTTAGGAAATAATCAAGGTGTAACTCATGGCTCAAATCGAATGACGGTCGATGCGCAAATCGGATGTCACTCGAGGCGAAACTTGGATGTCATTTCGAGTCCCCGTACTCCGCACCCTCGCTATCAACCACGGAGAGGAGATGCTGGCATTTTTAAAGATGTTTGGACATAACAAGGTGGGAATTTGGGCTGGTTGGTACATTTTTTGATGAGCGAAATGATGATCTGACATATATTTTCTTGTCAGATTGGTCAAACAGGAGCGAAGCACATGCTTCTTACTGCGTGTCAGTTGTCAGTGTGCCTGGGTAAATCAACGATCCGTGAAGGTAGTTCATATTATCAATCCAGTAATAGGCCCAGGCCGACGGGTTGAATGACGCACGACGCTGAAAGCAGCTTCGTAAGTTGTGAAACGGAAACAAGTTTAACGCAGCGAACAACACCGCATTGTAACACTGGCAACTTCCTCAGCCGTGACGTCCACAGAGAGTGGTCGCCCATTTCGCGTGACATGTTTTGCAGTGCGGCATCGCCGCGTGACTGGGAGGAGACTCGTGCGCCCTCACCCGCACAGGAAGAGCTTGTGCTATTAGTACGCCTCTTTCCTAAACTCTATCATCTTCTGCCGTACTCAAAGATAGCTGCGACAGGGTGGCCTTCCATCCCTAAGCAATGGCAAGTAAAGTCAGGGAACACTAAAAAAAACGAAAAAAAAAGCCCACCTAGCGAGTTGTTGATTGTGCACGGCAAGAAGGCAGCGCTGGTTCCTAATACTTTCATGTAAAATTGATTGCAGACGGGAGACTGAAGTTGGCGAACCGAATCTCAATTAACTCATCGACAATACATTAAGTAGGACTATTTTTTCTTCCCTACTCTAAACCACGCATTCGCCAATTGCGTAGTAACAGAACCATAGCATTGCGAGGTTGTGCTGTGGAAAGAAAAGATTATTTTGGGAAGCCTGCGAATCATACAAATAATGGGTGGCGAGGGGTTCATTTTAGTCAATATACGCTCCTGATAGTGCACGCTGCAGCTCTGTACAGTGACGGAAGGGGGGAGGGATCTCAGTTTTAAATTCTTGTCTAGCACTCTCGCACGCAGCCACCCTCTCGCTCTCGTCTTCCCCTTCCACTTCTTTTTCACCGACTGTACCTGGAGTCCTATTTATTTAGCAGTTTTAATAGACAATCTAGCATGCGCTTACACACCGTATCAGACAGGTAATTCTCTGCGCACCACAATAATTTTTCGTTTGCGAGATGGGAATGGGCAGGGAAAATTTTTACACAGCGATCAGATTGCACTAAAGACTCTTTAGAAGCACCGCTGACATGCGCCGCGCACTCAGTTACTATACCACCCAGCAGCATATTTCCACAGGTGTATTCGGCTCCTAATTAGAGACAATGCTAATGATACGGTAGCGGTCTGTTTCACACAGATCAATGGCAGGACACCCGGACTTTCGGAGGAGGGATGAGTATGTGCTAATTAACGAGCCCAATTATTGGGTCTACCACCACATGTGTAAGCCAGAAGTGCTCAGGAACATAAATTTTGTATCTCTTGGCCGTGTCACTGGTAAAGTTATCAAACAGGGCGTATAGAACGACGGTCAAATTTATCACAAGAAAAATAAGTAAACGAGGAAATTTTTTTTTGCTTGCTTCATTCCAAGGACATTAAAATCTCGTTACAGAAATCTTTGGACGCGGCCTTTGATCGGAATTTTAAGTCCTTGTAAACTCTAAGCGGTCCTCAAATTTCCACGGCGCTCGTTGAAAGCCCTTGGACGCTACTCTTGAGTGCCGCCGGGAGAGCGCCAGGGGATGCATAGGTAAAAAAAAAAAAAAAAGTTGCTTTTCTATCCTCTTCGACGTACGGTTCAGAGCTGCTTCGGTCCGCGACTTTCATCTTCTGATCAAAAGTCGGTACCTCCTGTTCCTCTGATTACCCCCCCCCCCCTTTGTGCGTGTGTATGTGAGGAGGGGGGGAGGGTACAATGTGTGTCAATGTTGTAATCGAGCCACTTCAGAATTATGGAACCCGCAGGAGGCTTCCACGATTTTGCCACGTGGTGGCAAAATCGTGGAAGCTGCCGATAGGTGAGGTCATCCGACCGTGGCAAAATACATCACCATTACGGAAATTTTAATTTTAGTTTAGATCAACAATAAAAAAAGGAGAATCAATCCGAGCGTTACTCGGGGGATTTGAGGCATGACAACCAGTTTTTTCCAGTAGTAATCTTTCCTCTCTCTAACCTGCTAACAAGCAGCGGTTTATTACCGGTCGCTGGACCCGCATCACTGACCTGCAAGCATACCTCGGCAAAGTTGGCGCGGAAAACAGACTCAAAACTCAATATTTACGCAGAACTCAGAATGGACTCAGAACTCACTCGGCCTCAGGGGCACTCAATATAACTCTGGCTCACTCGGCTTAAACTCGCTCAAGCTCAAACTCACCATGCCACACCAGCCTCGCACTCACTCAAACTCAAACTCACGCGTGACTTTGAGTCCAAATGAGTCTGGCTGAGTGGACTCATGAGTGAGTCCACCGACCCCTGCCTGCAAGCGCCCCCCTACAGGAGAAGATTGGTGTTCACCACTGGTGAGCGCTGTTTTCAAACTGCTATTTAAATCTCAGCCAGGTTGATACGAAATAACATACTTACACATCAATTTTAACTGCTAAACGCGATATAATTGGTTGAATAGTAGGTACATTAAACGAGTGTTTTTGCCGGTTGCTACAAGCAAATCCTTCCATTACTGTCCAGAGAACTGTATTTTCATCTTCGAATGGAATGACCTTGGTTTTAAAACAGTGAATACTACTTTTGCTAAAGTACCCAGCTTAACTATATTTGAACGTGCTAAAAAATATTTCTAGCAGCCAAATGTTACGTTTTTTTCGAAGAAGAGGCGGATCAGAAAGATTTTTAGCTTTTGTTTGCAATTCCTTAAGAATTCGCAGTAGGTCGGCTGCACGGCAAAACTCCAGAAGGATGAACCAGCGGGATCTGATGTGCAAGTTTGACGAATGAAGGGGCGAGGCATAGGGTTTGAGTGAAAAAGAGAATCTTCGCAGGTACAATAACGCAATGCAGAACTTCGTGCACGTCTTGCGCTATTGTGCCTGCGCACATTCTATTTTTTTACTCAAATACTCTTGTGAGCCTGTCTTTATTCGTCAACTGCGCCAACGAGAACTCGCCAATGCGTTAGCGTCAATCTGCATGCAGTATGCAACTCGCTCATGGGGCAATGAAGGTTGCAGTGCGAAGTGTTGAATTCAGAATAGAAAACATTACGTAAGTACAAAGAAATAGAAACAAACAAACCAAGCGCTATCGGGCGATTCCAACTTTCTAACTGCGATGCACTGGACCAAGTGCTTCAGAAAACGCGGCCGTAGCCTTTTTTTTTTTTTTGTTTTGTTTTTACTACCTGTTTCTGACATTGCACTCAACATCACACAACCAATCAATATTTAAGCGGTTTCGGTAATGGAAATTTAAAGTATATATCGTATATCCTTTTTACTATGTTTTTAGTTGCAGCATTCTCAGTAGCTTAGATGACTATTTCTTTAATAATGCTTGTGCAGTAAGCGTCCCCCAAATTCCCACGAATATCTGATCTCTAGCGACTGCATTTCTTAGGCAGGAAGCGCGATCGCAGATATGCGGTCATGCTGTGACCGCTCTGCTACATCACCCAGCGCAAAGACGTGCTTCGCATACCTTGGTTTTACACTTTACAATAAAAGTTGTGGTGCATTTTAATTCCTTATTACCTATATTAACTTCGCTGGCTCCTTTCCCGCCTTTAATTGGCCTTAGATGTTCTACCAGCGTACCAGTCAGTGAAGCGTTGCATGTGCACTTGTGTGTCTATACTTTGACTGTATAGACTTTACTAACCTTGATACAGTGTACAAATTAACAAACTAAAGCCCCATTCTTATAGGCACAAATAGTTTCGTGGCTTAGTTTTAATTGAGTGAATGAATTGCGACGACCCGCCGGCGGCCGGCCGCCTGACTCTGTCGGAGGGTCGGCGAGCCACGCAGTAGCGCAGTCAAGCCAAGCCTTGTGGAGTGAGCGTCATACGAAACGCCATAGGAAATCGGCCAGGAGGATGCATAGATGAGGACAACACTTTCGAATTGATTTTAACATGAAAGTGCTTTATTCCGGGATACACAGATTTCAATGAAGTCATATAACTCACGGTAATGACGCCAGTACAACGAAGCAAGCGGCCTGTAAAGGGTTAAAAATTAATCGGCGCTAAAATAGGGACGAGAGGAACACGTAACTCACAACACGGCCATATGATACGTGTTCCTCTCGTCCCTGTTTTAGCGCCGATTAATTTTTAGCAGTATGTACCAACTCGCCCACATCAAGCTTTTGTTACTGTAAAGGGTGCATGCCTGCACAAACGGTCTTCTTGCGGGGAAGCAACCTTTAGGCCTAAAGAATAGGTTATACCAGAGTACTTCAATGCTTTACTGGTCACGAAACTTCGGCGTTCGCTTCATATAGGGACCGCGCGCGCCACTACAGGCGCCACCGCCGCACGAAGGTCATCCAGCCGCCGCGCGTGTGGCGTATTTGCCAGCTCTTGGCGTGCAAACGCTCGCTGCTTTTGGTGTCTGCGCGCTGATTAAGTGTGTTTTTTTCGTAGTAGTTAGCGATGAATAGTCCAGTAATTGTGTTTAACACCTGCCTTCAATGGGGTTTTATTTTTCGAAATAAGTTACCGTAGACTTCGGCCGCGAACGGCAACGGCTTCTGTGTGCTCTGGCACAAGCGCTGCGCCGTCGTGTTTACGGATTTTTAAATCTATATTGCTTCTTTTCTTAAAGCAAAGTTATAAATACCACACATACGGTAGCTGTGTAGTGACGGACTGCTGCGGGCCTATCGATAATACAATAAAAAACTAAAAGAAACCAAGTACGCGTCGTTCAGACTACGCTTAATGAATCCGTTGATTGTTCTGTAATGCACAGAACGCTAAAAGAGATAGCCCAACAGTATTGTCGTTTCGATGAGTGGGTACATACTTGAGAACATCTAAAAACGCTGCAGAAACGCGAAGGATCAAAACACGAAGAGATATATGTTACTCCATGTGTCTTTCTGCTTCCACGCTTTGCAATCTTTGCAAAAACAGGAAGCGAAAAAAGAACAATGAAACTGATTTTATCACACGCAACAAAAAAATTTCTATGTTACAAAGGGAGACAAAAGACCGTGGTCCAGCGTACAAAAATTTATTTTTTCGCGCTGCGATGTGCAGCACACGGAGGAAACAGAATATTGCCACGTAGCAAAGAACGACGCAAAGCTTTTCTGAACGCAGCGAGCTAGCGATCTCCTGCACTACAAAAGTCTAGAATGAAACACAAACGTCTAAGAAGCAGTCCGCAGTGTGACGTGAACAGATGAACGTCGATAAAGTGAGTTGTGCGGCGTTTGCTATGCATGCATTACTCTTGGAACGTTATTAAGTTCAGATCCATGGAAATAGGATCGAGAACATTGTCGAAGAAACAAAAAATCAAGTTAGCGACAAGGTGGCACCCTTTCCATATCAAACAATATTGCCCGATGGGACGTACGACAAAAAGCGCAAACGGGCGCTCCGGTTGAAACGCCAGATAAGAAACCGGAATCGGCCACGCGCGTTTACAAAACAAAGAAAACGAACCCTAAGGGATAATTCGCGGAAATATGAAAAGTAAAAGCACAAGGATGTCCCAAAGCTTTTTTACACGCGAGCCTGAGCGCAAGGTAATACAAGTTTGCAAACAGGTAATGAAGCACCGCTACAACCTGACTGATATGACAAAATTCCGGCTTTAAGTTAGCCTTGTATAATTCTAGGCCCACGATGCTCTCAATAGGGTACATTGCTTTTTCCATTCTCACACACAGTGCATTTCCACACACTGTCGCACACTTATAATCGAAGCTGAAATCTTCCGTTGCTTGCCTTGGAATGGCACCCCTCCATTTCTCACACAGCTGCCCGTCGCTCGGTCAACAGAACAAGGAAACATTTTCTGTGGTATCGTTGTACAAGGAACGACATCCCGGGACGCAACACATGTTCGGCATCGTCGTTGCACTACTTAAGTCGCATCACAAGAGCGCGATATGCACGTTACATTTTTTTTCCCGCACAAAACAAACACAACTCGCCGCGGCTCCACCGTTCGAGCCAGCGCAACGCCGCCCGAGGAGTGACCTCAGTGAGAGGGTGGCGCCACCGCGCGGTGGCCAAATGCAGCATATGAAGCTCTCCCATTGAGTTACGGAGCAGTTTCGTGACCAGTAAAGCATTGAAGGACTCTGGTTATACTTAGGGTTGTTCGTTTTAGGGTTTTATATTTTAACACGAAAGTGTTTTATGCTGGGATACACCAAGATTTAACTAACGTCATATCCGTCACGGAAATGACGCCAGTTCACGTTCGCCGAAGCGACCCGCCAGCAGGACGTCGCTCGCCAAGCTTACCGACAGCCGACAGCACAAGACAGCCGCTGACTCGCAAATCGTGCTCAGCTGCAGATTTCGCTGAACATTTCACTTTTGTGTTTTACCGATTCCTATGACACGGGAATCAACCACAGTTTTTTTCTACTACATAAAGTCGCGTAAGCGCACCGAAAGTGGTCGAAGCATAGGGGCTCCCAACTACATACAACCCGTCGCGGTGGCTCAGTGGCTAAGGCGTTGTGCTGCTGAACACGAGGACGCGGGTTTGTTTCCTGGCCGCGGCGGGCGGTTTTCAAATGGAGGCGAAAAGCAAAAACGCCCGTGTGTACGTGATTTCTGTGCACGTTAACGATCCCCAGGTGGTCAAAATTAAACCGGAGCCCTCCACTAAGGTGCGCCTCATGGCCTGCGTTGCAACGGCGCGTTAAACCCTACAGTGAATCAATCAACCAACTCCCGACTACAATTTGCGCAAATAATCCCACAATGCTTACAAATCAGCTCAGTGTTCCAATAAAGGCGGTATTATTGCTATATTATGTTTTTCAGAAAATGTGTCGTGGTGTTTCGTCTAATGGACCCCATTCGCTGCGCAATACAGGCGGGCTGGGACGCTTCTTTGGACGGTTGGGAGGAGGCAAGGCGCCGGCGAATGTAAAACAGAAGCGAAAACAGCTGCTGTACCGCAAAGACAAACGGGCCAATACAGATGTAGGACATCTTTAGTATTTCAGCAATATGTGCTAGAATGGAACAGGAAAATCTGAGCACATATCTTGCGAAACTAACAGTACACGCAGCTTCGAGGGAGGTAAAGAGAACATTTATTTAGGAAAGGAGTGGTTGAGATTTGGCTACGGGTCTAGGGTACTTCCGCTCTCCTTCAGGTTCCAACAATCAACTCCGTCCGAACCCCTAGCTGCTTCAGAGCTATTTAAAGCTGCCTTCCATAGCTCGAAAGTGCTTGTGGTGTTGAGTGCTGAGAGCCATATGATGCGGCAGCCCCAGGTTTTGTAAAATAATCTAGATAGTTTTCCACGCTTTTGTATTTCTTGCCGTAATTTGGAGAACGGTAGGGGGGGGGGGGGGGGGCATCTGGGCTAGCTTTGGTTTTCCTGGGGAAGGTGTTCGTTTGAATCTGTCACCAGTTTTCGAGCTTCTGTGGCAGCGAAAATTTTGTTAGGCTTGGGGGAGAGACTAGAAATTCTCTTTTGAGCTTGACCCTTTCTCCGAAGTCATTGGGAAGGGGCTGGAAGGACTTGGACTTGGGTGCTGCACGGTTTGTGAGTTCTCGGTCAGCTCGGTTTGCCCTTTCCTTTCCCTCAGAAGCTTATGTTCCCGAATTAAGATGATGCGGTGAATGCGGCTGGCTTTTGGTTTTAAGCCGCTTGTGGATTCGGCCGTGAAATATAGTGCAAAGAATCGAACAACTGCATGAGCGTGTATGAAAGTGGCTGTGTTTGCTTTTTCCGTGACACTTTGCTGTGCGAAGGCGCGACGCAAGTTCGGTGGGCGTCTTCGCTTTTGGTGGTTGAACGTATATAGCGGACGATCACGTGTGACGCGGTTCCTGTTGGGACTCGGTCGGTGTCATTCCCATCTGCTACACATGTCCACTGCTGCCTAGCATAAGTGTATGAGTCAACTATTGCCTGCTGCCCGCAAGCTAGCCCGCATTGCTTGCTTGCTGGACAAAAGTCGCTTGCTTGAGAAATGTGGCATTGGGCCTAGAATTGAGCCGGCCCATTATGGTAAATCGCGTACTTCGCAGCTGTCGCAAACGGTTTAGAAAGAAACAAACAGCTAATATTCCAAGACTTTTATGTCGTTCCCGATTTAAAAGGCATGCGTCGGGAAGGACTCGAAGGCTGCTGGGCTATCGCTAAAGGCGGAAAGCAGCATCGCTGCAGCACATCCACCGAGAGAGAGAGAGAGAGAGAGAGAGAGAGAGAGAGAGAGAGAGAGAGAGAGAGAGAGAGAGAGAGAGAGAGAGAGAGAGAGAGAGAGAGACCGACCTTTCTATTGAACCGGTCAGGTCAGCCATACTGGCCACCCGACTGACAAGTTTTTCCATGCGCTCACAATTATACACACATGTACATATACGCAAAACGCACACGCACGATTCGATGAAGCAATCATATGATCGAGTACCACATTTTTACAATTGTAACACACACCTTTCTTTTTGCTAAAACTAGCAATAAAATTTGTCTGCGCGTTTACAATCGGGCTCAAAACCGAAATCAAGCGAAAATTATGAAGGTCGAGCCACTTGCAATCGCAAACACCTTCAATGTTAGCCGTTCCAGTTTTAGTACCAGAAGGAGCTGGATAGGCAAGTATATAAAGCACAGGAGATTTTCGCTGCCACAGTTGCGTGCGTGAAATAAAATGTCTTCTGACAAGTACGTGGTGTCATGTCTTTTACATCTGCGCGCAGAATCGTCGTCAAATTTTTTTTTGTTAATTTTTTTACGTAAACTTACCTACGCGTTACAATCGTGGGCGTGTTCTAATCGTGCAAACACGGTATTTTCAATGTATCCTGTTTAGTTCAGTGTCCCTAAGCAATGGTTACTTCGCTCTATTACATGATATCCGTTCGTTAAGACTCCCATGGGCCAAGAAGTTCCCGTAGATATATCAGGACGGACAAGGATAGGTTTGGAGAAACCCTCATGGTGTTTTGCTCAAATTGGAAACGAGGACACGAGCAGGAAATGTGTTTGAGGTTTGAGGTCCTCCCTCCCGAACTGAACAAACAGGTCGGGTATAGGGGTGAGGAAGCATGCCGATGCTTAAAAAAATGCTTCGTGTTTACCACATTGACCCTGCTCCGATACAGAACGCCTTCATCACGCTAACACTGGCCGTTTGACATCCGGAATCTGCAGTCCGGATCGGTTGTATGCAGCGGCACGCAGGTTTTGCTCGCATCAGTCGACAGCAAAGCGTAACCCAAGAGGCAAAGCTGCTCCTTCTCGCCTTGCGAAATCCGCTGGGGTAAAGAAGGAGTCACGATTCGCGGAAGCAGCAGCTCGCTAGGTTTCGTCGTTGCCGGTCACAGCACACTGAGCTGCCGCCCGCAAATGTGGGAACGTAATTGCGTTGAGTAATGGTGATATGCACTGAGGTCAACAATTTCTCAGAAGCGTGTGGTCATGCAGCTTTGCTTTTGATGTCGCGAACTGTAAGCACAATTTTCACGAGGGAAATTGCCATGGTGGCTTCGTAAACTTTCGTGAGCTCTGGTACACTGGCGGCAAAATAGCAGCGACCAAGGCAGATGCCAGCGGGTGTTCGAATGCCGTGGCCACAAACCACAGGCGATCATGGTGCAGCTCTTGCTTGCAAAAAACAGTTGAGAGAGGCGCCTGCAAACCATAAGGGTACCAAAGGCTAATGTATATCTTTGGAGGCCGCGTGTTAGCTTTTTAAAGATGTTAAAGGGCACGCATGCGTCACTGAAAAAAGTACATTGCAAAGTACGTAAGTACGTTGTACAGCCTCGTGAGAGACGCAATTGGGCATCCTCCAACGCTGCCGAGGATCACGCGGAAGATCGATGCATAAGCTTTGAGCTTTTCCTTCAAGTGTCGCATCTTTGGCGACCAAGTGATGTCCTTGGCAAAGAACATTTCATGGCACAGCCGATAATGCCCCGCTGGTAGCGGTAGGTCATAATGATGAGGGTGGCACGCACATACGTGAGTAAGAAACGTTTTTTGCTTCGAGCAGTGCATACCTCGTGTTTATAATGAAAATGAATTAATATAGTATAAGTTCCTAGAAGTTCGTGACTTCAGTTCTGGAGGACCTCAGCGCCATGAATGTACGTACGTCCCCATTTTTGCCGTACGCTCTGCTCCCGTTCGCGCCAAGGTCGTGACGGAACTCTATTTCCGATTACAGCGCCACCAATGGAACTCCTGTGCCAAGGCCAGTGGACAAATTCTCTACGGCTTCGCTTGAACTAGCATTTCAGGTCACGTGGCCGGGCATGCTCATTTGTCGGTTCAAAGAAAGTACAGAAAAAAATGCCAGACGGGACTTGATGTAGCCCTTAGGTTTTCCTTTTTTTTTTCCATTTTTTTCCATTACTTAAGGTTGATCTTGCATCTTTGTAGTACTTTCCGCATAAAGTACGTAAAATATTTAAACGGCTCTGTGCATCGAACATTAATAAGGTGTGACATAAAATCACAACGCTGAAACTAAAGGAAGCGCACATCTTTGCACACGACAGGCGGTGTTGTGTTTCTTCTCCATTTGCGCTCCGGGTATCTATCGAAAGTGGAATTTTTGGAAAGAATAGATGTATTTAACAACCGCACTCTTGTTTTAAGACTTTTGTATTGCTATTGTACTTTGTAGTCATGGAGCGATATCACCCGAATCAGAGGTAAACCACTGCCGCATGCATACTAACCTGGTACGGATAAGGATATCTAATCAATAATTATTGTTTACGTGAAAGCATTCTTGGGAAAATACCACATAGCAGCAACCATGCAACGTCCTGTACCTCCACAAGAACACCTGATTGTCAAAGTTAACAAATTTATTCGTTATAATAGTGTAAATGTGAATTATTGCTGACAAGATACAACGTAAGTAAAAAATATTCAGTCAAAAAACAAGCTCCACGAGGTATTCGAACATAGCCAAAAAGTATCCCCATTTGCTGCTTATCGGCAAGTCTCGCATGCAAAAACATAAGAACAGCGTATGAGTGCACCGGTATAAGTCAGCAATTGTGCAAAAGTTTATGCATTTTCTGCTCCATCAGGCTGATGTGTTCATGAATTCTAAAGTTTGTCCAAGGACATGTAGGCAGGCTGGGAAAAATTAAATGAACGGAAAATTTGCGTGTATTTATTTACGACATAGTTATGGCTGTAATTGTTGTAAGGTGTAGAGGGGAAGGCAAATAATGCCCGGTAAATGTCTCTTATTCCTGAGGCATGCAATACGTGCATATAGACGTGCATATAGAGGCATGCAATACGTTAAGTTCCTCCTGCCGTCGGCTAACATTGTGTGACATCGGAATTTATGCACACCCCCTCTGAGGGCTGCAGAAACAGAATTTTTGGTTTGGTTAAATATGGAAATAAGCGGGGTGCTTTTGTTCTTTTTTCTTTTGTAGGAGGCCGATTAGGCAATCTGGCACCGCCTACATACAACTGCATATGCAACTCAATGGCAACTTGGGCCTGTGAACCAAGGAGTGCCCGTAGGTTGCGACCAGCAGAGCGGTGTTCTCTGGCGCGTGGCCCGTCTCCCGCACCGAAGAAACGCGCCGCTGATGTTGAAGCTGCGTGTGATGATGATTATGAATGGTGCATGCTAACCTCACGTAGTTGGTTATTTCATCTAACTGTGACCAATACTTCTTGCGTAGCCGGTAGCATTTCAAACGGCTGAAGCCCTCCACTCCTATAAAGTTGGGCGCATGAAAACAGCAACATGTGCGCTTGCAAACAGCTTGAAAATCTGACAATCAAGTTTTTTCGTACCCCTGATATACATAGGTAGAATATCTTGTTTTATGAGTTTGTAATGGTATCAGTGGATTTGAAAAGACATCAATGGAGCAGATATATAGGTATAAATTACTTTAGATACCCTGTGACCATTAGCAATGCGAACAGTTTGCGTTCTGCCGCGGTGAAGTAGTGTTAAGGCATTGTGGGGCTGAACCAAACCAGGCGGGCTCGATCACAGGCGGGGTGCGTGGCTGCTTTTCTAATGGAGGCAAAAAGCGAAAACACCCGTGCGTCGAGATATTAGCGCACGTTAACGATAGCCATGTAGTCAAAGTTTATACATATCCCTCCGCTATGAAGCTCCTGATTGGCCAGTGGCAGCTTCGGCCCATTAAAATCTCAATTTGATATACCTATTTGACATGCGCAGCAGTCTTACTTTTTATATACAAGCGCTGCTATGCAAAAGTGGGTAATTACGGGATGCAATATCTACAGCTTGCGTGAATTTCGATCGTACTATACGCTCCGCTTCGGTGCGTAGATAATGTGTGATGGGCGCTTCTCAACAGCTATCCCAAGCCGGATATGGGGCTTAACACTTGGGAGGTTCGCATTTGCAGTAAACACATGAGCACACCGCCTTGTCGACGAAAAAAAAAACGAAGTGAAAATATCAAGGAACATGGCAACGCCTATTGTGTTGGGCATACGCGCTTCTTTTTCTTTTCCACATATGTTTTTTTTTTCATTCCACAGCTGATGCATATCTGGTCAAGTGGGGCCGTTTGTATTACTTTTACGTAACACAACAGAAAAGCATTAGGAGGGGGCAGATCAGTCTAGAATATAGCGTGCTACATTAGCGGCACACCCTGCGCCTAGTGAACGCAGTGCATGATCAAGCCAGCCATTCATAGGCGTAACTGACACCTTATGAACTGCAAAATATATCATCCCATTAGTTACTAAGCTGTTTCATGGGAACGCCCGCTTGTTGACTTGCCTTGAGAGCTGCAATGTGTTGAACCAACCACGCTTTCAAGATGGCGTGCCACGAGCATCATTCACGAGCACAATTATATCTATGGGGCACCGGATAAGGCTTTTTTTACTTAACTGGTCATTATTCAGTGCCATTATTTCCGATGATTGCCCCCAATTCACCTTCCTTCACCGAGACATATTTTTTTATACCCCACATCACCCAATCATTGACTAGCCATGGCTATGTCACGACGAAAAGCAGGGCGCATTTCTTTGTTTATTCCCGGCGATTTCCCTCATCGATACCTTTAAGTTGATACCCAACACACCCCAGTGGCATCACTTTGAAGTTTAACCTAATCTATGACTCACCATGACTATCTCACAACTATAAATAAGAAGCATTTTTGTATATTGTCCCAAGTGATTCCCCTCATGTAAACCTTTAATTTGATACCTAACACACCCTAGCAGCATCATTTGGAATTTTAGCCTAATCTGAGTAACCATGACTCTCTCATGACTATAACCAGGGCGAATGATTTGTTTCACGTGAGTACCCTAGTTGAAAGCTTCAATATGATGCCCCGAATGCTTTAGCGGCATCTCCTCGAATTCTAACCCAATCCTTGAATTCTAACCCAGGACACGTTTCTGAATGAAAGAACGTGCCTTTCTTTACTTTATTACTTTGTACACTGTATCAAGCTCCAAGTCAAGGTCGCTTCATACAAGCGCTGCACAAGCGCACATGCGACGCTTCGCTGACTGGTAAGCCAGTAGGAAAATCTAAGGCCACTTGAAGGCGGGAGAAGAGTCAGCGAAGTCAATACAGGTACTAAGGAAATAAAATCAACTGATATTTTTACCGTACAGCGTAAAACTAGGGTGCGGGAAGCACTTTTTTGCGCTGGGCGAACAAGCACAGCGGTCAGCAGCATGACTACGCATCTGCGAACGCTTTTCCGTCTAAGAAATGCAATTGCTAGAAGGGAGATATTGTGGAAACTTGGGCGACGCTTACTGCACGAGCGCAGTACAACAAATAGTCACATAAGCTGCTTGAAATGCCAAAACTAAATAAAAGTGTAAACTGATTATACATTATATACCTTATATACCTTATATACCTTATACACCTTACCTTATATACCTTATATACCTTATACACCTTACATTATATACCTTATATAC
Organism: Haemaphysalis longicornis; assembly: GCF_048455015.1. Taxonomy (NCBI): domain Eukaryota; kingdom Metazoa; phylum Arthropoda; class Arachnida; order Ixodida; family Ixodidae; genus Haemaphysalis; species Haemaphysalis longicornis. The sequence continues at coordinate 376,085,181 of NW_027526203.1, read as the reverse complement.
CTTATACACCTTACCTTATATACCTTATATACCTTATAGCAGACTTCTCCCCGTGGCCCAGTGGTCTGAAGCGCTACAATTCTTCGTTGCAAGTGTTTTGCAAGTGACGAGGTCAAATCCCCGAGGGTAGATTCTTCTTTTTGATAAGTTGACTTTTTTGTTTTCGGCAGATGTTTTCATTTCTGAGTTCACCTATTTCTGGGTCGTAACGTTCACTGCTCCACGAACAAGTTCACAGAACGCGCGCAGGCTGACACTGACACGCTAGCGAGTTCTCGTTGGCATGCTGTTGCCACAAGCACAGACTGCTTGCGGGCAGTGGGCACAGGCCAGAATCAGCAGACCCTTGGCCTGGTGCGAACACGCTTTTTACGACACAGGCATGAGCGAGGCAAGCTCCAAATATGGGGAAAAGCGCATGGCATTTGAGCGTCTGCGGGGACGCGGAGGGCGTTCATCCACTCAGGGGGGGGGGGGGGGGGGGGGGGGGGTAGAAGTAAAAAGCTTCGCTTAAAAAAATCCCATCGCCCCAGCGCAATATGCAAATTATGAAATGTATCACAACTACTATCATTAGCTCACCTCGGCAAAGTTGGATCGACTATACACACTCACAACTTTAATTTTGGAATCAGCTCTCACTGGTGCTCAAGCAGGTACAATGCTTAGCAACTCATCTACGCTCCCCTAATCTCAAACTCACAGCGAGCGCAACGAAAACTCAAAACTCCTTCGGGCTCAGAACTCTAAATGTACTCAAAACTCACTCGGGCTCACAACTCAAAATGGACTCGAAATGAACTCAGAAGTCAAATGTATGCAAAGCCCAAAATGAACTCAGTACTGAAATGGACTCAAAACTCGAAATGTGCTCAGAACTCAAAATGGGCCTAAAACTTTTAAAATGGACTCAATACACATTTGGTCTCAGGGTACTCAAACTCAGTCGGGCTGAAATTGACTCGGGATCACTTGGGCTCGAACTCACGATGCCACACTAGCCTCGCGCTCAATCAACCCAAACTCACGCGTGAGTCTGAGCCCAAATGAGTTTGAGTAAGTGGACGCATGAGTGAGTCCGCCGACCTCCTATCTCCACAATTGACTCGTGCAACGCACGCACCACCCACATGGCGTCAGCGAGAATGAGCTCGGCCTCTCTGTTGGCTGGCAGCGACTACTCACCCGGCAGGGCTGCGAGACGCCTGGCAGTATATTTGAAACGCTGCAGCGGCGAATGCGAGGGCCACGAAGCGCGGAAGCGACGGACATCTGGAGGCGCCGCAAGAAACTCGCGTCGGAGGAAGACCACAGCAGGAGCAGCGCCTGTGACGAAGGGGGGGGGGGGGGGTGAGGGGGAAGACGCAAAGAAAGCTTCTCTTTAAAACAACTTTCTGCTAGGTCCCTGCCATTTGTTACGGCATCTGAACTGATCAATGAGGGTGTGCTATTCGCTTGTTTCCGCATGAGATCAATCGCGTGTGACCGAACGGTTACCGAACGGCGCACGCCAAACACCAAGCCAAATTACCGAATTACCGAACGGCACGCGCCAAACACCAAGCGGCGGCTCAGAGAATTCACCCCTGCGCTTGCAATCGCGCCTCACAGCCGCATAAAAGCGGTGCTCGGGCAGTCACGGCCACTAATATATTAAAGTCAACTTCCACTTGCCGTCAATTTACAAGATACAAGATACAAGATATTTATTTCAACATCGAATGATGCATGCCAGGGGTATATTCAAAAAAGCCAACAATAGGCTTGACGGGGAATGCCCACCCAAGTTCGACATGCAGTGGTACTAGACGCCAAAAGAACAAAATATCACAGTTCGTCGCCGAAATTCCACATAATATGCATAGTCCCGTAATACATTTCACCGCTTGTCAACGGTGACAATAACATGACATGATATATGAAAACACAGAGAAGCATACAAGAAACCAGCCAGTCATGGTAACTGATTGATTGCAGGGTCTAGCGTGCTGACGCAAATCAGGCGATGAGGTGCGCCGTAGTGGAGGGCTCCGGATTAACTTTAACCACCTGAGCATCTTTAACGTGCGCCGAAATCTCGTACACACTGGCGTTTTTGCTTTTCTCCTCCATCAGAAAAGCGGCCGCCGCGGCCGAGAATCGAACCCGCGACCTTGTGCTCAGCAGCACAACACCTTAGCCACTGAACTACGCAGCAGGCTGTCTTGGTAACTCTTCCTGATACAACCTGTTCAATAGTATTGGAATTTGAAAACGAAGCATTTGCCGTCCATAATTTGTGCGCACACAAGGCCCTTGCTAGGAGCCGTGACTTTTTGTTGGGTATGGTTTGTCTCAGTGCATTAATTTGGAGGTTGAGACAAAAAAAAAAAACGGTTTGACCCTTTAGTCTTTTTTAAAGCGACACTCCGGCAGCGTGCTGTACAATTTGGTGACAGGTACAATATTTAATGAGGCAAAAAGGGGCTGTGTTTGGGCATAATATGGAGTGTTCGCAATCATACGGAAAGCTTTTTTCTGTAACCTATGCAACCGTAAAATGTTTGAAAATGTAGTCCCTCCCCACTCCAGGTGGCAGTACGAAATGCAAGAGTGAAATAAACAATTATAAATCCCTTGTTTCACAGCCTGTTGCAACTGAGAACGAACACAAGTCAGTATACCGACAATCTTAGCGAGCTTCTTAACTAGATTCTCAATATGGACGTCCCAGAGAATTTTTTCATGTAGAGTCACACCAAGGCCTTTTATGGATGGAACAATTTCAATACTGTTACCACCAAGAATGGTGTTAGGTAAAGTACCGACTGTTTTGTTCTTTGGGCGAAAGAGAATTGCCCTAGTTTTCTTTGAATTAATTACCAGTAAAGATGCATTGCTCCATTGAAGTAAATAGCGCAAAGCAGCATTTGCGTTGTCGAACGTTTCAGATAACTTACGTCCAGAGAAAAAAAAACTGGCATAATCCGCGTATATAATAAATTTAGCGTTATGGTCAATGCACATAATATCATAGACATTAAGGTTAAAAAGTAGTGGTCCAAGTATACTCCCTTGAGGGACACCACACTTAAAGGGGCCCTGAAAGGCATTTTGAGCACACTAAATGAACTAGCGCAACCGTTAGATTGGGCCGTCAACGTCCTCTGTGCCAACTATTACTCTTTTACGCGCAGCGGAAAGCTCACACTTTTGTTGCAAAGTTTGTCGTTTTTTTCTCGCCCTTCCCTTCGTGTTTTTGGACGCCGCCATCTTCACATGTCTACATCATCGATTCCCAGATGTTCGTCATGAGCAAGACATCCTGCTATTGGGCGGCTTTTTCACGCACTTCCGGCGAAGAGATGAGTCGTCTGCTCAGCGTCGGCTCGCCGGCTGATCTGCCAGCGGAGTGCCGGAGTGCTTGGGCATTTTACGACAAACGAAACAAGTGTAAAACAAACGCTTAACCGTTTGTATTGAATGCAAAAGGGCCATAACACGACATGGATATTCTCTTACCTGAGTACGTTCCATAAAGAAAGCGTTGAAGCCCCGTGGCACTTCTTTCGTGCAATCGCAGAGAACGCCCTGAGCTGAATGCCCGGGTTTGACGCATACAATTTATTCAACTTCAAAACAATCCAGAGATGCGTTTCTAACGAACACAACGTCACAACATGCGTTGAAAGTCTGAACCACGATTGACAGAGGATGGGTTGCCTCCTGCCCGTCGTAAATTCGGTACTCACCTCGCGCGCGGTTTGCGGGGACGAACAGCAAGTCACTTAACTCTGGCGCACAAGCCGATGGCTTTTACCCACGCACACTGCACATACCCCATGCGAGGTTGAGTCGAACGTCGCTCGAGAAAGATAATCCAGACCATGGGAAGCACTATCCACCCGCAGAAGCACAACGTCGCATTTCATCGCGAAACAAAGGCGTCCACAACACACACACCATCGCCTCCTGTAATGCCAAACGCATATCGTCCTTCCCAGTGGGAGTGAGTGGTACGCCTGTAGTGCCCACATGTCGCGAGGTGGGGCCCCGAGCTGAACCGGGATCACGCAACCGTAACTGACTTCTGGAGTGGTTTGTGCCTTGTTGCCAAGGCAACCGATGTTTGAGATTGTCAAAGAAATGGCGCTCGCTCCAGAGCTAGAAAGCTCAGAGCCGCGGCGGAGCAGGTTTTGCCAACGTTGCCGCTCTCCACCATGCGTCGCCCCAAGCTGAACTGGTCACATGATTCAAGCGTTTTGTGCACGGGTTCTGTATCGGTTTAATATGACTTTTTCACATGCCGCCGGCAGGAATTACCACCGCCGCAAAATAAGACGCGGCACCAGCGGGGCCACATCTGATACGGCGCTTTTTGGATAAACAGTGCGCGGTGCATCAAGGGAACGAGCGCACGACCCTCCCCGTGCGGCTGCGAGTTCGCCGCCGATAAAAAGTCATGTGCCGCCAGCAACGTACACCGCGAAAGGGCAAGGCCAGGCCGCCGCACACATGCGGCCAGATTTTTCGTGGCTGCGTCTGCTGCAACCCGGGGCTTCCGAGCCGATTCCCCCCGAACTGGCTGCTGCGCCCCACGGAAGTGACGTACGTCAACAAAAAAATTGCGTAATTGCATTACATTGCAATTACTTCAATAATATTGCATATATTTTTGGCAGTGACACACTAATATTACAGTATCAAGATTTATTTTTAGCCTGAGTTTATTGTTTTTTAATATGACGTCACCTAGTCACCATGACGTCATGAACATGCTTTGTAGATGTTTGCATTATATTTTTCTCTGCGAAACTCGAGTTTGTTATTGCCTTTGACACTCGCGTGGAAGTAGTTGTGTAAACAAAGCACTTTTTATAGATTTACCACGGGTTTTACGGATGACCTACGGACGAGCGGCATGGAGAAGAGGCCGAATTCCATCGAAGAGCGAATTTTGGCCCCGTATTGGCATACGTACGGGTAGAGTTCACTCTAGTACGGGCTTGTCTGTTCCGAGTTTGTTCCGTTGGCCTATTTCAAATATTCCGGCTTCGCGCGGTGCCGAGGCAAGCAAGAATGTTACGAGCGTCGGCGTTGTGTGGAGTCGCTCACGAATGGTGCGGTGCTGCGCTGTGTTTTCGTTTCATATGAGGTGTTCAGCTCCAAGCCTGTGTCACCGCGCTTGTATCTTCTGCAGTAATTCACAGTCTTCAAAGTCCGATGACTATTCGTGGCAGCAACGCGAAGTGCTGGTCAGCGCTTGCGCAGAGCGCAATGTTTTCATATCAAATACGTACGTATCAGAAGCAAATGTTGCCCCAAAATGTGCAGTAAAGTACGAAGCACCGTGTTGCCTTCAAAACGTGACCGATGTGCGTCATAGTTTTCCAGAGGTTTGTTTGTGTGAAGCTGCTGGCGCCGCAGTCATCGATGCTATCATCACAGTCATTGTTATACACGGTGTTGTGTCGGTATCACACGCGAGGCAAATTTGATACTGCTCCGTACTCGACTTGCAAGTGTCCAGATTCGTGTCGCTGCAGGAGTGTATACGTGAATAATCTAGAGCCCCATCAGCTAGCAATGGTGCGTCGCAGTGACAGCGAGTTTTCGTTCGTTCGCTTCAATTTGCCGTGATCCCTGTCGTTACAAGCGTGGCCAAAAAATGCGCCGGATATCTGTCGTGGCATTTTCCGTGTGTGTTGTGTTCGTGTGCTCCAAAATTTACGATGTCGCCAAACGTACGTGATCGTGCCCATTTATGACAGGCTAGGTGATGCGTCAGTGGCTTCAGCAATAACAGATGCTACGTGCTGTGTTGAACTGTTATATCTACATTCTAAGCATACCATATAGGTGACTCTGCGTAGTTGTTGTTTCTATTTGCTCTAACCTCAGTTGCCTTGTTCATCTTTTTTTGCAGGGTATTTTTATTTACGTGTGCACGCAGCATATTAGCACTAAATCAACCTTACACACTTACCTGTATATGCCATAACCCTCTTTGTAATCACGTGTGCACGTGCTACTGTTACCCTGCAGTATTTCGTCAACTACTGTGCATGCTAGCAAAGATTGTTTGCATGTCGTTCTGAACCATTGCTAATAGCCTGAATTTCCTTTAGTATTACTAGCATACCTTTTTCTTTCTCACCTGCTGGCTTCGTGTTGCTTTTAAAAGGAATGAATGATTTAACGCTTATGTCGGACAAACTTGTAAAAAACAATACACGGGATATACCTGCTAAATTTCTCAATGGCACAAAGCACGTACACTGATCGCACAGGCTAAAAGTATGTCTGACGTGCTCCACACTCTTCGTCTGCCCCTCAACGCAGTCATGCTTGATTTTTACCCAACCGGCAAAACCACTTCTGCTCACTGACGAGCCAGGGTCACTGTCACGCCCACTTCACAACATATAGTGAAAGCAGTCTGTTCTGATTTTTACCCAACAAACCAAACCACTTCCACTCACTGACTAGCCATGTAGAGTCACTGTTAATAATTAATCGTTACTAATAATTAAAAAAATCCAGATGTAACTGTAGCGATGGTGAAGGTGGTAGTGAAAGTCCGGGGTGGGCGACTGTGACGGCGCTTGTGGGTTTCAGTGCATTTGGACTAAGAACGGCTCTCACGGGGTTGAAGCCCTAACATCCTTCTGCTCGCAAATCCATAAAATATTACTGTCTCGTTGTTTAATGCAATACAAAGTTGAGGCCATTGAAAAGCACCATCAGAGAAACATGAGAAAGCGTTGCTTTTGCCTCCGTGGAATGAACCAAGGTGGACCCGCTAGGTATATCTGCATCTAAGCATACATTGGGTGCTACTGCGCAGCCGACTGGTACCCGTTGGCAAACCTGCTTCCCACACAACAACACAAACACATGCCTGTTGCATGCGGCCTGTGCGCATTTTGTTTGTCTGCGTGGAATGGAATGGCTGTGCCAGCAGGAAATAATTCATGAAGCACTGCAGGGCAGTGCAACAGTCGCCAGAAAAAATTTCCATCGGCAGACTCGCATACTCGAATGGCAACTGGCAGGCTCCATGGTTCAACACAGTGGTAATTCCAGTGTGCCACCAATGTAACAAGTCTCTCCATAGTATCAGGAGATTCGAATATAGGTTAACAAGGGCAGTGTGACAACTGTCGCCGTGCTGAAAAATGCCGCAACAGGGCTGTATTGTGCACAGATTTTTGTTGCCACTCCCATCCCACCTAGTTGTGCCAGCTTCCAAGTTTACCCCGTATCATTTCAAATTAACTGACGTTTGCTGGTGTTTGATTGATAGATGCAAGCACCAGTAAAGTGTGTCTGTCATCTTTAGCACTAAAATCATGTTCTCAAGGGGAAACCGAGTTTAACGAGGTTGCGGACATGAAAACTGGCAGTGCTCATGGGGGTCGTAGCAGAAAAGTTGCAGCATGGCGTCGTGCTGTTTTTGCTATGTTGATGTTCGCATGGTATTTATATGGGTCATACGTTTCAAACAAGGCACTAGCTGGAAGTCGTTGCTGTACCTTCCATTTGTTACACTTTGTAGTCGTGCTCTTTGTTTGAAAAAATTATTAGAAACTAGCTAGTATAATTACAATTATAGAACTAATTTTCTGTGAAGGAAATGCTGCCTTGTGCCGGCTAAAGGATATACACTGTTTTGGCTACACACATCATAAGACAAGATAGCAATGCAATACTCTACAGAGCCCGTGCACAAGCTGCTGCCTTGCATTGGTCTGACCCACAGAATTGACAGGAACAGCTCCCCAGGACTGATCCCGAGCAAAGGTTCTGGCTCGCTCATGCCCCTCAATGAAACCTTGTTACACAGGCTGCGGCTTAAAGTAGCATTGACCTGAAAGTATCTGCACACAATCGGACGCGAGGACAGCCCAGACTGCCTTCTGTGTAAGGCTGTACAGAGACAATTGATCATTTGCATAGTTTTTGACCAAGGTATACTAGTGGGTGAAAAGACCTTGAAGCAGCCTTACTACGCTTGAATGCTTACCCTCTGTCTGAACGAAAGATTTTTGGCACGTGGGCTGACACGAAGAAGCAAGATCGAGCTGTCAAATCGCTGCTTGTCCTGTCGGGACTCTTGGGTCTATGTGGTGAAATTTCACAAACTGCGGAACTTTTTTTTATGGTCGGTAAATAAGTTATGCGAATTATGCAGTGATTAGTCTGTTTCTGCGCCCCATACATGCTTTAAGTGTACAAAGTTCATTGGTTGATTTCACTGTCATTTCTCATACCCTCAGTATTCAGTACCTTCCTTGCCCCGGTGGGATTTAAGTAGCAGGCCCAAGTTCAGTTTCTCAGGCTGGCCTCTTCTCCTTTCAGAAATCTTTTACTATCTCTACCTCTCTCTTGCCAGCATGCCAGGTGCTTGTAACGGTTTAATAGGATTCGCAACGGTCACCATACGATAAAAATTTCTTATGACTACTTTCATTGCTGAAGTTCACTGCACTCAGTGTACTAGGGTGTTTGGCGCACAATAGTAATTATGACTGCAGACAGCCTACAGTTCTTAAAGCCCACATCGAAATCCTGCCACGGACTCGTTCTTGCCTTCACTTCGATAAGTCTGTCACAAATGGGTTGATCAGCCGAACATGCTGGAAGGGATGTTTTTCTACACTCTGAATTAATGTTTGATAATTGTGCATACATTAAATACATTAAAGCATTTTTGCTGGTTCTTCCTTTTTATCTCTTGACACCCAGTGCAACCAATGGGCTGGTAAAAGCTGTGGCTTGTCATATGTGTTTCCAGTTCATAATGGTGCTTTCTGCTTGTTGCCAAAGCCAACTGCAGAAAAGTTCTTCAGCCATAATGCAGTGCTGGCGATGGTCTTTTGTGGGCTATAAAAGCAAAATGTACTGGTTGTTGGTCAAATAAAGTGAGCCAATTTTAAATGTTTCTTCCCAATGCCGGATGTGTTTTCTTGGAGATTGTGTGTTTGCTTAGTCCTTTTGGGAACAGTTGAGCATGTATGGCTCATGTGTTGGCCATGAGACTAATCAGCATTTGAAGGTTCATGGGGCAGGTACAACTTGTACAGCTGGTGAGCGAAGGGATATAACTATTACATTTCCGATTTTCTTGCAACATGTCACTAGCATACAACAATTAGGATTTATAATTTAGCTGCAGTTTTTTTACGACAATACTGCTATTGTGCCCATTATAAAATTAATAGTAATTACGACCAGCCGCCATACGTTGCTGGCCGTAATGTGTGCGGCGTCATCAGAAAAAATCATGTCATAGTTACTCCCGCCGTTTACCCAGCACGTGTGCACGCGTTTTGCGATGAGCGTGCGGCATCAACCTGGCTTGCCCGTGGTGCTCGGAAAAATACCAGGAAAACAGTCACGTACGTCTGCGCCACAAGGATGAGCACAAGACACCTCGCAGACGCCCAGCTCGCGAAGCCGGTTCTACCGCGTGCCGACGCATTTCACTTTAGGAGGAATGGGAAAGCCTGCGGACAAAGCAATCCGGGTCAGCCAGTCATGCATGCGGAAGATGGATATGACGATAATTTTAGAGACCTTATATGACGATGACTACTACTGCCACAGTGAGAAGCGACGACGGAACACGTAAATAAACAAATTTCGCAATACGTGGTGGTGTGTCATTCAGTGCTTCAAGACGATCTAAAAAGAAATCGTCCAGCTCGCCTTGCGTCACTTAGTGCAAGTTTCGCCAGTTTTAAAGACGAAGGTGTAACATATCAAACGCGAAAACTGACCGTACATATACGTGGCGTCGGCGGGGCCACCGCTGTATGGACTGGTGTACTTGAACTCATTTCGCCAGAGCAGCAGCCAAATCCTCTCACTACGGCGCTAAACCGGCACCTTGGCAGAATGGAACCTTGCTGCCACGTGCTGCCAGCTGCAGGTGCACGTGGCAGCACGCATACGCGTAAACGGATGCGCACACACAGCTCCGACTGCTGGGGAACTTCAGCGTGATGAGCATCCAGTCTGCTTGTCAGAAAACGAAGGCTTGTATGCTTCTTTCTTTTTGGACAACAAACGTCACATGGTTGGCCGGTTCTTCATCACTTGCAGTGGTAGACTGTTGGACAGCTGCTGCTATGACAAGAAGCAACATGCGCACTACTTACATGACGTTTGTATACAAATTATGTGCAACAACGCTTTAATCAATTTGGTGTTGACAGGAGCTGTGGGCACAGTTTATGTGGAAGACTATATTGCCGCTACATTTGCTGCCCTTACCAGCGTGTACAGCGCTGTGCTCTCGCTGTTTATTAGTTACCAGCACAATTTTTACAACGGTGTGTGAAGTTGGTGAAATGAAGTACGTGCTTCCTGCTTCGGCGTGATTCTTTCCAGGCCATCAGTAACAAGGGTGGCAAAGTTGTGCTTGTGCCAGAAGCCAAATTTTTTGACACTTTAATTGTGATCAGTACTTGTAGTGTACCTTGTAACTTTGGAAGCTCGGAAAAGGTGGTACAACATGACCAAATATACAGAGTTGTAGGCACGACGAAAAGAGGCATATTAACACGCGTTTACTTCGAACATGATTTGTTTGTCACATCTAATATAATTCAGGCCTCTTTTTTCCCAGCTGTGCTGATTTCACTCCCCAAAATAAGGCACCTGCTGGTCTTTTTATGCACAGAAAGTATGGTGAGGTTTCAAAACATTTCAGGCTGCTGCGCCAAAACTATACGGACAAAAACGCTGTTCAGCGGCGCGTACTACAGTGCACCAGAGTGGAAGATCAAGTGCACTGGGCACCAGTAATCTAGACGCAAGAGAACTAGCTCTTGTCAAATGAGGGCCTTCAAAGGTATTCCTTTGGCCTATTCTTCTCCCCACAAAAGCCACAGATTCTATGATCTAAATGGGAGCGCAAGCAGCCGGCAGAGTCTTCAGCCAGTGCCCACGTTTGAGGACACAGAACCATTCTTCCCTATTGAGCCACAGCAGATCAAACCTGATGGCGTGATATGGGGTGCGCACACACCTTCCAAAATAAAAAGAAAGAAAGAAGTGCGGTTACAAAAGCCGGCGAATTCAAACGTGCAACACAATCCTCCGAATCCTCCACTCGGAGTGGTTTTGCCTTGCCCGCAGGTGCGCCGTAGATAATACAACACGTACCGAACGACAGCCGATGTACCAAGAAGGAGAGTTATCAGCCTGCGCTTACGGCGTGTACAAAAAGCGCGTGCTTTTCATCGTAAACAATGAAAAGCACAGCCGACCTAAACATGAGTGCCGGCACGGCCGCTTTGCAGGCCGGCATGGTACCTCGTACTAGTTTCGGCGATCAACGACGGCGACCAAATCCAAAAAATAATAACAAAAAACAGGTGACGTCACTTCCGTGGGGCGCTCCAGCCAGCCCCGATCGGGCGAGGCTGGAGCACCCCGGGGGAAAGGATCCCCGGGGTGCAGCAGCCTTTGCCATTTTTCGTTCGCTTTTCCAGCCTTGAGCGGAGTGCGGGATTCATGGTGTCAACAAAGCTTGCCCGTAGCAGACGACAGTCTGAGCAGCGCAATAGCGGAAGTACGTCACCGCTGCGGAGCGCAGCATCATGGGAGGCAAGGCTCGCGCGCCGTCAACAGCGGAGAGTAAGTCGAAAGGAGGAGGAAACGCGGAGCGACGATAATGCGCGGTTTTTGATTCACGATTTCTCAGCTAATACTCATCGCTTTAACAAAATTCTTGCGGCAGGAGACTGCAAATACATTGCTTTATTTGGGTACATGTACATCCATGCATCGGCGGAAGGTATTTCAGGACCCCTTTAATAGCTCTTCTGTATGATTCCAATGGCTCGCAATCTATGGACCTACATTTTAAATCAATAGTAACTTCAACTGCCGCTGAAATGTGCAGTAGCCCAATGTGATTGTCCCCAAAGAGGGTTTTTTTTTTGTGAAGACGTGCGACTGTAAGTGCCTGAGGTTTCAAGAAAATGTAACCTGGCCGGTAATCTACAGATGTGGCACTAACGGAGGTAGTAAAGTGGCTAGTTGGGGAAGTTGGTATAGGGTCATGGTGTAGTACAGCGCGAACGACAAGATACAAAAGAAAGGAACACCAGACGAGCGCTGGCTCTCAACTGAAATTTATTGATCAAGAATTCAATTTATACAAAAAACCAATCTCCACTCTGCGCATGTTCAACGCAAAGGAACAAGCATAAGGAAACAATAAAAATCTAAACAAAAGAGAAATATAGATAAAATGGTAACACATAAAAAGCATGAACTAATGGGCACCGTTACTTCTTATCGCTGTAGTGGTATCTTCAGGAAGCCATTTCCTACTTTTCTGAGGGCTAAAGATGGCTTCCTAACGCAAGTGTACTTCATTTTGTGAATGTGAAGGGCCCCTAAAATCTCTCGGTATTTTCGCGACCGTTGGCGCTGACTCTCAATTTCAGTGTAGAATCAGCCCTCGTCCTGAGTTCCTTTGTTTGTATATTGTCTTCCGCGCTGTGCTACACCATGAAGTAACGGAAATATGTGACCATTTTAAAATATGGTGCCCAAGCTTCACGAACGGTCACGCGAATTACGTTCCTTGTGCCAGCAACGCAGAGAGTTTATGTAGGCAAGAAGATTTGGCACCCTTCTCTAAAGATTTCTGCTGTGGAAACTGCCTCCATCTCGGCAACACCTGCGGCTAGTCTGGCGTGCCTTCACCGCTACCGAATGCAGAGGTAGCTTTCCAAACGGCACAGCTATTTTCTTCTTTTTCAAAGCAGAACCAATTACCCTGATAGCGCGTGGCCACGCTATCGTGTCTCGCAACAGCACATGCTTCGCGTTTATTCTGTGCTAGCAAACACAGTACGAGTATTTACCGCAGAATTTTCCGCCCTGGTCATCTGCCAGAGTGGCCTCTCACGCTGCCGAACGTGATGCTTGACAACAGGCACAATGAGCCGCAGACTTTAATATAAGATGGTTGCACTCGGTAATCAAAATTGCGCCGTCTTTTTGCCAGAAGTGTTTGCCGTTGTTCTATAAAAGCGTTCTCTGGGCTGTCGCCGCTTTTGAGATGGCCAATAACATTACACATTTTGTAATGGGCTATTCTACCGGTGTTGTTGTTAAACTAGAAGAAATGCAATGAAATGGCGCAGTCAAGCCGTTCTACGAATGGCGGAACCCCGTATCACGCTTCTAGCGCATTGCTAAATTATGGGCAGGCGACTGCCGCACCTGCCGTAATTACGATGTCATGGTAGGTGCTGGCATGCAACTGTCTTTAGACATCCAATTTATGTAATCAGCTGTTTGTTGAATGACAGTCCCGATTTTACGAAGTTCTCGATTTAACGAAATGATTTGCGGCCCCCAGTGACTTCGTTAGATCAGGTTTAAATGAATATCGCAAATCAATCCTCAGCCCTTCACTCAGACATGCCTCAGAGCCAGCTTCGCGACAATACACTCGAGTAAGCTATTCATGTAGTTAGTGGAGCAGTTGCAGGGGATGACCTGGCTGAACATTGGACATGGGTAAAAATTGGATGCGTGGTGGGATATTACGCTATGCGAGCACAGGGTTTTACTTCGTGCAGTGCCATGGTCTATTTGACGTTTCGGCACTCCCAACGGAAGTTACTGTGCCAGGGAGTCTGTTCCACCCATGCAAACCTAAATTGCCAATCGCCGTGATCGAGGGCAAATGACCAGAGTAGGACAATGATGATGCGCAGCATTTGACTTGATCCGAAAAACGTGCTCCGCCGGGAGGCAAATATTGCGTTTCGAATGGCGTGATGGGATAGCGCGGACCAATTTGAAAAAAAAAGTCGTCTTTTTTCCGAGCTGACAATTTTTGAAATTTGCCCCTTTGAACGCAGCCATTGGACAGTCTGGTGCACTGTGGCAAAATAGAATAAATAAAGCTTACTATTTAGTTAAATCGACTGTAATTGTGACCACGTGAAAGCGCAATAGTAAATTCGAGCTGCGCGGTTTAAACCACTCGAATGCAGTTGTTGGTGCTCATCGAGCCGAGTTTTTTTTTTTTTTTTCATTGCGTAAGCGATGGAGGAGGCATTTTGGCAAACATTTTTGCCCCCGATCTGCGGACAGAGAGCGACAGAAGAACAGAGAACAACAGACCGCGCCGGAGGTGGCTTTGGCTGCGGTGACGCTGCGTTCGCATTGTTGCCTACCACGTTCCTAGGAAGAAGTCAATCCCAAATGCATGTCATCCCTTCCTGGAGAAGCAGACAATTCTGGGGTGTTGCAAACGCTTGGCCAGGGCGCTCGATTTACCTGTTGTCGCCTCCGCCATTGTGGCATTCTTCCCAAATCGCCACGTGATGTAACTTCTCGGCCACAACATGGGGGACAGCCTGTTTTTTAAAGCGAAAGCTTTTTTGGTGGGACCGATGGCGTCCTGCCAAAAAACTGATACATTTCCCCATACACCGGTTGTCGACCGAAAAGCTCTGATAAAACCTCTGAACACATGGCGCGTGCGGGAAACCGGGCTTCCAGTCTGTCAAAACGGTTGCTTGAAAATTGCGAAAAAGAAACGGTTCTAGATAAGGCAATACACGAATCGATAATGAAGGACGAGTACAATAGCATGCCTTTATCTCATCAACCACGTATCGGTATCCACTTAGATTGTTCGTAGATGCGTTGACTTAGTGCACGTAAATTCGTAGCATGGGTTCGTTCTTCGTTTGCGATTTGGGTCTTCGAAGTTTTGACGATCGATTGGACTCAGGCTGGACGCACTTTTAGCGAAGGTTTTGACGCACTTCTGACGCAGTTTTGATGTTACAAAGCTTTCGCGCTTCTCTCAACTTTCTTTAGGAATGGATGGTAAAGGTCTTTGTGTATGTGGGGGCTTAATTCTTTCCTCCTCGCGAAGCGAGTATCGTGCGCGCGTCAAGAAAAAGTTGCTCGGCCGGTCGGTGTGCGCGCGCGTATGCAAGGCTTTCCATCGGGAAGCGGAAGAGACGGGGACCAGTTTTGGATCAGTGGACCAGCGCGGAAGTGGTGTTCCCCGGGTCCGGAAAACCGGGGTTGAAAGCAAGCGCGCGCGCTGAGACCAGGGCAATGTGTCTTCAGTCACTCAGCGCCCTAGTTGTAAGGGTCACCGGGGAAGGGAACCCTTAGCGGAAGCCTGATCGGTACGGTTGTCATCGACGTTCACGGCTCCTCACTACCATCGTCACGAACCACAGGTCATCATGACCCGCACTCTGCGTCCCAAATGCGTAAGCGAGCCGTCCGGCGAAGCCGAGGCGTCTTCGTCGAGAGAGAGAGAGAGAGAGAGAGAGAGAGAGAGAGAGAGAGAGAGAGAGAGAGAGAGAGAGAGAGAGAGAGAGAGAGAGAGAGAGAGAGAGAGAGAGAGAGAGAGAGAGAGAGAGAGAGAAACATCTTTACTATGCAAGTGAGGTCAGCCAGGCTGGTCGGACCTGTTGTACGATGCTATTATAGCAGTGTAGTGTTCGTAGTGGAGAGTTCATCTACACAGGTTCCCCCAAGCATTACAGCAAAACCCCGCTCTTACGTTTCAGTGCTGCGTTTTCCCGGCTGCTACGTTGTTTTTGTCTAGTCCCGGCACAGCTCACATAGAGCCCCATGTAGGAAAATCCTTACTGTTAAGTTGTGGCTCAGAGCACGTTCCCGGATTATTCGTCGCAATCTGACAATCCGAACCCGCCCGGGCAACACGCGCGGACCGCCATTTCGACGTTTGACGAGCCTTGGCCAGGCTTTGCTACGGAACTGATTGCATGAAGCCGCACGCGGTTGCGATTCGTCACCACTAGATGGCCCTATGTTACTCTATGCTTTCAACATCATCACTGCGCTTACAATAGAAGTTTCACTTCGGAATGCCGGAAGTGCGTGTTTGCCATAGAAGCACCACCTCAAGAATAGCACGCGCTCTCGTTGTCATCGTAAGCTTCAAGCTTTGAGAACACTGTTTAACTTGCAACCACGAATATTGTCGTGCCTTGATGGCGTCGCAAAACCGGGAAGCGCTTTCCCTCCAGGAAAAGCTTGACGTACTAAACGCAGTAGACAACCAGCCAACGCGGAAGAGAGTCGACATCGCTAGGGTCCTTGCATTGCCACGCGTGGTGTTCTCCAGCGATCGCAAAAAGCGGAAACCCTACATTCTGGAGTTTTTTAATGTTCGAAAGCCAAAGTTGCAAAAATATAAGGTTGCAAGTCAAAGCTACACTGTTTTCGTTCATTGTCGAAGGTTTCCTCACTGCTGCGTTTTCCTTGGTGTTGCGTATTGTTTTCCCTGCCCGGTGGAAAACGTATGAACGGGGTTCCAGTGTATTTTGTTCTGAGTAAGCTCTACCCAGGGGAAGGACAGCCCGAATCTCGGATTTGGTTGGAGCTCCTAGGTGGGCTTTTGGAAGTTGCTGAGAACTTTCAACCATCCGTTTGTCACGCCACTAAGTGGCGGCTGCATAAATTCCTGCTGGGATTTGTGGGATGATGTTGTTTGGGTGTTGGGAAGACCTTGTCTCAGGGTTAACATGCGTAGTGTCTACCAGCCTCGACGCACGTGCACCGGCACGGGCCGACCGGCCTAACAAATAACTGTTGCCGCGCCTCTTGGCGGCGTACGTGGGTACGGGGCGTGACAATGGGTCACCTGATCAGCAGTTAGTTGCACTGACGCTGCAGTGCTGAGATCCAGAACATGTTCGGGAGTGTCGAGAAAGCCAGCGCTGAGAAAATGACAGGCGCTGTCGGTACGGTATAGCAGGGCGGATGCGCCTCGCAATGTCCCAGCGCGGCTGTCGAGTCGAAGGACCAGGCACCGGCATTAATGGCCGTCTCAGGGGTCCTTACTTTGCCTTCATGTACTTGACAGCCAAGCACACTCTCAGTAGGTGACTGAAAAGGCGACAAATGCACAGAGACCGAAAGAGCAAATTAGTTGCCTTCTACTTTGTCTTATTTCATTCCACTCTGTAGGACATAGAAGACAATAAAAAAATTACGGGGGTTGCTAGAATCTTCTAAGAAAATGAAGGGGAAAGCCTAGTAAAACCTTCGGTTGATCTGATGTTGAACTTTCTGTTGAACTCTGGGGCCGCGTGCGTCACCACTTGATAAGGCTTCCGTATAGCTCCCTCCGAAGCTCATTCCGCTATCTAGCCGTCGCGAGGAGCATCCTGTTCGCCCCCGTCGGTACCGTTACCCCTGTAAATCAGTTCTACATTGTGAGAATTTGCCTGCGAATTCGCGGCTGCGGCGCCGTTCGTGCGGCAAAACGATTTATTGACACAGCTACAAAAGTAGGTACTTTTGCCGCAGGAGCGGCGCCGCGCAGCAGCGAATTCTCAGGTAAATTCGCACCTTGTAGAATGGGCTTCAGGCGGCTCGTATTGCGCGTGCGGCACTGACTAACCCTCCTCTGGCGCAGATGTTCCCCTTTCCCGGCGAGCGCAGCGCCACGCCTCCTCAAAGCCCTCCTCCGACCCTCCTCCAGCACTTCTTTCCCTTTCTTGGCGCGCGGTCCCCGGCCCACGATCGCAGGCTCGTGCAGCTTCAACTTTTTGGGGGGTCACCTATTTTCTGAACCTCACAACGCGCGTAAGACTCAAGACCAAATTTTTGCATCAACAGTGATGCAAAAGTCGATCTTTAAATATAAATAAAGATCGACCAAAGTTAGTGTAAGTATAAAAGAACAATACCTTTTGCAAGCGCACAAGGGGTAGAAGGCAGAAGTTTTTTCTCTGAAATTTGCGCGAAAAGAACGGGCGTCTTCTGAAAATAACGCGCAAGCATAAAGCAAGGCTTAGCTATTTTCTCTCAATCGACATTAGTTATGGCTACCTCCGTTCTGATCACTTCCGCCCTGCATCACGCACTCATTCCAGACGTACGACGCCCGCAGGCCAGACGATTGCCCTTTTGCCTGCTGCTTGCTGTTAATGCAACGCATTCGTCGACTTGGCTTATTACGATCCCACCGCCGAGGTTACGTGGTGGTGCAGAATTTCTCAAGAGGACTGTGATTTCGGCGAGTTGGTGAACGTTCGTGATTGAAAATCAGCGCGGAAAAAACAAAGCACGAAAAATGAAACGAGAAGAGAAGCAGCGCTGTCCTGTCTACTTCTCGTTCCATTTTTTTTGTGCTTGGTTTTTTCCGCGCCGATTTTCAATGATGAACATCATTTCCAACTTAACACTGACGTTAACTGTGCACGATTTCTTTTCGTTGTTATGCACACACTAAGCGAACGTCTATCCTTATAAAATAAGAATAATGTTTTTTCGGTATTGCAAATAAATCGGAGGGAATTAAACATGAATGTTGGACTTGGCCCGATTTTTCGCAGACCCTTGCGCAGCTCCTTCGCCTTCTGCAGTTTACCAAGCCCTGGGATACTGTTTATCCTTGCTTCGACACGCGTTAGCGCGACGTACATCGGCGCGCAAAGCAAAAACAAGCCGATTAATGAAGCAAAAAGAAGGCGTCACCACTCCACGGGAGCTAGCACCAAGGAGGGGACAACTCGGAGAAACTCTTTAAGCTCCGGCACGTCAACTTTACACTATCTGAGCCGCTCTTCAGCCGTTGATGAGGAAGAGCGCGGAAGAGGCAGCGGGAAACAACACTCGCTGGCAGCAGCATCGTCCGGAAGCCCTTTGGATAAATCGAAAGCATTATCGGAAGGTGGGGGGAGGGAGGCTGCTGCCGAGTGGCCGTGGTTCAGTGAATCCCAGCTTAGCTCGTTTCGCTGCCGACCTGCTCTGCAGCGGCCTTTTTGCTTGTCCTTGAGGACAGCCGATAACCTTTGCGAGGCGACCGGCGACGCTGGCTCCGAGAGAGCGCAGTCATTTCGTTCTCTTAATTGGATCTCCCGGGCCTCGTGAGGAAACTCGGCCCACAACGATAAGACGACGCCGCGCGCACAAAACTAATGCAGCCAAGATTCGAAGCGCCGTCGGGGAACCGCTGATGCCTCTGCTTGGACGGGGTCAACGAAAAGAAAAGAGCGAGGACGGGGGAATTAAGCAGCGCACTACATACATCACAGAGGAAATCACGAAGTTCGCTGAAAGTCGCCGAGAGCAGACGAAGTGAAAAGGCCGCGAAATGCGCCGAGCTACGTGGGCTAACTTAGTTACCCTTATCTGTTGTTTCCAA
The DNA here is from genome assembly GCF_048455015.1 of Haemaphysalis longicornis. Classification (NCBI taxonomy): domain Eukaryota; kingdom Metazoa; phylum Arthropoda; class Arachnida; order Ixodida; family Ixodidae; genus Haemaphysalis; species Haemaphysalis longicornis. The sequence goes on along the minus strand of NW_027526203.1, from coordinate 376,066,016 downwards.
ACAAAAGCAAGATTGCCATCGCCGCCTCCCCTGTTTTTACGGGCATTCGTAATGCGCTTATCTCTCCCGCTTCTTTTCAGGCGTTAAATTTTATTACCTTCGACTGTCAAGCATGTGCTGCCATTGATTGCGGCGACTGGGCCATGGGCGAGCTCAATCACTCGGTACCCAGTGAGGGCAGCTTTCTCTTACCTTAGAAATTATTTCTCAATTTGTAAAATATCTCACCCCAGAGAAATGATTTCTCTCGATGCGATCCGGACTGGCAAGGACTCGCGATATTGTCTCTCAGAAGTATTCAGTCCTTCCAAGTGACCCGAGAACTTGTACTCTCTTTTTTTGTATTTCAGATCGATCATCTCGCGAGTTGTGCAGCAATGCGACATATTTGAATTTAATGTGTGCGGCAGTGCTTGTGCACGCCTTCACAAACGTATTTTTCGAACCGCCCCTCTCAGCAACGTTCTTATGATACTCGTCCACTATTGCGTGGGGAAGCTGAAAACTGCGTGCGCGCAAACCTCAACGCTGCTCGGCCTGCAGGCCGCGTGAGCACGTGCTCTCCTGCTCACGCGCTCTTCGCAGCGTGAGCGATCGTGAAGGGGGGGTGGTAAAAACATTTATCGGGTCTCTTAGAGAATACAGCAAGAACAGCTCTAGGCAGAGGCACGCAGCGCCGTGACCGTGAGACGCCCGCCACGTGAAAGGCACATTGCCGGGAGATCGTGAGCCAGTCACCTATCCAGTGTGTTTTTCCAGATCACGGGGAGAGGTCACTCACAGAACGGCAATTGGTGGGCTGCTGGTTACTCACTGAATCTGAACCACGGGCAGGTCACTAATAATTTGTCATTACTGCCACTTACTTGTTTCCCATCACATACTGCCGTTGACCTTTAGCCAATCAGTGCTCAGAATTCACCCCTAAAGTTACGAGGAAAATCTCAAAGAATTAAAGAGAGCAAGACCCCCTTAATGGCCCAGTACGGTTATCTTGTTTGCTATTCGATGCGACGATGCTAGGAGCGAGGCACTGTTTCGGGTAGATAGCGTATTGGTGCGGAACTAAAGACCCGAAATTAGTATAAATTAATTTGGCTGTAGCTGCTGTTCAACCCGGTTGTCTCATGAATGTAAAAAAAAAAAAAAAAAACATTCTCCCCCTCGTTCCGGGGTGGTCCAGTCAAAAGCAAGCCCTTTATTATTCCAACTTGAGTTGTCACTCCGAAAAAAAAAAAAAACGAAAAAAAAAGAGAAAACTGTGGTTTATTCCTCTGTCATAGGAATCGGTAAAATACGAAAGTGAAATGTGCAGCGAAATCTGCAGCTGAGCATGATTTGCGGGTCGGCGGCTGTCTTGTGGGTGTGCTTGGCGAGCGATGTCCTGCTGGCGGGTAGCTTCGGCAAAGGTGTACTGGCATCATTTCGGTGACGGATATGACGTGAGTAAAATCTGTGGGTATCGCGGCATAAAACACGTTTGTGTTAAAATAGAAAACTCGAAAACGAACAACTTTAAGTATTACGTACTCTTTAGTACTAGAGGTTGCTTCCCCGCGAGAAGACCCCGTTGCAGAGGTGCACCCTTTAAAGGCCGCTTGCTTCGCTGTACTGGCGTCACTTCCGTGACGAATATGACGTAAGCGAAATCTTCATGTATCCGGGAATAAAACACCTCCGTGTTAAAAAGACTCCAGTAAGCTTCTTAATCATATATGGTTTACGACTTCTGAACAGCCCCTCTGTTGACTCGCTTTTGGCAGTAACCTGAGTGGAGTAACGCATAATAAAAAGAGCACTAATACTATTCTCTGATGGTGCTGCCCTCTATAAGTCCATAAGCAGGATGGCAAAAAATGGTAGGAACTTTTGGGAAAAAATAACTTCCAATCTCGGCGTTAGCCAGCATACGGGAGGCCTGACAATGGCTGCATAACCGGACAGGCGGCTTACTTTTGTTCACAAACAAGTCAAATTCGCTCACAGGCCTGTTCTAGCCTTGCAATAGGTTGCTGCTGTTCTTGCATCGCGAGGCGAACACGAAATAATCAAGCGAAAATTGAAAATGAACCAGCTGTCAAAAGGCAAAAAAAAAAAAAGTGGTAACGAAAGAAATCAAATGTTCGCAAAGCCGCGGAAGCTCATTACTTACCCGTCCGTACGGCTCAACAGGGCAGAGCGTGCTTTAACAACCAGCTATTTGCGCACACAACCCGCGTGCTACTTCCTCTAACCACGAGTAGCAACACGGCTTCTCTGAATACACGCACAAAAGGTAGCAAGGGAGATTCACCGAGTCGGGCTTCGCACGCTCTGCGTTGGTTAATAACTGGGAAGCGTCCGCGCGGCGTGCCGGAAATATTTTTCGTCCGCCGCCTCTTCCTTCCCTTCAGCCTGCAGCGTGTTGCATGGCAGCGCAAGAGGGGAGCGCAGCGTCTGCTGTCGCCTCGGTACGCAGATAACAGATGGACACGCGGGGCCTCCCAGCCCGACTTCTCTGTTTTCTCCCCATCTCGGCGAGGCGCGCCGTTGAAAGGCAGACGTTTTAAGCCAGGATTTCTGCGTGACAAATGACCGCGCCGCGGATCCCGTTCTCACCGCGCGATATCGAACACGCCGCGCAGCTGACATGCGCCGGCCATTACAGTGCGCGCGATGCTGGCTGCGCGCACTTCCTTCTGCGCTACGCGTGGGAAGAAGCGAGGACGCGATTACACGTCCGATTGCGAGACCGCAGTTTCTGCTGACAGCGTCGCTCCATACTGATGCGAAATGCCCTTTCAACTGTTCGAGCATTTGGTTCGCGGCACTCCTATGCGTTTGCGGTAGTATTTCGGCGCATTCGCATCACGTGCTGTTGACGAAGGACAACAATACGTGATGCGCCCTATACGTCTCTCGCACAGCGCGGGTAAATATAAATGCGCAGTTTGTTGCCGGTCTGGGAAATATAAACATCGCGAGACGACCGCTTTTCTGTTCTTGCTTTGCTTGCAACCATTAACATACTAGGTTAATACCCAGAAAATAGGTAACGTTGTGTTTCTTATGCTCTTTTCTAGCTTTTGGTGTGCTTTAACGTGAGCACGTGCCGAACAAAATTACTTCCGCTAAAAAAAAAAGGCATATGATTTTTTTTTGCTAAGAAAAAATATATACTCGAATGTGACGATACGACCACGTAGGAAAATTAAGCTCCTCCATGATGAACCCCTTTGCATTGTACTCTACATCTGTACTGGCCCGGTGTCTTGATTGATTCGGACAAAAAGGATTTTTAATCCGATAGCTTTACTAGTCTGATTGAGCGACTTTCCGTGTGCTCTAGCCGTCCTCTATGAGCCGTGATCTTCATCCATAAAAGGATGTCATCACCATAGAGTTTCATACTAATATATACCAGAGGGAAATCTGCCGCGCTTCGGCGAGCCGCGCTTCGGCGAGCGTTCCGTCATGTACCGGGCAGGCCCGTTCCACTTGTCCTTGACATGGCTCATGAACAGGCTGAAAAGTTAGCTCTGGCTGCAAAAAAGCAACAATATCACTGCAAAAGGTTCATCAAATTTGTTTTTTATTATAAAATTGAACCTTCCAAAAGATTAATTTGTCAGTGATTACGTAGAAGCTTCAGGCACGATGACCAAGAAAAAAAATTGTTACCTTTTTTTGGTTGATGTTCGATTCGAGACAAAAAGAGGCCTAATGGCTAGTAGGTAAGCCAAGTAGGCGAGGAACGTCGCTAGCGGCGATTGCGCCGCCCTCGGCGGCCCACGACAGCAGCGACAGATTTCTGTATAGTATATATTAGTATAAAACTATGGTCATCACCGCCAACCGGAAACGACAACACAGCCGCCACACGCGAGTTTTAATCAGGCTTAGCGCAGCTAGTGAGTGGAGTATGGAAAGGAGGCGGTGCGCCGGTGGTCTCGCCGATTTAGATGCTACGGCGAAAAAACAATGGATGTGATTTCAGCAGGCGCCTGCGCAGTCAAGTTCCTTCTTCCGTGAGACAGATAGTTCAAATCTATGAGAATAAATACTACTGGTTGGTACTAACTACGGGTGCTAACTGAACTACTTACTAACTGTGGTTGGTACTAACTGTGGTTGGCACTAATTAGGCCCCTAACTACAAGTGGGCAAGTGAAGAATCAAATGGAAGGTGTGACAAGGTACGACGCAGCCACATCTGGCAGTAATGACTAGTAATTACCAATCTTCAAGGTTGTCGCAACCATTGGAAATTCGGCACTGTATTGAGGACACTCGTGAAAGTGTAACTGGAACTGACTGGTTAAAATAACTTAATGTTGGTTAAAACATTCATAGTCATAAGGCAGCTGACCAACAAATACTACGCTCCTAGTCTGAATACTGCCCAGCAAATACCGCCATATTATTTTGCAGCTTAGATCGAATACTATTTGAGACTTCGCAAACGTGTAAGACGCGGCGGTGTCGCGTCCTCGTCTCGATCATGCAGACCTTCAAAAGCCTTGGTTCCGAGCAAAGCTTGTCGAGCACGCTTATCGGAATTTTAGCGGCAAGTATAATTCACTTGCGGGCCCTGAAAGTGACAGCGCGGGCTCGGTACGTGCGGAAGCCGGCCAGCGCAAAGAGCGGAATAAATGGTGGCCAGGCAGATCTGAGATGAGTCGGCACTTTATGCCCCGCCTCGTGCTTGCTGCACGCTTGGCGTGGCGGTGGACCAGAGTCCTGGCACCGTGGTGGCGTGAATAGTGGCGTAATCGCTTAATCACTGCTAATGCCCCTACGTGACCACATCGACGGCACGCCTGGGCTCGAAGAGGAGCGCCATCGATTGGGGAACCCGAGCACGCAACGTTGACGGGCCTTTAAGGGCGCACATGCGGCCCATTATATCTGAGCCATGGCCCAGCTCGGCTTTTGGGGCCCCGGGCGTGACTGCGGCCACGGTGTTGCCCCGAGGCGAAACAAGCAGTAAATGTGGAGAGGATATTTTGGAAGCTCCGCGAAAATCGCAAACTTCGGTTTCCCGCAGCGGGCGTTAAAGGGCCCAGTGACGGGACGCGATGCTCCGTTTATTTAGCTCAATGAGGTAGGCCCTCTCTCTACTCCTATAAACGTATAGCCATGATTGAAATGAAGGAAGTTACCTACAGCCCGGAACATCAAGCCTCATAGCCATTAATGGGCATGCTTAGAGGCTTTGATTACCTTTTTTTCTGTAGAGCTCGGATACGCATGATAAATGGCGCTGTACGCGACCAAACTCCAAGTGATTCTGTGCGACTTTATATACCACACTTGCAACACTCCCTTAAAGTACTCGCTCCCAAAAGCTTGTTGACGTTAGAATTTTCCCAACTGTAGTGTTTTCGGGAAGAGTTTTAGGTGTGTTAAATTTAAGCCTACTACAGCGTGTAAGGCGACAAGAATTTCGGGCACCCCGACGGCCATTTACATATCTCTGGTTGCGCCGGTATAGCTCCACACAGGGAGAAGTAGGCACAGTTGTTCGAGACACTGAGTGCTTTACGTACGGGTCTCGGCCCCGCGTATAATTTTGCAGTTACTCTTGCCGCAGTCAACAGTCATGACGGCTCGACGTCAAGCTGAGAGCGAGTGCCTTTTAATGGTGCGGCGACCCGGGCTCCCGACGACGGCCCGTGTCGTGGTGGCGTGACTGGCGAGCTTCTTGCGTGCGACTGCCGCTTCCGTTTGGACGACGTGGAGTCGGAGGCAAACCTCACACTGTTTAGCCCACGACGCGATGAAGACCGGAACGACTTCACCACAAACAGGATTGAGGCAGAGGTTCCGCCATGAGTACGCAACCAGGGTACTCAACATGAATACTCAAAATGAGTATACTCAACCGTTCCTGTGCCATCATCAGTAGTGCCAATTGTTAGAACAGAAAAGGCATGCAGAAAACGGCAAATAAGAACCCATATGCAGAAAAAACAGGTGTCGAACAGAAAAAAGTATCGGTTCAGTTCCGGTCCTGCTTAGGGTGTAGTAATTTTGTTCCGGTTCAGTCCCGGTTCAATGAAATCCCTAACCTGAATCGGTTCGTGAGCTAGTCGTAAATCTTGAATCCGCACACGAACCGTTTCGGTAAGTTGAATCATAACAAACTGCGAAAAAAAACTTAACTTCATGGTGAAACGGACCATGAACAAACAGTACAAGTTTGGTTCATTGAAGAGACAGCTTTTTTCCAATAACAGCGGGAATTTTAATGCCAACTTTAAGCGATTAGGCTATATAATCAGGAAAAAAATCACAGGGCACGTAAGCACTTGTTACGAGTTGCCAATACGCAACCATAAATGTCCCATGGAACGTCACTGATTTCCCCTTCCAGCTTTGCGCTGCTGTGGCTTTTGCACTGCTGTGCCAGGTCAGCGGAGCGCGTGTTTAATACGCGGCCGAACACCGCACTCAAAGCCCCGGATGCAACTCCCCGCTTTCCACTGGGCTCTGAGTTTCCTAGCAGCGTGGTCCTCACCTTGGGTTTTTATTTTATTGCGAAGCTCGTAGCTTACACCACAGAGTTTCTTAAAATATACACTAGAGAGGAATTTGGCGCTAGCGTCTATGCGGCTCAGATTGATTGATTGATTATAGAGTTTAACGCGCCGACGCAACGTAGGCGATGAGGCGCGCCGTAGTAGAGGGCTCCGGATTAATTTTTACCACCTGGGGATCTTTAACGTGCGCCGAAATCTCGTACACACGGGCGTTTTTACTTTTCGCCTCCATCAGAAAAGCGGCCGCCGCGGCCGGGAATCGAACGCGCGACCTCGTGCTCAGCAGCGCAACGCCTTAGCCACTGAGCCACCGCGGCGGCTCATATCAAGGCCGTCGGTGTCGTCATGGGCCGGCATTATACCATGCACTCGCCTTAGTTTCGTCATTGGCTTGGGTTGCAACGTTTTATTGGCCGTATATTCGAACACAGTGCCACAAAAGCTCAAATAATGGTGTGTTATTAGATAAGTAAAAAATAAAACAGGTGGTTTTAAAACTAAGGGAAAAGGAAGTAAAGCGTATTTTCGTAGGAACGCTTGTGCTTACTATTCTGCAAGCCAAGATGGCATTTAACAACAGTGTTTATATTTTGTGGGAAACTCATTACAGACTCTTATTTTATTATTTTTACCTTCATTTCAAATTATAAGTTGTTTGAAGAGTTTGGAAATCTTTTTGAGCGGGCCTATGAAAATGTCGCCTTCGTGGTGAACCGGTGCATCGACCGTCAGCTACAGTTTAACAAACTTGTGGCTGAGCGAGTTGGTTCATACATGAAGCAAAAAGGAAACATGGCGTTAAACTGTAGTGGAAGAAGACAAGATAGGACGGATACAGGCGCTTATATCTGTCGTTTCTTGTATTAGCCGAAGTACGTTTGGTTTCTTTTTTTTTCGCCAGCTACAACTTTTGCGACGGCATATTACCCACTCAGCCATACGTTCCTTCGATCTCGGCATCACCAACGTCAGATAAAATCACGCACTTCCTGCTCTTTCACCGAGCACGCAGTTTCCACGGCTCACGGCTACCATACAGTTGCTTATAGTAAGTATACTAGAGAGGAAACTGCACCTGGTGATCCATGTCGTCGTGGGGGTTTATGGGAAGACCCCTCCCCCCCCCCCCCCCTTTTTTTGGCTTGGGCGTGGTATGACAATTGGATTCTTAAGTGGTTTGGGGGATTTGCTTTCTTCACTTTGCATTAAGACATCTACGAGCTACGAAAAAGCCGAAATCCTTCCTGTTCTGTGGTAGCCGTGTTCCGTGAAACTCAGGCAGTGCGTGATCGCACCTGACGTTGGTCATGCCACAGTCGAAGGACGTATGACTGAGCGGAAAATATGCCACCGCGAAATTTGTAGCTGACGAAAAAAAGAAACAAAACGTGCTTCAACTAAGACAAGATACGACAGATACGGGCGCCTGAATCCGTCATATTGTCATCGTCCACGACTGTTTAACGCCACGTTTTCTTTTTTCTTGTTAAACTGTAGCTGAAGGTTGGTGCACCGGTTTCACCATGAAAGCGACGTTTTCATAGGCACGCTCAAAAAACTTTCCAAACCCTTCAAACGACTTATTATTTGAAATAAAGGTAGAATTAATAAAATAAGAGTCTATAATGAGTTTTCTCCCAAATATTAACGTCGTTCGTAACTACCGCCTTGGCCAACAAAATAGCAGGCGCAAACGTTCCGGCAAAAATACGCTTTACTTCTTTTTCCCTTAGTTTTAAAACCGCCTGTTTTATTTTCCACTTATCTTTGCGTTTTTGTGGCACTGTGTTCTAATATACGGCCACTAAAACTTTTCAATCCAAGCCAATGATGAAACTAAGGCGAGCGTATGGTATAATGGCGGCCCATGACGACACAAACGGCCTTTATGTGAGCCGCATAGACGATAGCGCCAGATTACTCTCTAGTGTATATTGTAAGAAACTCTATGACGGCTACCACAGTAGCTCGTAGACGTGTTAATGCATAGTGAAGAAAGTAAATCCCCGAAACCATTTGAGAATCCAATTGTCATGTTAATCCAATGCCATAAGCAAGAGTCTTCCATACCCCCCCCCCACCCCCCACCCCCGACGACATGAATTCGCAGTTGCAGTTTCCTCTATGGCTCGCACTGACGTCCTTCTGGCTGCCATGCTGGTGCACGCGTACGCGGGTGGTTGGCTGTGAACTTATCCGCCGCTCTTGAACAGCGCTGAGAGCGGCAGAGAGCAGTGCACCACAAAGGCGGTGGTGACGCCACGTGCAGGCCATGCCACGCTCCTCAATGAGCCGTCGTTCTGTCCCAGACGGCAACGCCGACGCCGGACGTCTGCTTTTTGGCCATTTAATGCTTTGGCGTTTAAAATGAAGTTGCTCTTCACCTGACAATTTCTTTCCCAGCCTTTCGATGTCACAGGACATACTCTTTTGGAAACAGGCGGCTGCTGAAAAGCCGCCGCTAAGAATCAGGGCTGCGAGATTTAGCTGCAGTTCCGTTTGAACGTACCACTTGAAAGCGAACGTGCAGTTAGCGCACTGATGACTCTGTTTTTCGATATTACATCACTGCTGACGTTGGGAAGCGTGAAACGTTGAAGTTGTTTAAACAGTTATTATCATTTTTTATATAAACACAACGTGCTGTGGGTCCGGAATAGAGTTGAGCGAGTTAGATTGAATAATAGGTGTTAACTCACCGACAGGCGATGAGGCGCGCCGTAGTGGAGGGCTCCGGATTAATTTGGACCACCTGGCGATCCTTAATGTGCGCCGAAATCTCGAACACACCCGTGGGCGTTTCCGCTTTCCGCCTCCATCACAAAAGCGGCCGCCGCGGCCGGCAATCGAACCTGCGTCCTTGTACTAAAGGCTATTACTTTCAAATAAAGCCGGGTTGTATTTTGCATTCATGGTCCCTTCGACGCCCCGAGAATGACGCGTGAAAAGACGAAGCCGATGAATAGCGCTGATTACGAACATTGGTGACCTCGGTATCGGGCTGCCTTTCCCGCCCAGCAAAAGGTAATCACGGCTGAATCTCTTTGCCACAGACAACCTACAAAAAATTGGTACAGAAATTATGAAAAGTGTCTACTAATGCGTAAACATTCTTTCCAGCCGCTCGCGTATGTACCGAGACTCTTTATCTTCAGGGAAAAGTCGGCCTCACCACTGTACGCTGGTGCATTGCTGGGATGGTAGTTTGCCCAGGGGTAATGTAGGTAGCCTTATATCAAAGTGTCTTATATAAAATTTAAGCTTTAGATCAAAGTATCATGTGTCCTCCTGTGTCCCTATGGCTTATCAAATGCAACAAGTAGACAAACTTGGGGTGTGGGTCGCTGATGCGTTCAGGCGCAATTTTGCGGCGTTCTTTCCCCAGCACTTCATTTCATTATTATACGGGAAAACGAAGCCAATCCCCTACCGTAAAGGTATAACTGATATAAAAAATGACTCAAACTACGACTGGTACGCAATGTAAAGGTAAAAGAACATTACACAGGATAATTGTAAAAACATTTTTTTTGTTATTTTAACGTTAATTTTAAATTGGCGTGATATTTTGTACAGTCTCAGCGAGAACAATGCCTGGAAGCGCTGAGTAGATGTTTCATGTGGCCTGCATGCTACCGAGTGTGGTATTTGATCTGCAGAGCATTATGCTCGGCGCGCGGCGAGCAGCAACCCACCATTCCCATATTGGTACGCACGCCTTCACTCATGCTGTTGATCGATTGTGGGGTTTAACGCGCCGAAGATACACCTGGGCTATGCGAGGCGCCGTAGTGGAGGGCTCCCGATTAATTTTGACCACCTGGAGACCATTTACGTGCGCCGAAATCTCGAACACACGGGCCTTTTCGCTTTTCGCCTCCATCAGAAAAGCGGCCACCGCGGCCGGGAATCTAACCCGCGACCTGGGCTCAGCAGCGCAACGCCGTAGACACTGAGCCACCGCGGCGGGTCATCCTGTAATGCTGTGACACCGAATAGGGATAGTGTTGTGATTTAACTAAGAGGTAAGAGGCAGTGTGTGTATGTAAGTTGATGGTATACGTGAAAGAGACAACCCCAAGTCAAATGCGGTTTATCCATAACGACAATCCAACAGTTTAGTCCTGCATTGACAGCTGTTATTTCTTTTTCCGGTTCAGCTACGGTTCGGCTTCAGCGTACTAAAAAATAGCGGTTCGGATTCAGCGACAAAATATGTCGATTCGGTTCCGGTTTCCATGAATTTTGGAGTCAATTTTGCATTTACCCCTTCCATAGGGGGCATTTCCAATTTAACCCGGATATCTTCCAAAGCTTCGTCGATCCGGATAAAGGCCGAGCGCCACACCAGAAGATTTCTATGCACCTATTAAACGGCAGGTGCCAGGCGCACAATTATGGTGCCCCCCACGGCCATGGCGCCTCCCACAGCCATGGCGAATGTTCAATTTCATAAGAAGCAGACTCGCAGTTTTGTGCGCCTTTTGTATAAAAGACTGTATACTTTATATACACTTTATACACTCCCAAAAGCTGCCACGAAAACATGTACAGGGTCATATGCCATATTTTCACAGGTCGAATTTCGTACGTAAAGTAAAGCATGACTTCAATGTGGCAGCATACAGCTGAAAACTCGACAGTGTTAGCCTGAAAACATTTTACATCCCGCCTACAGCCGTCGAGGAACGCCAGTAGAATACAGCTTGACATTAATTAAATTTCATAATTTACTTTTTCCCTGACGAAGCTTCAAAATGTTCATGCCACAACTAAAAGATTGAGGAATGCACTTCACATGCGTGTAGAACATGGTATTATGGTTTTTATCGGACTGAATTACCAATGACAAAAGAATCGCAGCGCAATTTTGTTTTTAAGCGGCCTACTACGTGCATGTCTGAGCACGCACTCACCTGAAAAGAAAATTTCAGCACAAAAAATCTGCGCAAAAAACGCTGTCAGCGTAATTTGGATAGTACATTATACATCTCGCAGCTGCATCTATTTACCACACAGCGTGTACGCGTACGGTATAAAGAGAAAAGCGCTTCTGCAGGGCTCTTTCTTTTGAAAGTATTCTTAAAATAAGCAAACCATTTTCCAACTACAAGAAGAGTAAGACAGTCCCTATACTCTATCGCTTCCTGTGTGCAGGAAATGCGGCCGTCATGCAGCGCTACTCTAAATTTGTCGGGTTGAATGACTGATATGAATGAGTGAAACTGAACTTTAGGGTTCTGTCGGCGAATCGCACATGTCCGCATACGGAAACCCGCCAAAACATCTTGGCAAACCTCTCCCGGCTCTCAACAGAACATAACTTCAAGGCGCCGATACAAAAAAAGCTTCCTCTTGCCCCTTGGTCTGGAGCGAGTGTGCGTAGACAGAAGTATAAACACCTCCTCTGCCGCATGTGGGCGGATACCGCGCAGGGCGTGTGAAATTGATGGTGGTAGCTGGCTCTGCTGTTTGGGCAATCTTGTAATGGTCTTCCGGTAGCTCACTACTTTTTCTTCCAGTCGTTTAATGGTTGCCTTAAAGTTATTCGACGGAGATCTTTCTGCCGGAATACTAAGCACAACTGGGATGAAGAAAATATGTACGCACAGAATCAGAATACACAAATAATGTAAACGTATGATAAATTATAAACCCTTTAGAAATATACAAAAACTTGTATCTTGGTTGCTTCATGCGCGAGACCTAGACCAGGGTCGGCTTGCGCGAAGCACACGAAGACAGACTTAGTCGTAGTCGAATCGGTGTTTTGTTCCATAGACTATAGGACGCTTTTCGGAAGACAGCGAATAAAACTCTCCGAGCAGTCTTATTCACGAACTTATACTGGAGTGGTCGTCAATTTCATCATAAATATCGACCTCCATGTAGTGAAAAATGAGTAAAGAAGCCGTAGAGAGAGAGAGAGAGAGAGAGAGAGAGAGAGAGAGAGAGAGAGAGAGAGAGAGAGAGAGAGAGAGAGAGAGAGAGAGAGAGAGAGAGAGAGAGAGAGAGAGAACATTTATTTCAGGAAACTGGGTGAGGGTGAAGGAGGGTGTTAATGGAAACAGGCAAGGGTGGCCATCCTAGTCCGGTAGGCCACGTGCCACTGCCGCTGACCTAGCCCGTTCAACCGGTGCAGCCTGGTCCGTGAGCTGGCCGCTGCGCAGCGCGCACTCCCACTGCTCGACGGTTACATGGGTGGGTGAAGGGGTTAGTAGGGCACTGACATACCAAGTGAAGTTTTGTTAATGGGGGGTAGCGGTGTGCAGTTTAGGGAGTAGGTGATATGTGGTGTAGGTGTTGGTGGTTGTAGAAAGGGTTGGTCTATAGGCGGCGCCAGTACGGTGCGTTCCCGATGGGAAGGGAGGGGTGAGGCGGTGGGTAGACGTGGCGGGACTGACGGTAGTGGGAGAATTTATCGGCGTAGGTGGGAGGTACAGGTTGGAAGGTAGGGGTATCTGGGGATGGTGGGTGGCTCATCCCCTCCGGTAATGCCCGGTAGGTTAGGGCGCGGGCAGTGGCGTGAGCCACCTCATTCCCGGGAAGAGACGAATGCCCTTGGATCCATACGATACTGGTGTCTGGTAGTGTGGGTCATTGAGGGAGGATGGAAAGGGGGAGGTTGGTGATACGACCCATGGCGTCGCGATGGCAGGCGGATTGAGAAATCAGTTAGGATGGTGATGTGCGTAGCACGTGTGTGTGCTATGGTGAGTGCGATGGCCACCTTCTCTGCTGTGCCAATAGATGTGGTGCGTATGGTGGCTGTAGTGGTGGTGTTGCCTGTTGAGTGTATGATTTCGATGCCGTGTGCAGGGTGTGTGCTGTATAGTAGGTGGTGGGGTCTGTGTAGTAGGTGGTGGGGTCTGTGCTATAAAATTTAAGTAGCAGTCGTGGGCGATGTGAGCTGCGCCCCTTGTTGTAGATGGGGTGCATGTGCTTTGGTATTGGGAGTACCTGGATGGCAGTGCGGGTTGTGGGAGGGAGGGTGCAGAAGGTTTCGGGAGTGGGGTTGGAGGGGTAGCCGAGGCGGGTTAGTAGGTGGCGACCGGGAGAGGTAGCTTGTAGCCGCTGGCGTTGACTTGTAAGGTGTGCTTCAATTAGTTCTGGTACGGTGTTACAGCCGCCTAGCCGAAGGAGGCGTTCCGTCGAAGTGAAGTTGGGAAGCCCAAGGGCTGCCTCATACGACTTTCGTATTAGTGTGTCGAACATGGCGATTTCCTGGGATTTTAGAGCTAGGTTTCGGACGCCATACACTATTCGGCTCGTAATCATGGATTGCACGATCCGGCAGGTGTCTGCCTCCCGGAGTCCGTGTCGACGGGAGAATACTCGTTGGATAAGGTGAGTCAACTGGGACTGGGATACCGTTGTCCGGATTTTGGGGAGAAAGGCTGCCCCTGATCCGGTGTGATGGTATTGCACACTGAGGATGCGTAGAGTTGTGACCGTTGATATGGGCTTGCCGCCGATAGTAACCATCGGGTGGGTGTGGGACAGGTAGTAACCGTCGAGTCGGTGTGGGCGGCTCCCGCTAATTCTGTCACGTAGTATTAGAAGAGCAGATTTGGTGGGTGAGCAGCACAGGCCGCAGTTCCGTAAGTAGTGGATGATAGTGTCTATGGCCTCTTGGAGCTAGTCTTGCTGGTAGCCAGGAGAGCCCTTGCCAATCCAGAAAGTAATATGATCTGCATAAAATGCACGAGAGACGTCTTCTATGGAGGATAGCAGTGGTGGGAGACCTGCCAGGGCAACGTTAAAGAGTTTGGAAGGTGAGCAGGGGGGACATGGTGTGTCCCATGAAACGTGCGTGAAGAAGAGTCGGGCCGTTTGATTGGAGGTACCCCATGAGGTTAGAGCTTGTTATGTCGGGGTCTAGCCCGTGTATGATTCCTCGACTGGTGCCGGGAGGTGGCTTTATGTAAGTACAGAATTCTATCTGATGGTTGGTGTACTGAAGGTTTTCAATTTTCAATTTCACTGAGAGTTATCGCTAGCTCCGTGTCAGCGGTGCTGGCCACCATAACGATGGGTGTGGGTTGCAGGAGTATGGTTACTTGCTTGAAAGAGTCCGAGAGAGAGAGGCCGCATTTTGTTGCGAGCGCCGACGTAAGGGTTCGGGTGGTGAGTGTGGCTACGTGAAGTCCTTCACGTGGGCGCAAGACAATCGTGAATTTGTTGGGAGGTAGACGGATGGGTGGTTCTCGGACGGCGGGCTTGGTTGTCGGTCTTGTCGGCGGCGAGTTCGGGGTAACGCCGGCGGGCGGCTTGGTTGGATTTTCGGCGTTTTCCTTGCGTCGCTTGCGAATTATCGTAATCCAGGGGTTGGTGCATTCGCTCGAGCCCGTCTCGGCGGCGTGCGCTTTCATAGACGCAGCTGGCAGGTGGGCGGCTGTGGGTGAGCGTCGTCGTCGTATTCCATTGTTCATCAGTGCCACGTGCAGGCCGGTGTCGGAGCTAGGCCTGCACGAGGCCTAGCTTTGCCGGCGTGGTGAACTAATCGAGTTCCGACGGTCGCACCTGGCAGATGTAGGTGTAGATCGGTTCCAAAGGTCGTTGGGTGCTCGGTGTCGGTGATAAGTTTAGTTGAAAGCTGGGGTCGATGATTCACAAGTTGTAAGACATTAAACGGGAGCCGAAGTGAAGTGTGAACTACAACGTCCGGCCGCTGGCGGTGAATCCTCAAGAAGCCATAGAAGTGGCGAACGATGCCGAGCGGTGGCGGTGAATCCTCAAGAAGCCATAGAAGTGGCGAACGATGCCGAGCGGTGGCCGCCCGACCGTCAGCTTCGAACAAACGCCTGCACAGCGGAGATCGACGCCGTTGGCAAGGCCGTCGGGAGAGAGGGTGGAAAGGGTCGGAGAGAAGCCGCAAGGCCTACATTCTTTCGTGCGGCAGCAACGGGTGCAGCCAACCACAGTTTTCAACTTTTGCTGTGCGCTATGGGCGTGTTCTTGCTTTAGCCGGGTAGCGCGGCTTTTTAAGTGCGAATGCACTTTATAAGCGACCCCAAACCTTCCACCGCCGCCGGCGGCGGCGGCGGCGGCGGCGTCCGCAGTCCTCCTCTCCCTAGCAACGGCGTGGAGCGGAGATGAGCGTCGGTAGCAACGGCGCGGTGACGTCACTTCACCACGTGACCGCGCTCGCTCCGCCTCCTCGCCGTGGCTGCGCGGGTGCGCGCCGCTCCCCGCACCGCTCCTCGCGCAGTGACGTCATGGTATGACGTCACAGCGCGCCTCCTCTCCCCAGCAGCTGCCGCGTGCCTCTCTCTCCACCGTGACGTCACACTCTCTCCTCTCCCCCTCGCTCGGCTGCAGCTGCCGTGCGCCGCTGTCCCTCTCCCCTTGCGCTCGCCTCCTCTCTCAGCCACCTGGCTCGGCGCGGCGTACCCCCCTATATATGCAGCGATAAACTGCCAGACCTCCGTGGGTCGGCTCGCGCGCGCTCACGGGCGAATGCCAACGGATTTTAACTTTACTCCCCCTCATAGCATCACCCCGTGCATTCGCACTTAACCATGTTCACCCTCGGGGAAATGCTTGGGAGTTTTTTTTATACCTAACGTCAAACAAAGATGGACAGGAAGGATCGTCTGCGACGCGATATTAGCCCCGAGCAGACATCGGGCGGCCGAGCGCGCGGTGTGAATGTGTGATCGTCTGCTATGTCGGGTGTCGCTGCAGTGGCTACGAAAAGGCGGGACGGAAATGACCGAACAAATGTATTTTTTTAAATAAAATTATGCCCGTTAACTCAGAAACAACAAAATGGCCGTTCGTAATAGAACTGTAATGTGACAACAGAACTATACCCAATATCAAAACGTTAACAGCCTTCAATACTTCTGCCCTTGAGCGTTAAATAAAATCGCGTTTCCAAAGAGAAGCTGCGCAGACTTAACGTCTTTCCATCAGTCCCTTCGAAAGTGGTGGTTACGAAGCTTGAGTGTATCGGATTGCACATTGATTGCGCATTGCGCTTGAGCAATTGGGATGTATTACGCGTAAAAGCATGCATAATATCAACATTCGGCGATATTCTACTGCGCGATTTCTTACAGCTGCAGCTTCGGTAAGCGAGCGACCGGCTAGGTAGCGGGTTATTGTGATGGTGTCGTCGTTCTATAGGCTGCGTTAGCCCGTGGGCCGCTCGTTGTATCGGAGTCTACAACGTTGTACCCTTAGCCAATTCACAATTTTCTACTTCACAGCGAGGCGAAAAGCACTACTCGTGTTACGACAACATGAGACAATGTGGGTGCTTTTCGTGTCAGCCCAGTGGGTTTCTCTGGCCCACGCTTTGTAGCAGACGATCTTCATTTATGACTTCGTTTACGCGGCGGGCGAGCGATGCGCGGCGGCCTGGCTGCGTGAGATGGCCTACGAAGGATGGCGGGTCGTTGTAACGCATTAGTGACAGGGCCCAAATGCGCTGCCTGATGGCCAAGGTTTCTTGAATTTATCCGATCATGGTTCGAAACAAACGTTTGCCCAACGCCGGCGGCGGCGACAAGCAGTTCTGCTGCCTATTTCCGGATTTTCCCTAGAGATCCCTCCCGTGCGCGTCTATAGTTACCCGCTGTCCCCATAGACTTCAATAAGACTGCTCTCTAACCAAGCCTGTCGGCTTTCGAGAAATCGCGCTGTAGTCCGAATCTTATAATCAGACTTATTGAAGTTCAAGAATAAGACTAGACTGTGAATAAGACTGGCAATAAACACGTTTGTTCGAGCAAGCGGACCCTGCTCTCTGCCCATATAAAGACACGCTTGCATCGATACACTTTGGTGTAAGTTTAGGAGTCGTCCTACTGCTGCGTGCATACCCCGAATGCCGGCTTTTTGGCTCAATAGGCTATTTAATACTTTCACATTTTAAAGGGAAATGACCACTTCTGCCCATGGCGTGGAAAGCATTAAATTTGCGTCGCACAAAAAGACAAAATGTTTAGTCACAACAATTAAAGTTCTTACATATACAATGCTTTTTACCCTAATTAGCAACAAATTCAAAAAGTATAACATGCTGTGTGAACTAGGTTTTTTAAAAACAACTTTTTTTACCCCTCACGCCAACAAGCGGTTGGTCAGGAACTACGTGTTCCGGTCATCTTGACCTATTTACTGAGGACAGGTTTGCCCGAGCCTCCTCAAAGGTTTCCTCTCTTTATGGCGCTCACGTCATCGCACGAAGGCGAGAATTGTGACACGTAAATGAGGCATGTCACAGCTGATTCGTGACATGGTACACAACGCGGAGCACCCAACAAAGTGCTTTCCGTAAGGGCTGACAGGAAATATCCTCCATTCGACATTCTTGAAGATCTGCTGATATTTCGGTGAAGTCGAATGCCGCCGCGTTGCTTTTAACCTTCGGGAACGTCAAATCTAGAGTTAAGAGGGACTGATGGACGTGTTGAAGGTGAAGTATACTCTTTGCTCAATACATGTAAGCAGGTGAGAACTAGACGCCATCATATGAGGTTATCTTTCTCCGGGATATAAGGATAGCAGGCTTCCCTTCTTCTAATTAATTCAGATGTTTATACGGCGTTTTAGTTACTTAATTGAACAGTTATTCTTGCGAGCATCTATCCCTGGAGCGGCACCGAACAGTAAATACAAGTTTGCCAATATAGCTCGATTTGGGCACTGTAAATACAAATATACCAATTGCAGTGAAACTACATGCGCTAAAACTATATAAACGGGTATAACCATCACACACATTTTAACGCACTGTGACTTGTGGCTTCACACATCGCCAGCGGTGAATAGCATTCGCGGAGCCTAGGTAGGCTATGTTACCATTCAGCGACAAGTGCGTTGCCGTTACCCTGTGCGCGCGTGAGAAAAAAGTTTGGTACACTGCGGTGAAGTTTCCTGTCTGGCGGTGAAGCCCGCCCCTCCGCGGGCAGGTCTCGAGCTGTCGAAGATGCGTGCGATCGAGTTAGGTGACTCATGCAAGTGGCGGCAATGGCGCGAATGACCCATCGTCCTGCCAACGTCTCTTCGCGGAGAATGCGCCTACTTCTAGGGACCTCGCCGCTGTTGCTGGGGCCATTTGAATACCGCATCCAGGGAAGATGTGTTCGTGCATTTGTTCTTTTTCGTGCCGCGCAACACGATGGAAGCCTGGTGACCGTTGGCACGTTTGGGTATGAATTCTCGCCCTTCGGCACGCCGCGTACGAACGTCGTCGGCATTGGAGCGAGGCGTTACTCCGCCTGAGACATTTTGTAAGCATCACCCGCCGCGGTGGCTCAGTGGCTAAGGCGTTGCGCTGCTGAGCTCGAGGTCGCGGGTTCGATTCCCGGCCGCGGCGGCCGCTTTTCTGATGGAGGCGAAAAGCAAAAACGCCCGTGTGTACGAAATTTCGGCGCACGTTAAAGATCCCCAGGTGGTCAAAATTAATCCGGAGCCCTCCACTACGGCGCGCCTCATCGCCTGCGTTGCGTCGGCGCGTTAAGCCCTTCAATCAATCAATCAATTTTGTAAGCATGCCTACGGGCTGCTGTTCCTGGATCGTCGCTACTCTCGTCTCAAAAAGCATTAAACAGTGAAGTTTTGCTATCGGCACGTTGCCGCTAACACTGAGGCAACTCTCCTGCTCGTCGCTCGTCCACCACGCTACCAGTACATGACGGCATTGACGGATATTCCAGGACGCCTCTGTGGGACGCCTTCTCGGACGCCTTCGCCCATTTAACCGCTATTATAGTAGCCCCTCAGTGTCATAGCGTATATAGATTTAACAAGTAAATGAGGGCTGTAAGGTGCTACATAGTCGAAATACTGTGCATTACCTACAGTATTTATAAAGGAAAGTTTAGGGTAGAGGATAGAGCAAAAAGATAGCATAAATTGAATTCTACACAATTTGCGAGAGGGCAGGGGCCGTGAACACAACGGTATCTACAGCTTGAATGTATTACATGCCTATGCATTAAACTTATAACTGCCAGGATGACGCCACTGACTGTTTCGACGAGGATATTGAATCTAAAATCAATAAGGTGATCTGACTACTTGATGGCGGTGGGCGACTTCTATGAAGAATTAGGAGGCGGGAAGGGAGAAGAACATGCAGTAATACTTTGGAATACGCAGCACACCCATACATACGCACGCACACACACGCACACACACGCATGCGCACACACACACACACACACACACACCACACACACACACACACACACACACACACACACAAAACACGCACGCACGCACGCACACATGACCGACCGACTTACCAACCAGACAAACAGCCAAACCCTGAGGTACACTAAAGCAATCCCGCGGTTCAGCTTCTCCACAATGAACTCGGATGGCCACCTTATGCTACCAAGGAAGCAAATTGGGCAAGTGACTGCAGTGTGCATACCATTTCACTCAAACATTCGATCTGCGCTGTAGCACTGCGCAATGCAGAACGTCACGGTGGCATTGCGCGATGCCACAGCGCAGAGCGAAATTTTGAGCCAAATCGTATTTTCGGCATCATCATTCGCCGAAATTTGACTGTTGGCGGCGTGGATTAGTCAATAGGGTGCACTGTGGCGAAGCTAAGCCGCAGGATTGTCTTGGAGTGGAGTGAATATATGACATGGGTATTAAATTTTATCTACCATGATGCTCGTGGTGCAGCGAACAGTGATGTCGGGAATGTCCCACGGCTTCAACTATGCCATCACGCAGCGTCGTCAGCAGCAACTTTATTGATGCACGTTATATTATTTGAATGGTTTTGTCGCGTTAGAGTAATGCAGGTCAATTTGTTACGTTGAGCTAATGAAATTACATGAAGCGCCCCTACCCGTGCGAAGTTCATGAGAATGAAAGGACGATGTTTTGACGAAGTTATGGAACGGTATCGTCTTGAACGTTTCTGCGCAAAGGAAAGTAATCCTCCAGGTGCCCGCCCGGTTGATGATTGAGATGAATTTGTTTGGAAACAAAAAAACACATTTTGTGTTTATTCCGACTTTTAAAATTTTGCACTCCTTTTCATTTTTTTTACTTAGGGTGACTACACCCTAAGACAATCGCTACTAGCAGGGGTGACTAAATCAAAGTCATTTTTTATTAGAACATTCGCTGAACCAGTACGCCTACAAAGAACCGTACATATTTTGTGCTTATTCGGAGTGTTAGAATTTCGCATTGCTTTTGATTTTTTACTTCACCTGACTATATTCAAAGACAATCGCGTGGTTCAGCTTCCCCGAAATAAACTCGGATTAGCAATCCAGGCCACCGATAAACTAAATCGGGCGAGTGACAGCAATGCGCATACTGTTTCACTCGAAAAACACGGTCTGCTCTGTGGCAGTGCGCAATGCAGAACAGCCTGCTTGCATTGCGTGATGCCATAGCGAAGACCAAAATTTTGAGCGAAATCGTATTCTCGACATCGTTTTTAGACAAAATTTCTTTGTTGGCTGCGTCGAGAGGTCACTCAACAAGCGTATTGTGGTGAAGCTGAACCACAGGATTGTCTTAGGGTGCAAAATTGTTGCAGGTTTTGACCGTGCTTTGGATATGAACTCGAAAGCTTTTGCGTTATAGCGAGACTCATTAACAGGGAAGAAATGTATACAGAGTAAGAAAAAGGAAGGAAAATATATACTGTGTGGCACTTGTTTTAGGTTTGAAATGGCGTGGCAAATTTTGTCCTTAAAGATACTAGGGAAATTCAAACGATCTCGGTGAGAAACGAAAGCTCGAATAGAAAATTAAATTTGTGGGAAAATACGGATGGCAATAAATTGGTTTTATAGAATTGAGGTGGTATAATCATGTGGTGGGCATTAAAGACGTGTTCTAGTCCTCTTGTAATCTGTCTTTAGACCGTTCATGCCCAATACCCTCACCGGTCAGTTACACAAGCCACAGTGCAATTGTGAGACTTTCCTTTTAAATGTACACTCACGCAGCTGAATTAAGTGTTTGTTATGCACGTTTAAGTGCAGGGACTGTGTTTTTGGGAATAAGTACATGGATGCCCCCTTGAAACACTACCAGCTGGGGTGACTCAACCCCAAAGTATTTTTTTTTCGAGTACCTCCACAGGCAGGACCGTGTAACGCCCTGCATTCGCATAAAAATGCAGAATTTGCGGAAGTAACACATTTAATTGTTATAATAGCGTAAATAGAGATAACTGGTCGAACATACTTTTGAAAAACCAAAAGAATGCAGCCAACTTCGCAGTTGAGGTGTGGACTGAGGAATCAGTGGAGCTGGTGATCTTCACTACCTTTAACTTGGCTTTTCTTAGGTTTGCCCATCTTATCGGTAGGTCGGAGACTGCTACCGCCGAGAGCACGCCGTCTCTCTCAACTAGGAGAATACCTGCACGTCCGAGCTTACATCATCACTAGGCGCAGCCAATCCCTGACGTGCGCTTCCCCACCCGAATATCTGCGCCGTGACGCGCACTCCCTTCACTTGCTCGTCGGCTCCTTGACTTCTTGCCACTTTCCGTCACGCTTCTTGGCCTCGAATTTTCCTCCTCTCCTCTTTGCTGCGCCAAGCTTTGAGCAACGCCAGCCACGGATGGAACTCAAGCTTAAAGGAGCCATGAAGACAAAATACAAGTTGGGTTTATTAGAAAGACTGCTTAGTCCCGATAACAATGATACCAATATCATCGCAATCTTCGAACAAATAACGGAGATATTAAAGAAAACGTGTGAAGCAGTCGCGACCCCCTAGCCAATTTCCCTCAACTTTTCTCTGACGTCACGGAACCTTGTTTGTGCGATTGGCGGCCGCCTAACTCACCTGTCGCGACGACACATGACTGGACGTCTGCAATGAGGCCTCTAATTCCATTTGACCGCATCACTTGAATGCTAACGTGCAGTTAACGCACTGAAAATTATATTTTATCGTTGGCCCGTATGACGTCATTCTTGCTCATAACGCGTCACTGTAGCGCGAAATTTGAAAGTTTTAAAGCAAAGCTTTTTACCTCTACCCCCCAAGGGTTCTTTCGCGACCATTGGTGTCAACAGAAAACTCCCGCAAATAAAACAACTTACTGGCACCGCCAGGAACCGAACCTGGAACTAATACAGTAACGGAGCGTGAGCCCATTGTCTTACTGATTGAGCTACGAGCCGACGTGGAAACGAAGAAGACCGGCGGTGCACTCACCAAGCACATCTGCGGGTTTACACCGTGCGTTCTCGCTGAATGCCATTTGATAGCGTCACTCGACCCCTCTCGCTGCTGTGCGATCCGCACGCGGCTCGTGTAGCGGCCGTTTCCGCAACTTGAACATGCGCTAGGACTTACAAAAATTAAAGGAAGCTCACACCAACGCATGCAATACCAGTTCTAGTACGCCAATATGCTAATACCTGTAGCCTCCAGTGTTCACCTAAAAATCTGAGCTCCTTGTCGTCCGCCCTCACGTCAATCGACACATCAAGGAAGACACTCAAATACTCCTTGATGGCCAGGCCATCACCCCAAGCCCCATCATCAAGATGCTGGACCTACATCTTCAGCCCAACACCAAGAGTGACGATCCTTGCAGCGCCTCAAACACAGCACCCATCAAATCATACACATGATCAGGCGAAGTTCCACCAAGACGCGAGGCCTCCAGGAAGCCAATACCCTTCGATTAATTTAAGCTTTTGTCCTCTAGAGAATCACTTACGTCACCCTCTATCTTCTTCTCGGCAAAGAGGACATAAAGATGCTTCATATAATGATTATAAATGCGGTTAAGCGAGCTATTGGCTTTCCCATGATTGCGTCCACGAAGAGGCTGCTTAGGATGGGGCTCCACTACACGGTGGGAGAGCTGATAGAGGGCCATCTTTCTAACCAGAAGCTCCCATTGAGCAGAAATGTACTGGGTCGCCGCATCCTTCACCAGATTGGCTGGGCAGCACAAAATGTCACTCCGCGTGAGGTACTCCAGGACTCTTGGCGACAAGAACTAAGATGATCCCCCCTTTACCTAAAAATATGGATTCCTCGCGCGGGCACAAGCGCTCAGCACCACCCCCGGCGTGGATAATGCAGTTATCTACACAGACGCCTCCGAACATCGAGGGAAGCAGTACGCCATCATCGTGGCTACCACCAGAAGCAACCTCATTGCGTGTGCCTCACTCAAGACCCAAGATATGACGGGTGCACAAGAGGCAGCCATCGCCTTGGCTCTCTCTTAACCATGGGTTCGAAAGGTAGTCACCGATTCCCAACAAAACTAGCAGAAATACCAGTCAGGGTGGGTGTCCCGAGCTGCACTGCGTGTGCTAAAAAAATAACACTGCCCAACCGGTTCCATTAAGCTAATCTATACGCCGGCTCACGCTTCCATGGAGGGCAACGATTACGCCCACCAACAGGCCTGCGCTTGTAACGCCCCCCCCCCCCCCCCCACCCCATGCTATGGAGCTTCACGAGGACAGTCACCCGCTTGTCCCTTTCAGGTACATAATCCAGCATTATCGCCTTCAGAGACAGATTCTACCCTCACCGCACCCTAAACTTTCCACGGAACAACTACCCTACGGCTCATACCGTCCGACGCGTCTTCAATCAATGCAGCCGAACCCCTACGACGCTGAATGTAAATTTTGCTCGGAAGTAGAAACACTCTGCCACATAATAGAGGTGTGCGACTGCATCCCTGAGCACCCACCTCTCTTTCCGTCAACTACCCAACAACAGCAGTGGGAGATGTTGCTGTCCAGCTCTCTCTGCCTACCCAGCTTCCGTTGGTGGACGGAGCACAGGCGGCGCGGGATGCATATGGTCTCCAGTGAAGACGGAACCACTCTCCTGGCCCGCCCTGTGGGCCGTTCAGGAATCTGAATAAAAGTATTTCCTCCTCCTCCTCCTCTTCCTCCTACTCCTCCTCCATCTCTCGCCGATTTCGTCGCCTTTGTCGGCGGCGGCAGAGACAAAGAAGGGAGATCGCCTAACACCGGGTCTGAGCGTCCTTTAATTTTATAAAAAGAGTTTCCACTCATGTGCTACACCAATACAACTCAACCAACGACGGTTTGTGGATCATGCATTGATTTAACCTTACCAAGAATATCTCTTTGAAGTAATATAGGGTGTGGTTAAGTGCATTTCACTTGTCTCTGGTTTTACTATTTGTAGAGTCACGTGAGTAAATTGAAGTGATGTCGCATGGGTAATCGTTGTGGGTGCCGCTTACATCTTTGCTTTCCAAGCACATTCACACGGTGGATTGGCCGGCATTTTTTATATACTTTTGCGTTTTTTTCGTTAAAAAAACATCTTTTGTGGCTGTAATGGAGCTGAGTGAGACACTGCATCCTAGTTCTTTCAAATTAAACGAAGCTGTATTTTCTCTTCATGGCTCCTTTAAACAGCTTCTCTGTTAAAAATAAGAAACAAAAGCAAAAAAAATAACATTTTCACAGACAGGATCGTACGAATTCAAAAACGCGCATCTTACACATCTCGAAAAAAACGAACACGAAACTCAAAATCCCGGAAAAGAAAGTTGGAAATATGAATAACAAAATAGCGAAAATGAACAAACTCTGCAACGCCCTGAATTTCCCCAAACATTGTACAACTGGCGGAAGTAACACATTTAATCGCTGTAATCGCGCAAATGGAGATAGTTTCAAAGAGTATTTTGAAAGAAAAAAAAAAAGAAAAAGAAAGGGAAAAGTTCACGAAACTGGTCTGGCATGATAAAAAAAAATTACCATTCCTCCCCAGAGAAAGCTGATAGAAGCGCGGAAACTAAAAGGGCCTCCATCTTTCGCTGAAAGCGCGTCCAATCGATCGCCAAACCTTCACAGACCCAAATAGCAGACGAAGAACAAACCCATGTGACGTTTTTCGCGCATTAAGTAAACGGATCTACGAACGATCTAAATGTATACCGATACGTGATTTATGAGATAAAGGTATCTCCTTCGTGATCAATGCGTGTATGGTCTTATCTAGAACAGTTCCATTTTCGCGATTTCAAGTAATCCGTTTTCACACCATGCAAGCCTTCTTTCACGCACGCGGCGTGTGTCCAGAGATCTTAGCAGAGCTTTTCGGTCGACCAACCGTCGTATGAGAAAATGCATCGGTTTTTTGACACGATGTCATCTTTCCCACTAAGGCTGCTTTCTATTTAAAAGGCTGCTTCTATTTAAAATATTCGTTTTATACATCTCCTACAAAAACCGAAGATTTAACAAAAAAAAAAAGCCGGAAAAGGAACGTTCGAAATATGAATAAAAAACAGGGACAACGGTCCAACCCTTCACTACGCTACGCCTCTGCGGGAAAATACATAATTGGAGATGTGAAGGCACCTAATCAGTATAATGGTATAAATTTACATCATTGGCGAAAAGAAACACAATAGAACTTGACAACAATAAAGTAACTCAACGTCTTTAGATACAAATAGCCAAATCTGGTTGCAAAGAACTCACACTCTAGACAAAGGGCATAATATTTATACGCATTAGGAGACAATTCTCCGACTTTCTGCAGATTTTTTTTCACCACACCCAGCACATCGCATTTCATATGCGCATGGGCTGTTCACGAACCGACACGAGAGCAATTCAGGCGTGATTCAGCAAACACAAGTACGAAGACTCGATCACGCGTACAAACACGCGCCAGGCTAAGCAAACAAGACCTCTGGACTCCTTCAGGCAGAGTTGCATCATTTAGTGCGACCGAAGAGACGAGTGTTTGAGGCATCGCTCCACCCCTCCCCTTTTTCACCTCCCAGCAGGACAAGATAGCCATTCACCCACAAGGGAATGTTTATCCGTCATCAGGCAATGCTATAACCCTACCAGCGCACCGTGTGCTTGTCTTTACCCGGACAAGACCTTGCATCGTTGTGTTGTTTAGCCTTACGCTGTACGCGTAACGGCTTCACAAGCGCCCGCGGAACTGCCATCTGTTACTAATATAAACATTTATTCATGAAAGCGTGGTCATATTTCGGCCTTCAGTAAATCTATTCTGCAATTTTTGTTTCTTCGGGCATTTATAGCTTCAGTACTAACATGAAGCAGTTATTTTCTCCTTTAAAATTTAAAGAAAATTTTTGCACAATGTTTTTATTCGGTCATGTTTTCATGTTTTCATTCGATGTCGGGAAAGAGCCGGGAGATTCTTGTTTACGTTCTCAACGTCGTATGCTCTTTTTTTATGATTGCAGATATTTCTTGCCTTGTGTGGATCATTGGAGCAATTATTTCTTGCACAATAATCAATAATAAGAAAGGCAAACCGAATATATTCTGCGACATGCCGTGAACGAACATCAATGTAAACCCTCGTTATAGACCTGGGGGCTGAAAATTCATTTCGTTATATGCAGCATTTCGTTCGTCGGGTATGATGCCACGAAAATTTCGAACAAAGCCAGATTTCGAATGAAACGATTTTTTCACAATGATGGTTTACTGAACTACAGAATTCTTGAAAATGCACGCATGTAGCAAATAAGTTAGACATCCTATTAACATTGCTCCAAGTACGGGAGTTGCAAGCAACAAACAAAAGGACAAAGTGATCACTGCAGATAAATGTGAATGACCCAAAGGGTGAGAGAAGACATGATCTCTAGAAACTTGTTGCGGCTTTGATTAATGGGATTCCAGGCTGGGGAACACCAGCCATGCTGCCGAGGTTTTTCAGCCTCAATCTCAAGTTAACGCAATCTTGGGCATTAATATATATTGTTTCACGCCTCCTGCTCCTCCTCCTCCTCCTATTCCTCCTCCAGTGTTTAGCTTTCTGCGGGTGCTTTTCGCAGGCTTCCCTTTTCTTTCTCGCACGCAGAACAACCTGCATGGTGTAGATTTTTGTTCACTGCTCTCCGCTGGAGCACAAAAGCTGTCGATGCTTCTAGTCACGTTCAGGTGCGCACGCTTCTGGCAAACCACTTGGGCGTCAGTAAAAACGATGGAATTAATTGGTATCTTTATAAATCGGCAGTAAAAGGCAGCTTTTAGCGAATTGCAAAGTATCCCGGTGGGATTAAATTGTGATCGAAGTTTCGAAGGTGTTCTGGAACTTCTCTCCCACCTTTCTCTCTCCCAATTATTACGCTTCAATAGGCGGGTTTCCGAAAACTCATTTCACTAAAATGAGTTTAGATGGCGTTGTGCGGCAAGGGCATTAACCTCGGCGTGTTTTAGTCTGCCGGTCATTCGGGTAGTTTTGTGCCTATACCGTTTTTTTTTTTTTTTTTTTGGCGGGCCTATATATATACGAGACGCCTGAATTCCCCTTTATTCTCTGTTTGCGTCGAGAGGAGCATGTTGACAAGACGTAGGAGCAGTGCAAGAATGACGAAAACAGAGGATTTAAGTAACACGCTTTTTGTCGCAAAAATAAAAAAAGGCCTACGAAGAGAGAACAAAAAAACGTTGTCTCATTATTTTAAAATTGGTGGGACGACCCCCCGGCCTGATGGGTGTGATTTATTAGCCCTAACTTTACCGACACTCTCGGAGACAGCATACTTTTGTTTGAGCACAGGACTGGACGCAGGTTTGTTAAAGCTTTACGTCGGGCAGAGTGTATGTAGCTCAGAATTTTGCGGGAATCATCCGACATGTTCCATTTTTAATTATTTTTTTTCTTCTTCTCATCTGTTGTAGCAGGCTAAACATAACATCACGGCTAACATCGGCATCCGCATTAAACTAATTCTCTCTACAACTTTTGAGTAAGCAAAACTGAACGTAAATACATTTAGCGACAACGCAGAAATTTGTAATATGAATACTTACAAAGAGGGGAACAGCGCAACACAGACGAAACACAGGAAAAATAAAGTGACAGCCACGAGCGCTGACTTACAGCTGAATTTTTATTTTTCGGCATGTCATATATATATACGCTGACAGTAAAAAAAAAATCAAAGAAAGGCAGAAATAACATAAATGCTGGAGATAACCGAAGCGATCATCACGCTGTACAAACGCTACGTGCCAACAACACATGCTGTACTATCTGTGGGACAGAAAATTAATCTCTTTTGGGGGGAGGTACAACGAGGGTACGCTTCCACAGTTTTATTTACGGCGCTCTATTTCAGCTGCCCCAACAATTTCTCTAGTTATTTTATCTTTGTGTTTTTCAACAGCCGGTGTTTTGTGAAAGATTGGGGCGCAGCCGCGGCGATCCCGACAGTGGACACCTAAGTAGCCACTAATCACCTTATACACGTTATAGCTATGTTCATTAATTGTCATTAAGGCATCGTCCCGTTTGGCCTACACAAGTGTTCCCACTGGACGGCGGAACTCAACACACGACGCCTTCAACGCACTCTAAAAATCGATTTTCGTGCTTAACAGAGCAAGACTGCCTTGTTCTTTTGGTTTTGGTGACTCTCAAACACATGGCCGAAAGCATTCTGGGCGCAGGAAATACAACTCTTACTCTAACTCGTTACCCGCCGCGGTGGCTCAGTGGCTAAGGCGTTGCGCTGCTGAGCACGAGGTCGCGGGTTCGATTCCCGGCCGCGGCGGCCGCTTTTCTGATGGAGGCGAAAAGCAAAAACGCCCGTGTGTACGAGATTTCGCCGCACGTTAAAGATCCCAAGGTGGTCAAAATTAATCCGGAGCCCTCCACTACGGCGCGCCTCATCGCCTGCGCTGCGTTGGCGCGTTAAACCCTACAATCAATCAATTACTCTAACTCGTTTTCATATTTTACCCGCCGTGGTGGCTCAGTGGTTAAGGCATTGCGCTGCTTAGCACGAGATCGCGGGCTCGATTCCCGGCCGCGGCGGCCGCTTTTCTGAGGGAGGCGAAAAGCAAAAACGCTAGTGTGTACGAGACTTCGGCGCAGGTTAAAGATTCCCAGGTGGTCAAAATTAATCCGGAGCCCTCCAGTATGCGCGCCTCACCCTCCTGCGTTGCGTCGGCGCGCTAAACCCTACAATGAAATCAAAGTTTTCCTATCTTTTTCAAATCGTGGGCCATCCGGTGCATGTAAGGAGCCACTGTCAATTTATCACTTTTGTCGCGTTCAACGGCTGCTTGGCTGTCCTCTTCCCTTCTTTATTAATATCTGTGGCATCGATGCTGCTACGAATTTTAACAGCTACTTGGGGTATCACGCAATCAAAAGCCGTTCAACCTGTTTACGAAAAGAATCTTGCGTCGAGTGGAAACATGACTTGTTTGTGGCATCTTTTAAAACATGTTGTTATTAAAGACCTTTTCATGTGCTTTGAATGGGATGAATTCCACGAGCTAGCAAATCACGTCGAACTTTGATTCATCCCATAAGTACATTTCAGGCGTTATTCATGTTGACTGGTATAAACACATTTCTAAAAGCCTTAAAATTCGCTTTTAGACATTCGTATCAGCAGCTTTAGGAAGCAAAGACCAATTTACGCCAAGAGCTATGGATGCATTTGTGAGAATACGCGCAACCATTTGAATATCATTAGCGAAGAAATTTCTAAAAATACGGAAATTTTGTTTGCGGGTATTAATGTGCAACATTCAGATCCAAGAACCGATCGATCAACATTAACGACCTATATATCCTGTTTAATATTATGTACTGTCGTCAGAGGGTGAAATTTCCAAAAATTATGAAATTTGTTTCACGCACTGATGTTGGTAATCTTCAGAAGCCGAAACTAATTCCACAACTTTACGTGTCCGAGCGATATTCAGGCATTTTTTAAAACGCATTTCAGCCCC